>NC_081329.1:10957857-11277142 GCF_026419965.1 Kogia breviceps
CCTGGATGTAGAGTTGACATAGATGACTACGCCTTTCTTCTTAAACCTGTTCTTTCCCTCACTTCACACTGTTCCTTCTTTCTCTCCTCATTTGCCTCATATTCCTTTCGAGAGTCCCCGTATCCTGTCACTCCCCGAAGATGTGGCCTTACCCACCTCCCCCAGCATGCTGTCCTTTATCTACAGCAGTTCCATCCTTTGCCATTACTATGCGAATGACCCTTCTTATCTGTCTTTCTGACTGATTGTCCTAATATTTGTCAAACATTTCCAATTGTAGGACACCGCTACCTATTTTGCCATTGAAACTTCAAAACAAACAAGTACAAAATGGGATTCTTCAGTTTTCCCTTTGACTTTATTATTTTTCAAAACATAGTCCTCATGGTTCCTGAGTTGAAAAATGGAGAATCATCTTGTCAATTCTTGTTGATTTTTTCCTCTGTATTCTTAGATTTGCTCCTTTAGCCTCATTTTCACTGCCATTTTCCTAATTCAGAACCCCATTGCCTTGTGCCTTTTGTTCCTTTCCCTTTAAAAAATATTTTTCAATAGAAGTAGTAGATATGATAGGAGAAAAGTAGAAAATGTGGGTAAATAAAAGGAAGAAATTATCTATATTCATACAACTCAGAGATAATCAAGTACTCTAAATCTTGTAGTGTGTATCCTTCCAGACTTTTTCATGTTGATACACACACACACACTCACACACACACACACACACACACACACGAGTGTTCAATATATTGTATACATCAAGTGGGATTATATTACATACATACAGTTTTATAAACTGCTTTTTTTAACTTAATGTATAATCTTTCATCCAAATAATTTTCTGCACAATCATCTCAACTCTTTTGATAATAGAACCTCACATTTCTCTCAGATGATCTTCCTCAAATATAGCTAAGATCCTTTCATGCCCTTACTTAGCACCTTTCTACCGCATACTGTTGCTTACAAAATGAGTTTCATATTTATTAACCTGACGTTTGAGAAACCATCTAGTCCCTCTTGGAGTATTGGGGAAGAAGTGAGAAAGTAGAGCAGAATTCTAGTACCACCATCACTAGCAGAACAAAGGAGAACAAGTAGAGCACCATATCCATTCTGAAGGGCATGGCTGCAGCTCCTTAGAGAAGGCTCTTTAAGCTGATACCCCAAAGGATGAGTAAGTTAACAGGCCTGGAGAACACGGGGATGGAGTAGGCTTTGGGAGTTTGGAGGAGAAACTGCCTGGAAGAAGGAAGACCCACAAGTAAAGCCAGAGGTCTGAAGAGGCCTCAGGAAGCAGGACTTAATGAAGGAAAGAAAAGAAATTCAGCGCGGCTGAGGCTGGTGTGAATTTGGTCCTTGAAGGGGCTCTTGTCTGGGACCTTTCAAAGCCCTTCTTAATCACTGCCTGTTCCATGGGACCTTACTTTTTCAGCCAGAGGAACTCCTGTGTCTCTAAACTTCCGTGGCACTTGACCTTTCTCTTCTCGGGGCTCTCACCATTTTCTACCGTATAAAACAGTTGTTGTCGTTCTTGTTGTTTTAATTCCTGTGTCACAATTTCTTCTATACTTTGTATATTTCTTTGGAAGGAGGGATCATACCTGAACATCTTGTTTTCCCTAATGCACGCAGTAGATGCTCAATTGTCTGTAGAACAAACAGATAAGTAAACGTGGCAGATAGTTTCTATAAAGCAAGATAAGGAGAGTTACTCATTCATTTCATTCATTCTTCGTGAGCACAGCAGAAAGAATAGAAATGTGCGAGAGACAGAAATAATATTGCTTTGAAGAGTCTGATGTTATCTCCCCTGATAAGCTCTTGTAACTCACAACGTGTTCTCTCCCTATAAAGTTCCACATCTATAAAACTGATGGAATGTGAAATCCCTTGAGGTGCGTGACACTTTAACCGTATGTGATATATTACTTCTTTCATATAGTAGACAACAGGCAAATTATATTGCATTATAATACAGTGATATCCCAAGGCCACCAGGTCTTAATAAAAAAATACCACGTTTGTATAATATACTTTTTTGAATATTTACATTTAATACATATTCTTCACAGATCTATTCAGCAAACATAACTGATGGAGATGAAGCATAATCTTGCTTTATGAAGGCTTCTTCAAAGGTGCCTCTGGGAACCCACCTTTGTAGTTCATATTTGAATGGGGCCGTATATTGGAAATGTCAGTGTTTCCTGCGGAGTCTCTTGCAGCATCCAGCATTTAAACCAGTCGACTGGAGCGTTTCTGCTGATGTATCCAAAACAAATGCTGATAGTTTATTATGATTATTATCATTGTACTTTATTCATTTAAGTGTCAGTCAGTGTTACTTTCAGGGTTTTGTGGCAATATAGCTGTTGACAGGCATTTTATTGAAAGTATGCCAGTTTGCCAATATGTAGGGAAGTGTGATTAGGTAAAACCTCTAAAGATATGGAGAGAGAACTGGGAGTATGTATCTTGCTATAGCTGTTATAACGTACAAACATTTCAGGTTTTTCATGTACATTTTCCATTTGTATCATCTCTTTATTTGGTTAGTTTCCTAGTTATATATCTCACTGTAACGGGTTGCATTTATTATGTCGTCGTTGGTGCGGGCGCTGAAGCCAAGCAAGGCTGAGCCAGGTCCTCTGGCTCCAGGTCTCTCACGGGGTGTCCTCAAGGTGTGAGCCAGGCTGCGTCACCCCCACGCACGACCGGGGGAGGCCCGCTTCCAGGCTCACGCGTGCGGTGGCTGCCACGACTCATTCGGCTCCTTGGCGGCTGCCGGCCAGTCGCCCCCCTCATTCCTCGCTACGTGCATAGGATGGCGTGTAGCCTGGCCGTTGGCTTCACTAGGGCAACAAAGCCAAGGAGGGCCAGGCAGAGAGGGCACGACGGCGGTCACAGCCTCTCGTAACCCAGTCTCCAGTGACACCCGGTCTCTGTGTGCTCTTCGTTCGAAGCAAGTCGCTCCCGCTGGCCGGTATTCAGGGGTGTGCACGCTAGGAGGTGAGGATTATCGCGGGTCGTCCACGGTTAAGACCATAAGTTTCTGTGTGTTACAGGATGAATTCTCTGTGCTTTGAGTCAGTTTGCATTCGTATACAGAAATATTGGAAACGAGTGTAAATATTACATGTTTGGCTAGCCAGAGACCTGAGTTATAAGGAATATGTAAAATGGAGACGCTTAGGCTCTCATTGGCTGATCACTGTCTACTCTCCGTGTTACCCCGACACCGAGCCTGCCCCTTGTGATGATGTCCTTGAAGATTCTTGGCTGGGGGGCTGTCTGTCCAGCACTGCCCCCTCCTGCGTATCCTCTTTGGACACTGACTCTAGTGTATTTTTCCCCACAATTACATGAGATTTGCCTCTTTTGCACATTGAAGTATTTAAGTCTTTAAAAATCAGTGTTCCGAATACTTACTACTTTAGAGAAAGCGCTGACGTTTTCTCTAGCCACCGACGGAAGGGAGGGCTGTAGGTCTGAGGCAGTGGTGGCGGTGCCTCTGGCTGACCCAGGCCTCCCTTGGCCCCAAAGCGACCCAGGCTTCACGTCTGAGCCACTGTACTGCTGTCACTTATCCCTGGAGACCAGGTTAAACATTTCCAGAGCCAGCCGGGCCGCAGGAGAGAATTGTGGCCACAGCAGATCGTCTACCATCCTTCTCTGCAGTCCTTAGGGGCAAAACCAGAAACACAGAGTTGGGGTACATTAAGGTCGAGAATCACACACAAAGCGTTTTGAAGACAGTACACACCACTGGACACTCCAGCAAATTGCTAAGTTAACTATCCGATCCTAACTTGTCAGGAGGAGGTAGGTCCTCGTGTTCATGCAGTGGCCAGCCCATATGACCCATCTGTCTTGATTGTACCTGGGATTTAATTTCTAGAGGTGGCCGAGTGACAACACAGATAGGTCAGTGCCATCGAAAGAAGTTGTACTACTCACAGTTCCCAAGAGAAAGGGGCCACATCACACGATGAAGGGCCATGCGGGGAAGCCCCCGGGTCTTGTCAGGAGGCCGAAAGAGCGAAGGGGAAAGCATGGGCCAGAGCCTTTATTTTGGCTCCCTCTGGGAGGAGTGGGTGAGGCCAGGGAGGCAAGTTTGAGCAAGTTTTAGGATGGGATGTTTTGAGTAATTCATAATTCCATGCAGGAGGCAGTATGTGAGCTGTTGCAGAGCACAGACTCTCAGCCACAGCCGCTCATGGGAATCACTGGAGGAGCTTGTAAACCTGCCATTGCCTGGGTTCCACCCACAGAAGCTCTCATTGGCCTGGGATTTATGTTAGAGCTCTCCAGGTGATGCTAGTGTGCAGAAGTGCAGAACCGAGAGCTGTGCCTTAGGGTATTTTCCTTAGCCCGTGACCGGGGTTTGGTCTTTCTGTTTGTTTGTTTTAAAATTTCTGAGCCATTATGGACCAACTGCTCTTTTTATAAAATAAGAATAAAAATGAATTAGAAAAGTTGGAAAAAAATGCAAAATGCAAGGCCCAGTATTAGAGTCAACAGACATACAATAACTGTAGGAAATCGCTGTAAACATTTCAAAATGTTTACTCTTGATATCTGTACTTATTGTCACAGACACGTAACAGAGTTCACGGACCGGCGCTGGTCTGCAGACCACACTTTGAGTCCTGCTGATGTAGAGGGCAGCCTGGCCAGAGGCCTGTACTGAGTGAACAGAAGCGTGGGAAGCAGGGTGGGTTCAGATCATCCAGGGCCATAAAAGCTTGGCTTTTATTCTGCAGGTACTGGCGAGCCAGAGAGTTCTTGAAAGGAAGCACCTGAGCACAGCCCTGTTGCTGTGCTTACTTAGGCCACATTGTGTCTGAGGGATTAGCAATGAGGATAAACTGCCGACAAGGACCCGAGAGGGGTGGGGATGGGGAGGCGCTGGGTAAACTAGAACAGAAACTCTATCGCACTTCTGGAGAAGTCACTTCATACCACTAATAAACTACTTAAAGGAGGTAAGAAATAAAGATGGCTACTTTTTTTAAAGCTTAAATTAAAAAAAACAAAAAAAAATCATTAAATTCTGAAAAATAACCCACCTAATATACTTTCAGAAACCACACAGATTGAAGATCCAAGGAAACAATGGAGGGGGGAACAGGAGAAGATGCTCAAGGACTATCTGTCCGTGGCTCAGGACGCCCTAAGGACGCAGAAGGAACTGTACCACGTGAAGGAGCAAAGACTGGCCCTGGCCCTGGATGAGTACGTCCGGTTAAACGACGCCTACAAGGAAAAGTCGGGCTCTCGCACCAGCTGTAAGTACAGCGTGGCTGTTCAGACCTGAGAAATGGGGAGCAAGTCGTAGGTAACAGAAGGCCACTTGGGTTTCTGTGGGACTTTGTTCTGAGTCCTGTTCCTTCCCGGGCAGGAAGAGTCCCTCAGAGCCACGTGAGGCTGAAGGCACACATCAGATTTCTCAGTGAAACCCCTCGACCCCATTCCAGATAAAGGTCTCCTCACTGGGGGATTAATGTTTACCTTTTCAGATCAGGGCAAATAATTTGGCCCTTTGTGCTACTCTTGTACAATGTTTGCAGTGGGACTAAACTAAAACTGGAGCTATTAACTAGAATGAAGTTTCTGTTGAACACCTGAGTTGAGCGACCTCTCTCTCATCTCAGAAATTGATAACCTGGAGCTGGCCTTGTTTAAAGAAGCATCTGTGATGGGCCCAGAAGTTCTACTTAAATTACAAGTTTCTGGATAATGCAAAGCTCTGATAAACTGGGTCTGCAATAAGATTCTAAGATTTTATCCATAGATAAAAAATTCAGAGGAAAATGAGGCACTGGGGTCTTTATAACATTCCTTTTTCTTGAAAAAAATTATAAAGGTTTGAAGATGACTTTTTATATTTAGGTGTCTGATGAATGACAGTAAAGGAGTTATAAAGTTAAGTAAGTATCCACAGAAGCATGTAAATCTTGTTGTTTTTAGAGTTTGTAAATTCCAAGTTGACAACTAGTTATGCACCTTGTACAAGTTACTTTTTTTTTTTTCTTTCTTCCCTCTGAAAGTATTCTCAGGATCTTCATCCAGTACTAAGTATGACCCCGATATCTTAAAAGCTGAGATCTCCACTACGCGATTAAGGGTAAGACTTTTTTTATCGTGGTTTCTTCGTGGAACGTATGCCTAGAATCTGGAAGGGACCTTTGTGGTCATTTGCCCTCTCCATTCGATGCAGGAACCCTTTCAGGTATCCTCCATGGGGAGTCTTTCTGCTTTTGTTAGAACGTGCGAGTGATTGAGATTGTTCTTTCCATTGAGAGAGAGGGTGTTCCTTTCCTGGGCAGCTTTATTACCTGCAGTTAGTATACTGCATCAAAATCTGAGTCTGGAAAACTTACTTTTCCTTATTGTGCTGATATACGCGTCCAGAGTTGAGCCCGGTTGCTCTTTCATCCGACAACCTGATATTTCAAGATGCCCACGGTTCACATCACCACGTCACTTCCTTTTCTAGGTCAGATTCTCCTAGCGCCCCACACTTCCTCGTGGGTTGTGTGCTGATCTTTACCCCAAATCTTTTTGACCACACTGCTGTTAAGGTCACAGCTCGTCTACCCTTGAATTTTGGAGGCTTACAGACTGTTCACCAAGTAAACAAACTCATGCAGCCAATACACAGGTCGTGAAGGAGATTATTGCCCTGACCCCGGAAGCCCCCATGGTATCCCCTCATCATCACCCTTCTCCCTAAAGGTGACACTAGGTGACCTTTATTGGCAATACTCTTAAGGTGATTTTCTGCCCGCTTTGAACTTTGTGAAACTGGAATGCTACCCCATGGATTACCGATGGCTCCTTTTGTTCAACGTTTGGAGATTCATCTACATTCACTTTTATTGATGTAAAGCAGTCCACTTTCGTATAGATACCATGAATTCTTTATTTATTCTACGGTCGATGTACATTAGAGTTTATTCGAATTGCTGGTGATTAAAAATTATGCCTTGGTGTACGTGTCTACTACACATGTCTTTGGGTGCACGGATGTACACATTTTTATTGGTTATGCACCTAGGAGTGGAATTGCGGTGTCCAAAAATATACATAGCTTCAACTCGAGCAGATACTGACACACGGTTTTGGGCCTTGTTACTTTCTAATATCTGCCCTTAAAGCTCTAAATTACTTTCTGCGCATGGCTTTTGCCTACATCCCATAGGTTTTGAATTGTGTATTTTTATTATCAATCAGTTCAAAATATTTTCTAATTTCTTTATGATTTCTCTTATGAGTGTATTACTTAATTTTTAAACAGGTTGGGATTTTCTTATCTTTTATTATTGGTTTCAACTTAATTCCACTGTGTATTTTTTCAGTTCTAAAGTTTCTATTTATTTTTTGTTTCTGGTTACTTGCCCAAATTCTGCATGTTGATGTAATAATTTTTGTGAACGAAATAATCACAGTTATTTGAAAATTCTATGTCTTAATTAGTATAATATCTAGATTTCCTGTATGTTGGATTCTTCGGTCTGTTTTTTTCTCTTGATTTTTGGTCTATATTTGACATCTCACAGCTGCTTACTTTTAATTAAGAGCCATATATTATTATGTATGAAAGAGAATAAAGATCACTTGAGGTTTGGGGTGATCTTGTTATCCTTCAAAGAGGATTTAGTCTTTCTTCGTATAGGCGGTTAGTCCACGGGGTAGATAGTTTTAATTCAGTCAGGGTTTGAGTTTTCTGAATTCTGGGCTTCATTCATTTTCTCAGAGTGGGTCCATTTCCAGTCCACCCTTTCTCTTAGGGCGGAGCTTTCCAGAATCCCAGTTGAACTCCTGAGCTGTTTCCTGAGGGTCCCTTGGCCGGATTGAGGCTGGACTCCAGTCTCTCCCCGAAGCCTCTCAGCTCTCTGGCACAGCCAGTGCTTTCTGTGTGTCAGGCTCTCTCAGTCACTACATTCTCCCAGCTTTTCACCTTCCCTGCACATATGCAAATGCCTCAAAAGGCAAAACAGTGCCAAGTTTGGATCTTGACTTTGGGCTTCCCTTATTTGCCTTAGTCGTTCGCCAGTGTCTTCAAATAGATGTTCTTTTTTGTTTTGTTTTACCTCACAACTTCTCTGTCGTTCTCAGGAAAAGAGTGTGAAAAAGTTCGTCTATACTTTCTGGAAGCAATCCTCTCTTCAGGCTGGATTTCTGGGTTTCATTTATGGAAGTCGTTGTTAGAAGTGTTCTTTCCTACCATAAGCAACCCTTACCCTGTCAATCCACCTTTATTTCTCTGTACGTTCCTTACGAATCTCATGGGCTGGTTTGTGGGATCCTTGCTGCCCCATGTCTACCGTGAGTATACATCTCTGTGATCTGCTAGGCAGATACCTTATCTTAAAAAGGGGGGTGGAGAATGAAGGTCTTTTGTCAAAACTTACTCTTGCTAAACTTCAGTATTCCCTTGAGCTGTGCACTTCTCAAGAAGTTATTACTTATTATTACTGCCCTTTGAAATTTTAAACATTTTTCACAGTTCTTTTCTTTGTAAGACATATTGTAAATGGAATACCTCCACAGGCTGTCATAATCTGTCCATTTAAATGCTATTTTAGGAAAGATGCAAACTAAGCGAGGGGTTTAAAATCAAAAGTACCTATAGGATATCTCACACAAATAACTGTTAGAAGGAAATGGAGCCCCGTCTCACTGGGGGAGATCCCAGAAGATCCCAAGTAGTGCTGTCCCCCGGACATGTCTCCTAGTGCAGCAGAATCCCTCAGATAAAGCTTAGTTTGTGCCAGGCTTAATGTGCTCTTAATATCAGAAGCCTGTGTTTCATGTCTACGGCATCACTGTGGGGCCACAAAGGTGAGTCAGGAAGGAGTGCCTTCCCCAGGAAGGCGCTTCCCTCAAGAAGGGGTAGAAGACATTCATAATAACTGTAGTGAAAGATGAGAGCATCTCTTCCATTAGCGAATAGGCGCTCGTTTAACACTTCCTGTCAGTGCAAATGCCTTTTTATAGAAACACTTCCTTAGCGCATTGGCCCTTGTGGTCCCTGCATCGGCAGGCGGACTCTCAACCTCTGCACCACCAGGGAAGCCCTCGTGGATTTTGATAACCTAGTTTTCCTTGGCTTGCCTATCCTGTAGCATCCCTGTATATCTAGTCCTTTTCACAGAGTAATGCTGCAGAAATAGTAACTCATGAATTAGCTAACTCTTCATTGCTTTGGTGTCTCAGGGGACCTGCCTGCATTTGGGGTCATAGTAACAATTTTTCAGATGAAGCCAAGCACTGGCCTCATACTTCATTATTTTAATGTAACAATATTAGTAGGTGTGCTTCATTTGTTTTATTGAATTACAGCAAATGGGTCAAGTATTTGAGAATCGGGTATTTAGGAACATCTGTCTAAAGCATCCATTTTGTATTATTTTATATTATGGTCATAGGCATTAGTGATCATTGGGCTCTAGTTTCCTCCTCGGGCTAATGGGATAACGGTATTCCCAGGCATCTTATTCCTAGTTGTTGAAATGGAGAAATGAATAAATTAATGCTCTTTTAATAATACACTCATAACTTTCAGAGGTGGGTGTTTAATTTCCTGAGAAAATCTATTTTTTCAGGAAGAGGAATGTAAAAAATTTTACGCCAAAATTTATTATTTCATTCGTTCATTATAGATACTTAGGATAAAGAATGGTGTATCTTATACAAACTCAACCTTCAATTCAATTGATATTTTAAAAAATTTATATCCCAGATTACAAATAGGTGAGATGTGGTGAAAATTGGATGTAGAAAATTTTTGCTGACTTTTGATTAAGTTTTTACTCTTGTTTATCAAACTGGAATAAAATGTTGGAAATGTAAAAGTATAAATTTCTTCAGAAATACAAATGTATTTGAGAAATTTATTGAGCCCGCAGCATATGATCTGATGTAACTTTTAATTTTGTCAAAAAGGAAACAAACGCTCCTTTGATTAAATTATTTGCTCTCCACGCCAAATACATGGCTGGTTAGTGGGCATTGCTGTTGGTAACAGGGTGCTGTCTTTATTCTCAGATATATTTATCCCCACATTGTTAATATGAACTCACTTTGAATAATTTTTAGCAATGGTGATGGACTTAGAAAAGCCATCCACAGTCTCACCTGTTTGCAGTCTTGGGCACAGATTTTAAAAGAACGGCAGTTGAATGTAAGGGTTAGTTTGTAACTGTGAATGGAGTTAGCTCATGTGGACATCAAACTATGACACTTTAACCAGTGATGTAACTAACATACAAAACTCATAGCAGTGTGCTTCAGATGAAAAGAAATATGCCTTCTGAGGATGCAAATTGCTACAAATAAGGATCATCTCTTGATTAGACATGAGTGATGTCTTTATACTTAGCTTACATCCCAAGTTCTTTCAGCTCCAGTTTCCTGATCTCAGGGTTTTGAAGGAGATAGAGCAATACTGATTTGCAGTAGCAAACTGTACGTCAGAAATGGTTATTCTTTTAAGATGTCCAGAAATGAATTTATGTTGTAGTTGGTGTTGGGTTTGAAAATAGTACAACAGTCTTCGTGAGGTTTGAATGAAATGAAGAATGATGTGACTTGATTCACCTTCACTAAAGAAAAGAAGCAAGACTGAAAGAGAAAATGGGAGAGAGATACTCTACTTAATACAAGAACCGGTCTTATCTCTGTTAAGACATGCTAATAACTGGAAATGATTAAATTTCATAGCACGGTAGTGTTTTTTTTCAAAAAGTGTACTCAGTAGAGTGAAATTATAACACTTAATCACATTTATTGGTTTCATAATGTTTTGTTTCTCTCTTTCTTTCTCTCTCATGATTTTGGTCTCCTTTTCTAGCTTTGAAGGGTACCATACTGCAGGCTAAATAATTATACGTCAAAAGAAATTCTTCATCAAAATTGTGTTGCTGGGGGAGGGGGTATTTAGTTTCTCCTCACTTGGGCGAACTACTGTCTCAGTCTCTCTGGCCATGACTTCCAGACTTCTCCATCTTCACTCATAAACACCCTCACATCCGTAATGCTCATGGCATTTTACAAAATCAAATGCAATTAACTTCTTCTGTGAGAGAATGTACAGTCTAAGCAGACAGGAACAGGGAATAAGGAGTCCTAAAAATCAATTTTAAATGATTCTATGAAGCCTGCAATACTCATTTTCTCAGTTTTTTGAAGGACTGTGGGAGTTAAGCTCTGTGGAACTGTGTGAGATAAAGATATTATAATGAACACACTCAAACCAACACTTTGTTATATTTTGATACTTTTCCTTGACATAAACCCAATAAATACATTGACCTAATATGTTCATGTTAAATTTTGAGAGAATCAGCCTCTTGAGGCCATGACAATGAAGTTGTGAGAGGAAAAAAATAGCTATTTATTATTTATAATAATAATAATATAATAATAATAATAGCTATTATTATTTATTTATAGCTACATACATCTCTTATGAAGTTAAACATGCACTTAAAATGTTACCCAGCAATCCCACTTGTAGGTATTTACACAAGAGAAATGAAAGCATATACTCAGCCTTATTCTTACTAACCCAAACCTGGAAACAGCCTTCAGGTTCATCAGTGGATGAATAGATAAATAAATTGCGGTATATCAATAAAATGCAATCAAAAGGAACAAGCTGCTAATACTCATGATGCGGATGCATTTCACAAGCAATATGATAAGTGAGAGAAGCCAGTTATACTGGAGTGCTGCCATGTGTACGAAATGCTTGAAAAGGCATAAGTGACAGAAAGCAGGACAGTGTTTGCTAGGAGCCAGGTGGGGATGGACAACACGGGGCCGTGAAGAAATTGCCTTATTTATTGGTTCTAATAATTACTCATTGAAGTCTTTTCCCCCCACATAGAAAATGATCACTTATTCACTTTTATTGCTGTTATAATTTATTATAAAGTATTTATAATGAAATTCACCAAATTTAAAAGTACAATAGGATGATTTTAGACAAATATATATTTTTTTGAAGTTGATTTCAGTCACCCTCTTTTCTCTGTATGTAACTATTCATAAAAACCGGGTTGTTTATAGAGGTCTTCATCTGACTTTTGTATCTTTTATCCTGATGGTAGACTTGAACAAAATTTTTGGCCCGTATAAATCGCTAATTAGATGTAGAGATTACAAGATCTAGTTTTTTTTTTTTTTCTTAGTGGGGAGTAGAATTCATCATGGTTGGTATTACATTATCTCCCTCAGGCATATAATGTCCCATTTTTCTTTTTTATTATAGTAGTAGTCATTCATCATCATCATCTAGGTTATTTCATTAAGGATTACAAAATGATGATAGTCTAATTATATTATTCCTTATTTGTTTATTTGTTGGGATACTTCCATAAAGTGAAATTCCACACCCCCCAACTGCTACTTGTTATTTTCTTACCCTCAGCTCATATTGGAAAGATGAATAAATATTAGATTATTTTCCTTTAAAAAAAAAAACAATTTTCAAATGATGAGCTATGTCCTAGCATCTGTTAGAGGTGACCAACAGAGTTGAGTTTGTTTGTTTAAGTATCACTGTGTGATCACGAATTTAAAATTATTGATATGTCATTGCAATTATTATTCTTATTGAACCTCACAGCATCCTGTCTTGTGCATGTAGGAGCCTTTTTATATTGGCTCCTGAGGCTTTTGATCCCAATATTCTGATACTTTCTTTCTCTTTGGTCTGGAAAGATGTTCTTGATTTTTTTGTATAAGGTCTGGAATCAAACATTTCTCCAAGAAGCTCTGATTCTTTTTAGTGAGAAGTGGTATTTAGAGACCACAATCTATATGCATGAGTGTTTATTACAGTTGGGTTGGCAATTGTATATAGGTCTTTATCTTAATATATTTAAAATACTTAAATCTCCAGTAATTACAAAAGTGTGATATTGACACAAAAATGGAAGATCAGTGTAACTGAACATTGAAGAATATGCAGAAACACCTTGTCGAACTTAAAATGTGATAAAAGTGGCACTCCGTATCATTAAGGAAAAAATGGATTATTCAGTGAATGCTTGGGACACATCTTGGCCCATTTTAAAAGAAATGAAAGTGAATCTGTACCTTTTTCCTTTAATTCCAGATGGATCAGCAATTTAAATGTGAGAAGTTCAATCATAAACTCAATTAAATTAGCCACAGACATTTAAAGCAATAACAGAGCACTAAAACTTGCTTTTCCCTATAAGAGAATTTACCACGCTGGGTTAACGTCACCTTCCATAGTCTTCTCTTCATGGTCTCATGGAGACAAAGCCCAAATGCGTAAAACTGGGACCCAAAGGACCAAACCCTCGGTGTGAGGGGAGCTAGGATTAAACTCCTCCAACCCTGCCACCCCAACATGCCTGCCACTGCCATCACCTGCCAGAAAGCAGTAGGAAAAGTGACCTGTTTGGAGAAACAATGAGAAACCATTCTGACCTCTGAACGTATCACCATCTGACACACCTTATATGGGTTTGCAGGCTGAGTTCACACTTACCTGGAAGGTCTGAGAAACTGCAAGCTACACACTTAATTCCAGCTGTGGCAGGTCTAGGCAGTGGCAGGTGGCTGTGCTGCCCGTTGCCTGGAAGTGCATATCCTCTCCGGAGGAACACACCTGCACCTGTGCCTTCCACAGGTAGAGCTCTAAGGGTACAAACTCATAGCCAAAACTCACAAATTTACACAGAAACAAGGTCACATCAGTAAGAACCCGCAGAAAAAAACAGACAATAGAATCAGGTCTTCAAATGCTTCAGATTTTGTTGATTTTAGGTACAGAGTGTAAAATATGGGTGTTTAATATGTCAAGAAATAAAAAAGGAATTGAAAAATATGAGTAAGAAAGATACTATGACTGTGAAATGACCAAGGATATATGGGAAAAGAACTAAGTAGAACTTCTGTAAATTAATCATATAATGGTTAAAATTCAAAGCTGCCAGAGGAAAAATAGATTATTTGCAAAGGTCTGACAGAGCAATACACCTGACTATTCCATAGTGATGATGGAAGGAAGATGATAATGTAATACTTTCAGTGCTCTAAGAGAAAATAACCATCAACCAGAATTTTATACACAGGAAAACATCTTTCATGCATATGAATGAGATAAACATGTTTTCAGACAAAATTTGAAAGTAACTAATGGCGCCAGAAGTTCTTCACCATTGGAAATACTAAAGAAAGCAGGAAAAGAGAGAAGAGAATAGAATAGGCAAGCCAATGAAAAGTTTAATGTAAGATGGGTAAATTAAACCCAAATAATTAGAAAGAAGTGTAATTGGATTACGTGTTCTAGTTTAAAAGACAAAGATTTACAGACTGGTTTTGGAAAGAAAAGTCTACCTATATGATGCTTATAAGAGACACCAGAAACAAAGATACAGAAGAGTTAAAAATAAAAGAATGGGGCTTCCCTGGTGGCGCAGTGGTTGAGAATCTGCCTGCTAATGCAGGGGACATGGGTTCGAGACCTGGTCTGGGAGGATCCCACATGCCGAGGAGCAGCTGGGCCCGTGAGCCACAACTGCTGAGCCTGCGCGTCTGGAGCATGTGCTCCGCAACAAGAGAGGCCGCAATAGTGAAGAGGCCCGTGCACCGCCAAGAAGAGTGGCCCCCGCTTGCCGCAACTAGAGAAAGCCCTCGCACAGAAACAAAGACCCAACACAGCCAAAAATAAATATAAAAATAAAATAAAATAAAAGGATGGGTAAAAAAGATGCAACAATCAGGGACTTCCCTGGTGGCGCAGTGGTTGAGAGTCGGCCTGCTGATTCAGGGGACACGGGCTCGTGCCCCGGTCCAGGAAGATCCCACATGCCGCGAAGAGGCTGGGCCCGTGAGCCATGGCCGCTGAGCCTGCGTGTCCGGAGCCTGTGCTCCGCAACGGGAGAGGCCACAACAGTGAGAGGCCCGCGTACCGCAAAAAAAAAAAAAAAAGATGCAACAATCAAATTCTAATCAGAATAAAGCCAGTATGGGGACTTCCTTCGTGGTCCATTGGGTGGGACTCCGTGCTCCCAATGCAGTGGTCCTGGGTTCGATCCCTGGTCAGGGAACTAGATCCCGCATGCGTGCTGCAACTAAGAGTTCACGTGCTGCAACTAAAGGTCTCGCATGCCTCAACGAAGATTCCGCGTGCCACAACTATGACCTGGTGCAGCCAAATTTAAAAAAAAAAAAAAAAGAATAAAGCTAATATAGCTTTGTTAATTTTGGAATAGGTAGATTATAAGGCAAAATGCTTCACTAAGAAGAAAAAAGAGGGCCACGAATCTGTTAAAATATGGGCCCCCAAGTATAATTGAGCACAGTTACTTACAACAACGCCATGTTGAGTAAATGAAGGTAGACATAAAATAATACATACTGTATGATTCCATTTATATAAAGTTCAACAAAGGCAAAACCACTTACAGGGTTGCAAGTCAGGATAGTGGTTACTTTGGGGAGAAAGAAAGGGTTAGTAATTTGGTGGGGCACAGGAATGGCTTCTGGGACTTCTTGACCTTTTGACCTTCCCATGGGTGTTTTACCATTCATTTATTGAATGGTCTACTTAAGATTCCTTTTTTCTTTTTTGTATGTATGCTATACTCCTAAGTTTAAAAAACTTAGAGTGTACTTAATTTGTAGGAGAACCATACACTTCTGAATAATAATGGGTGCTCTTTGATAAAATTAATGAGTAAAACGTTGAGAAAAGGGATATCTGTGTAGCCTCAAAGTATCTCCCCACAAATATGGATTACTTAACTCTGGTGATTTTAACATGTCCACTAATCTTTGATACTCCTCTCTTCTTGAGTATGGGCTGGACTGGTGATTATCTTCTAACAGGTAGAGTTTGGAAAGGAAAAAAGAGCAAACTTAAAGTGAAGAAATCTAGGGATTT
Organism: Kogia breviceps; assembly: GCF_026419965.1. Lineage (NCBI taxonomy): Eukaryota > Metazoa > Chordata > Mammalia > Artiodactyla > Physeteridae > Kogia > Kogia breviceps. The sequence continues at coordinate 10,973,792 of NC_081329.1, forward strand.
GCTCCCATAACTAAGTGATTAAGTTTAACATCACCATGATGTCAGGTCGATAGCATGTACCCCGATGTCATTCGATGAGAAGGACACATCACCTCTGTCATATTCTTCCTCCCAATCTATAACCTCAGTCTAATGATGCGAAAGCATCTAGCAAACCCAAGGTACACTTCATGAAACATCTAACCTATTCAGAAGCGCACAGGTCATTAAAGATGAGAAAAGACTGAAGGAGTGTCACAGATTGGAGGAGTCTAGGGAGACATGACAAGTAAAGACAACATGGTCGGATCCTGGGGGATCCAAGTAAAGTCTGTAGTTTAGCTGATACCGTTAGTAGTGTCAGAAGAGAATTGGAGAAAAACTTTAGCCTTGCATGCATATACTAGAAAATAAGAAAGTCTTAAAATTAATGAGCAGTGAATTCAATCTAAGAACAACAGAATAAATCTGAAGACAGTTGAAATAAAATTAAGGGAAGATATTATTTAAATAATAAACATGGCTATAATAGAGGAGATCAACAAAAGCATAAGTTAGTTCTTTGAAAGACTAATAGAATTGACAGATGTCTGTCAGGATTGATAAGAGAGAAAAGAAACAAGTAAAAATATACAAGGAATGACGAGATAAAACTCTAGATGCTTAAGAAATAAGAGGACATTTTGAGTAAATTTATACTCTTACATTTTAATTTTGAGATGAGATAAATAAGTTCTTACTAAGATATCATTGACCAAAAATGACTCCAGATGAAAAGAAAGCATCTGGCCAGCCCTGTTACTATCAGTGAAATTCCAGAGACACCCTGAAGATTAGGCTCATACAACCAAATTCTGACAAGGTAATATGAGTGAAAAAATAAGCCAGCCATATTCATAAGCTTAGATACAAAAATCCTAAGCAAAATGTTGGTAAACCAGATTCAGGAACATTTAAAAATAGTTTGTCAGGACCAAGTTGGGCTTATCCTAGATATGTACAGTCTAGGATTTGAAAATGAATTATTTACTACACTAACAGAGTAAACAGAAATCATTAATCATTCCAGTTGATACAGAGAAAGCATTTTGATAAATTCAGCTTCTAGTCATGGTTTGTTTTTTTAAAAAATCAATCTAACTAAAAATAATTGCTGTATAACAGGGCATGAGAGATGAAGAAGGAGAGCTGGTTGTAGTTTTGTATAGAGTATTTAGGGTAAGTCTCATTGAGAAGGTGACATTTGAGCAGAGGCTAGACAGAGGTGGTGAAGTTAGGTGAGGAAGATCCGGTGTGAAGGTCCAGATGTTAGAGAAGGTCTGGGATCTTCAAAGAACAATAAGAAGTCAAACGTGGCCACAATATATGGAGAGAGAAAGTGAGAGCAGTAAGAGAGGTAAAGGTCCAGATGTTAGAGAAGGTCTGGGATCTTCAAAGAACAATATGAAGTCAAATGTGGCCACAATATATGGAGAGAGAAAGTGAGAGCAGGAAGAGAGGAGGTGAGAGAGGTAACCTAGACAATGAGATGAAGACAGAATTCATAGGCCTTGGGGTCCACTGTAGACTTTGGATGTTAATCTGAAATAGGAAGCCATTTGACCAGGTGTTTATCATTTGTATTAATATTTGTTTTGCTAGTTTAATTGATATATAATGATAACATGATTTTCAATTTTGCCTTTGTTAAGAGGTGATTTTTGTGTGTGTGTGACCTTTTCTATTTCTGTTTGCCAATTTATTTTTTGAATTTAACAGCTTTTTGAGAATTAATTCCCATACCACACAGTTCACCTGTTTAAAATGTACACTTCAGTGGGTTTTAGTATATTTATTGTTGTATGCTCATCATCACAATCTAGTTTAAGAACATTTTTGTGTCCCCTAAAGGGAACCCTGTTCTCCATTAGCTGTCACTGCCCATTCTATACACCCATATCCTCTATCCGCAAAGCCCAAGCAACCACTATTTATTGTCTGTCTCTCTAGATTTGCCTATTCTGTTATACATTTTGTATAAATGGAATCATACAATATGTGGTCTTTTGTGAGCTTCTTTCACTTGACATACTGCTTTCAAGGTGCATCCATGTTGTGGCATGTGTCAGTACTTCATTTCTTTTCATTGCTAAATAATACTCCACTGGACAGATACGTCACATTTCATTTATTCATTCACCAGTTGGTGGGTATTTGGGTTGTTTCCACTTTTGAGTGATGATAAATAGAACCGCTACAAACGTTCCTGCACAGGTGTTTATGTGGATTTAAGTTCTCATGTCTCTTGGGTTTATGCCTAGACCAAACTCTTAAAACCAGAAACAATCGGAAATAATGTTGGGTTGGAAATAGTAGTATCTGTTTTCACTTATCATTATAATAGAATCAAACTTTTTCATCCTTAACAAAATGAAATGCACATTGATATTTGGCAGCTGAAAATCATTCAGGTAATCCACTCAGAAGACTCCCCAAAATAAAAGCAGTGGCTTTCAGCCAACTGTAGGTAAAGTAAATAATGTGGAAGAAAACACAGGTGTTAGCCTCCTTCATCATTGTCACCCAACATACAATAAAATCTCACATCACTTAAGCAGAGAAGAGTCTGAATTGTCAAAAGTTAAATTTACAGTGATCATTTTTGAAAGAAATTAAATGGGTTATGTCATCGCAGCCCAAATGATTTTAAATGGAGTGCTGTTTTATGTCCATGAGATACACTAATTGTTTTAATTCAGTTGTTCCAAGAGGGCTTGATAGTACCATTGTTTTTTTTTTTTTTTTTGTCAACTGTGTTTTCAAAGGTAGAGACAGGTTTCAGCCCAGTTACTATTGATTTTTGGATTTCTGTTGTTATTTTTCAATAAAAATGTTAGTCTTTTTGGTAAAAAGCTTTTGAGAGTGCTGTCAGAAGTCGAATTACATGTGGAATGAGCTGTCGGTTACTGATGGCTCCTGACATGATGATAGTCTGACACTAAAACTGAAATGTCTTTACTGGACACTGTGAGCGAGCTTGTTGCTATGCATGAATATTAAAGCACCTTCAAGTTCCTCCTCTCTGAGGGCAGCCCTCCTCCCCGGGCCTAAGTAGTCCTCTCCTCCTTGGGGTTCCAGTAACATTGTTTGTACCTCTCTTTTAGTTATGAATTGGGCCTTGCAACACAATTCTTTCTATTTCCTTCTCCCTAATAAAATGTAAGTGCCTCAGGGCACAAACTGTTAAGCCTTCAGATAAACGTAACAGATAAATTATTGAACGTTACTGTATCCAAAATATTGTGCCTCATGGTCTACAAATGTGTCACAACAGCCCTTGTCCTTGTCGTTTGGTTCCTCACAGGGCCTTGTGTCCCCCCGTCCCCCCCCCCCCCCGTTTACTTTTATCCCGTCTGTTCCACGATGCTCTCAGTTTTCCTCTGACTCCTCTGGCCTCTGCTTCGCAATGTACTTTGTCTCTTTCCCTCGTTGACCTGTGAGCTTTGCAGATGCCCAAGGCGTTCCTGAGCTGCCTTCCCTTCTCCGTACACACTCTCTAGTTGATCTCATTTACTCCCGTGCATTTAAAATAGCATCCTTATGTCAGTGACTCTTTATTTTATATCTCTAGTCTAGACACTTCAAGTCCACGTATTCCAATTGCCTTGAAGTGCCATGGGTGTCAGAAAAATAAATGTCTTACAGAAAACCCTTTACCTTTCCCCCTCCCCAGGAAATCACCTTCACATACCCAGGATTTTGGAAGTGATCTTTGACACATCTTCTCCCTCACCCTCCACATTGAGTCCATCACCAGGTCCTGCTGATTCTACCTCTAAGATATATTTTTCCTGTAGCAGGGCCCGCATGCCAGGCAGGATGGCCCCTGTGAGCCCCTCTGGTCCGAGCACCATAGAGTGTCCACAGTGATCTTTTAGAATCATAAAGCAGCTCATGCTTTACAATCCGTCCTTGATTCTCATTGTTCTTAGGAGGAGATTCAGAAATCCTCAGCATGGCTTCAGGTTCTATGTAATCAGGCCTCCTTTTCCACGCTCACCTCATTCCACACACCACCTCTGTAATCCAGCAGTGGCAGCATTCTTTAAGTCCCAGAGACTTGCTGAGCTTCCCCTCCCACAGTTTAGGGTTTGTCCACAGGCTCTACCCTGTGGGGACCCCTTCTGTCAGTGAAGCCCACGAACCCTCTCATCTCCTCAACCCCTCGGACTAAATTAGGTCCTGTCCCCCTTTGAGATCGTGAAGTATCCCGTGCTTTTCTTTTATATCACCTACGGCAGTTGGAAAGATTTATTTCGTTGGACAATTATTTGCTCCATATCAGGCTCCCTCGTTGTCCTGTAAGACGCATAAGGGCAAAGATTTAGGTCCGTTTCATTCACACTTTCAGACCCAGGACTTGACACATTGTGCAGAATCAATAAATGTTTGTGGAATGGGTAGAATAAATAGGAAGTAAAAGTGCAAAACACATGGAAATACTATACAACAGGATGTGCTTAAAACCTAAGGCTCTAACTCACTAGATGGAAATAACTGACACCCATGAGAATACCTTCAGTTTGTGACGGAACCAGGCTTGTGCCATTTTCCTGACCTGCCCAATTTTAGTATTCTTATTGCCAAAGATAACAGGAAAAGAACAATTTTTATCAGTTTGACAACAAATATTCATTGATCCCCTGCTGTTCACCTGGTTTTATTTTACAAGCTTGGGATACAGCTGGGAGATGCTGCTAACTTTCCCATGGGGGGCAGACAGGAAACAAGTACAAAGACAATTTCAGCTCTTGGAAAATGCTGCGAACTAAACAAAACAGACCAGTGGCCTGGGTGCAGTGGCCAGAGAAGTGCTGTTCGCAAAGGTAGCGTGGAGCTGAGGCCGAGTGACAGGGAGTCAGCTAGTGAAGAGCTGAGAGAGGGGAGGGCCTTCGAGCCGGAGGGACAGCACGTGCCGAAGCCCTGAGGCTGGAACAGCCTGGCCTGTTTGGGGAGCGGAGGGGCGGCCAGGGTCCTGGAGAGTCAGGAAGGGAGGGCAAGTAGAGAGTCCGAGAGGCCCTGGCTGACCGGCCTGCCTCTTCCTGCGGTGGCTGTTTATCACAGAGCGGAGGCGGTCGTGATGTCCGGCTCATAGCAATGCTGCTACATCCGAGGATGAGAGGCAACTTGAGTAGTAACACACATCGCTGATAATCTGCCTTCCATAGAACTTAGGTCCAGGAGAAACTAGTCGAGTAAATGTCAAACTAGTGGCTGTGTTTATGGGTTTAATGGTTTACTAATAGATTACCTTGTTAAACCGTGTTGCTGATTATTTACAAACATTCATATTTACATTGATTTCTCACAAAAGGTTAAAAAGCTGAAGCGAGAACTGTCACAGATGAAGCAAGAATTGCTCTATAAAGAACAAGGCTTTGCAACCTTGAAACAGTGAGTATGCAAATACTGAAACTGACTCTGGAATAATCCAAAGCCCCTGAACCGATACAAAGAAAATAGAAGTATAGATTACATAAGAGTTTTCTCAAAGAGAAGTAAAATACAAAGTGCAAAGCTCTGCACCAAAAAAAAAAAAAAAAAAAAGCAATCAACTGAAAAACAAAACAAACAAACAAAAAAACTTGGGAAAGTCTACACACTTTGAATAGGTGTGAAATGTTCACTAATCTTTGGGGATCCAAGGAAACCAAAGTGAGAAACTTAGCTTCGTCTCTGGGCCCGTCAGCCTGCTCTCAGTTTGAGGCAGAGCCAGGAGATGGAGCCCAGGAAGGGCCTCCCCCTCCTCTCCGGAGGCTGGGCTCTGTGAGCCTGCGCCCGCCGAGCCCCGGGCTCAGGGCCTGTCCGCCTCTGGCAGCCCCAGGGGGACCTAATGCTGTCCGATCTCAGGGAGCAAGTCAGGGGTGTCTGCAGAGGAGCTGGGTGAGTGCCTCGGCTCCCGTGTTTCCTCTGCCCTTTCCTGCTCTGTGCTGAAGTCTGCTGGACCCTGGCTCCAGGTTGAGCTGGGTCAAATGAGAATGGAGGTGACGGAAGGTAGCAGCATCTGGAAATCCCTGTCCCGTTCCCAGCCCCTGGAAGCCCCTGCTCTTCTGCTGGCGAGGCCCAGCCTAACTGAACCCCAGCAGGCACACCGAGACCTTCCAGCTCCCACAGTGCCCTCCCCGGGGTCTCCGAGGCAGGGAAGCAGCGATGGTTCATCCAGCGCACAACCACGGGGGGGCGGGGGGGGTTGAAGACATCATCCCTTGAAAGGCGTCCAGCTGCTTTTCCCTTCCCTCCTCCTTGCCTCCCGTTTCAGTGGCCCCAGTAGCAATGCAGGATTCACAGGGGCTTCCCCGATCGGCGGGTCTCATGTTCTCCCTTAGCGGTACCCAAGGCAGCAGGGCGTTACCCCGTGAAAGATCCCACGTGTTCGCTGGCCAGGCCACATAGCTGATTGTTCTGTGTGTTTGGTTGGCGAGTTACATTTCGGGACCCCAGTCACTCCTCTTGACCACCAGCCACGTGACTTTCATCTCAGACATTTGGTTTACTGGATCAGTTTTGGTTTTGACACTCACCTCCTGTGATCATGGCCATGATATTCTTTCAGATGCTCCCATCCTGGTGCTTCTCTAACCTGACTGCATATTGGAATAATCTGAGGAGCTCTTAAAAATCCCTGTGTCTTGTCTCCACCCCAAGTCATATTCTGTGAGACCCTGATGTGGTTCTCAGGTCCAGCCCTGTTCAGAGCACCTCAGCTGGTTGGAGAACACCCCGAAAAACTCAGCAGACCTGGAATCACCTAAATGTATTACTTAGTCAGTTGTACATCAGCATAACGGAGGGCTTTGTGGTGGGAGCAGCAGGGAGCATTTAGCCACACGTTGCATACTTTTAAGGCACATGAAATTATAACTCATGTCACCACTGGGATTAAAGGTTAGCCAAACTTGCTATTTTTGTTATATTGATGTAACAATGCTGTATTGTTTCAAAGCAGTTTGCTTGCAAGCAATTTTTATAGGAATCCAAGGCATGTTTAAGAATCTGTCAATAACATTCCACAAGAAAACAATAGACATTTGTTGTAGAAATTCAGGCTTTCTCTCGCAGTGATTCTAATCCGCTGGACCAAGAGCAGAAAGATAAGATATCTAACATCAGATTCCTCTCGTAGATCAAAATAAAGCTATAGACAAAATAAAGCTGTTTTCCTCCAGATGTTCACCACCATACTACTGGAAGATTGAATAATAATTGATTGAACCCAGAGACCATACTTTTCAAGAAACCGCATTCCTGGTACTATAAGGGGACTTTTTACTTGGGTCATGACAAAATATATTTCAGGAAAAGATTTATACAGAATCCCACTGCAGGATTCTGTAACTTTTCACTTATTCACAATAAAATGGAAAAATTTTGTGGAATCTGGAATTATGATGTAATTTAAACCCCGGTTTTTATTTTACTTGATGCGATAGTTTATGCTGGATGAATGAATGTAGTTTTATTCTTTACGTTATTCATTTCAGACTGTGGTCCCAAAGTTGACTTTGGCCTAAGCGATAGTGTAGCTTATGTGTAGGTGGATGCCAGGAAAAGAAGCATATTTCCGCTTTGCCACCTCCAGTGTTCACTCAAAATTGGAAAATGGAAAGTGCTGAAACACCCAGCAAGCCAAGAGTATATACAGAATCTATGAAAGTTTGGCTCAGGGGGTACACATTTTCCAGGGAAGGCATGCAAATGGTAAGATATAGGGAAACAATTAACTATAGTGTACCCACAAACCAAAAAAATTTTTTCTTTAATTTTTAAGGGATGAAAGTAAAATTGTATTTCTCAAGAACAAAAAGCACAGTACATACTTTGTTTAAAAAAAAAAAGTCAGCAACTTATGCTGATATTTCATTTTATGGTCAGTTCGGGTCAAAAGAGAGAAAAAGGGGGAGATGAAAAGTGGAGGAGAAAAAGGAAAAACGTGGAGGTAGAGGGCAAAAGCAATAGTTAAAGTAAAGTAGAAAGGTTCGGAAAATGGGAAAGGAAGGCCAAAAGGGGCTCCATGGCGAAAGCTGCATGGAGGTGGTTCTTGTCGTATTTAATGTTTGATTGAGCAGTGGCTGTCCGAGAAATTCTTGTCTATTTTTAAAGCTCTCTGAAATTTAAATTAGCGTCTTGAAGTAGCCCTGCTTTTATTTTTAAATATTAAAGTTTATTTCTGAAAACTGCTCACTGGCTTTTATTTTCAAATGTCAAAGTTGATTTCTGAATTAAAGATTTGTTTTACTATTAAATTCTGAAGGTTTTATACAAATCGGAAGAAATTACTTGGGCTTTAGAAACTGCCTTTAACAGTTTGAGATACCTAAGTTACTAGCTGTTTCATGAAATCTCACAGATTCTTTTTCTTATTAAAATAAGCTTTTTGCTTCAACTAAGTGAGTAGATATAGTACTTAAGGGTGTCAACAATTTCATTGATAAAGCCCTCCCGAAATAAATATAATCAACCAATATTCAAACTACTTCTGAGGTTCTTATCAAATATTCTAAATGTAATAGTCATAAGAGCCCCAAGCCTAAGTCTTTCATTTTGAGGACAGTTGTGCTACTTAGCTAAGGGTTTATGCAATTTAGAGGCTAAATTTGCATAGACTTTCTGGTCTCAGTTTCTTCATTTGGAAGAAACATGACGGGGCAATCTCTAGGGTCCCTTCCCATCACAAATACTCCGTGTATGTTTAATTCAGTGACTTCATTGGTTATACTTTTTTATAGAATGACCTTATGATAAAATTAATTTTATTCTCTTATGTTCTTTAAGACTTTAATTATTTGTTCAGCACCATAAAATATTTTCTAAAATGGTACTTGTTATCTACGAGTACCATTTTAGTTATCAAGTTATCTACAAACTGCACTTGTTTGGGTAAACTCTGGAAGAGTGAATAAGATAATAATTATGTTAGTTTTTTTTTTAACTTTTCAGACTATGACCTTCACGTTGAAATAAATACACATTATTAAGTGTTTTAAACCAAATTAGGTCAGAGCCAGTCTTCTGTGATTTAATAGGTGCCATAACTCTGGAGAGTCTGTGAATAAGACAAGGATATGTCTGAGAACACGTGTAATAGCGTTGTTGGCTGATGGGCAGAGATGTGGCATGTGTCCCTGAAGGGAAGCCCAGGCTCTTTCCTAATGAGTCCCAGGCAGCTCGGTGGTGGGGAGAACCAGGAGGGTGATGGTGAAGAAAATGTTGAATCGTTGTGTTTTTTTTTTTTAATTACGTAATTTGGTCGGGCCCTTCGACCACAAAGATTAGGTTACGTGAAATCCTCTGACACAGGGTGACCCTGTGAACTGTAAGGACATTTGGTGAGCAGATCTGCGGGGGCAGTAAATAAGCTCATCGGGGAGCTCTTTATTCAACGTTAGTGGACAAATGAACACATCTGCTGCCCCCTTGTTCGTAGATTTGAACTCATTCAGCAAGGCAAGCAGTTTGTCTTGACTCATAACTGTCTTAAAAAAAGAATACATTCCATATATCTAAAAAGAAATAAGAAACCAAGCCATCTCAATAGTACAGGATACTCACTAGTATAAATAAAAATCACGGCCCTGGGCTTCCCTGGTGGCGCAGTGGTTGAGAATCCGCCTGCCGATGCAGGGGTCACGGGTTCGTGCCCCGGTCCGGGAGGATCCCACGTGCCGCGGAGCGGCTGGGCCCGTGAGCCATGGCCGCTAGGCCTGTGCGTCCGGAGCCTGTGCTCCGCAACGGGAGAGGCCACAGCAGTGAGAGGCCCGCATACCGCAAAAAAAAAAAAAAAAATCACGGCCCTTCTTTAAAGGTCGCCAAGCTGTAGGCGCTGTGCTCGGTCTTGCACAGACATCGCGGCGTGTCAACTTAGGTGGCAGTGATGAATCTTGAGGTTCCTGTGCTTCGCCCAGTTTACTGGCATTTCTGTCCTTCTGCTTCCCCGTGTCCTGAACCTCCATCAGGACCAGCATGAGATGAGGTTTGAGTTCAGCCAGCAGTGGGATCACCCAAACAGACTGAAAGCAGAAAGCCTGAGCCTGAAGCTGATTGCAGGGGGCGGGGGGATGGGAGTGGGGGATGGAGGGCTCTCAGCTCCAAGTGGCCAGAAGAGAAAGGAGGAGAGACCCTCAGCTTGAAACTGGTGTGTGTGAGTCAAGTAGTAAAAATCAGCCGACTAAGCCAACCCCAAACCCAATTCCTATCTCTTTAACTTGTACCTGCGGTCATTCTTTGATTTTTCTTTTTTTCCTTTCCTCTTTTAACAGAATTGATAAAAAAATGTCCGGAGGCCAGAGTGGCTATGAACTTAGTGAAGCCAAAGCCATCCTAACGGAACTGAAGTCTATCAGAAAGGCTATCAGCTCAGGAGAAAAAGAAAAGCAAGATCTGATGCAGGTATGTGCTGGAACATTTTTTCAAGTCACACTGCTACCTTCTTGGGCCTCGGAAACTTTCCTTGAGGCAGAAGCTCTCCATCAGAGTCTGGAAGGCCCTTTACCACAGCGCAAACCTCACTTCTGCCCCATCCGTACGGAATTTGGTCCCGTAGGAGATGGTTATAGGCACAGAGCCAGCCGCCTGCCTTGGGAGAAAACAGATTGGTTCCAAGGTTCTGATACGCTTATTTGAAGGCAGACTTTGGAGGACCTTTGAGACAGGGGCTGCTGGGTCCTGGAGCCCATCTAAGGGGCTTAGCGTCTTGGTGCGCCCTGTGGCTCACTGCCGGCTTCCGCTGGCGCCCTGATAAGCAGGCAGGGTCATCTGACTCAGGGATCCTCAGCCCAGGGTACAGAAAGGGCCTGCCACCTGCTGTCAGTAAGTAGATGAGATGCCTTGAGGAGAGGGGGAAGGGGTGTGAAGAACTTAGGTAAGGTGACTCCCCACCCCACGAGATTCCAAGGTGCTAGCTGGGGGTGGCAGGCAGAACACAAACCCAAGTGCGGGACATCTGTCACCCGGGGGAGATGCTAATGGCCGTAGACCCCCTCATTACCCCTGTACACTTCTCCCCTTATGGGTCTGAGCTCCAGTGACCCGGCCATATGTGTGGAGAAAACAACCATTCAGCGGTCAATATTCTGCATGTTGAGTATCTATATTTAGCAGATACAGTCAAGTTTTTTAAAGAGATATCTCTTCCTCCTCTTCCCTCCCTTCCATCTCATAATTATCACAAGCACTGAGAGGTCTTTGTAATATTTCAGATATTTGGAGTTCTTTACCTAGCTGGGTGAGGATTTAGTCTGTGTCTGTCTTTCAAAAAATGTTAGAGCCCGTGGTAAACAGAACCTCTGCATTTAAATACCAAATTCAGCTACTTCATGTCAGTTTCCAAAATGCTGGTTGAATGTGGGTGAGTATTCTTGAACCCATATAATTTTGCATCTGGGGAATTCTGAAATAACTTGCAAGAAGCGATTAAATAGAAAAGACTGACTTAAAATACTGACTTTGTGCCAGGCAGTCTTCTACCTGCCTTGCGTAGAAATACTTCACTTAATTCTCACAACAGCCTAAAGATAGGCTCTGTTATTATCCTCAACCTGTAGACCAGAAAACAGCAGTGCGGAGAAGTTGTTACTTGGTTAAAGTCACACAGCAGGTGAGTGGCAGGACTGAGCTTCAAACCCAGGCAGTCTTGCTCTAGAATATGTGGTTCTAACGTATGTGTAACACATACAGAACTTCACTTGGATGTACTTTTTTTTTTTTTTTTTGCGGTACGCGGGCCTCTCACTGCTGTGGCCTCTCCCGTTGCGGAGCACAGGCTCTGGACGCGCAGGCTCAGCAGCCATGGCTCACGGGCCCAGCCACTCTGCGGCATGTGGGATCCTCCCGGACCGGGGCACGAACCCGCGTCCCCTGCATCGGCAGGCGGACTCTCAACCACTGAGCCACCAGGGAAGCCCTGGATGTACTTTTTGTTCTTGTTCTACAATGATCCTGACAATTAAATCAGTCATTCCTGAAAAGCACAAAATAAGTCCTTTGAAAAAAGTTAATGGAACTTGAACAGAGTTAAATTGGAACCTCATAATTTAGCAATTTCAGGTCCTCTTTGATTCTTTCTGTAAACTTTGGATTTATACATAGGCCAGATTAAATTTAAAAATTAGATTCCTTTTTAATTACTAAAATATAAAAAATAATTAATAAATACAGGAATCAACAGTAGAGCTGAAAGGGACATTATTTATCTTCTATGACTTTTAAACCTCTTTGGCTGTGACCCAGAGTAAGAAATACGTATATTTTACATCAAAACCCAGTAATACAAATGTCTTTAACCATAGATACACACACCAAATTTCACAGAAATATGCCCGCTTTTAATACTAGTAATATACTTTGATTTTACTTTCTGGTCTCTTCTATTTCATTTAAAAACATACTAGTCGTGACCTACTAAATTGATTGAGTGCATAGTCATAGGTTTGAAAAATATACGTCTTTTCACCGTTCGCATGAAAAAATAGAAAAGACTTGTCCAAAGTCCCTAAGAGGTTTCTTCGTTCTTTTCTGTAATATATTATTTGATGTGACCATTTAAGTTTTATCCCTCATGCATATACACTTTGTATAAATATGACTTTGAAAGAAAATAGAGAAGGTTAGCTAAAAAACAAATATCAGATCTCTGATATTTCTAATTTCTTATCATGAGAGTTTTAAATATCAGGATTAAATCCTGGCTCTTCTTAAAGTTGATAATAATGAGCTTCTTACATTTTTATCAGTGTTTTGTACAGGGTTCTTAGGTAGCAATTTAAATTTTTTCCTTTTTGATACTCTCACTGACTCACATCCTCCCTCTAAAGTAAACTCACTCTATTTAAACCTGGGCGCCGACACCAGTCACGTTCACTTGTAATTAGGCACTTTCCCAAACCAAACATCACCGCAGGTACTGATTGACTGTGGCTTCTGGGCCTCCATTTCCTATAACATCTATGTGAGCTAAATAATCTCTTGGATCCTGTCCACATATCAAATGGCATAACTGTAGAAGTCTTCTAAGTAGGAAGTTTGCCTGCTTTATCTAAATGAGATTGCATTATAGGTATCCTATGCTTCCATAATTCCTACTGCATAAAGTGGGTAGTTCTTATTAAAATAGACTTCTTTTTAATGGAATTTTAAAAATAAAAAATGCATGTATTAAGTATAAAGATACCATTAGTCACAGGGTGAATAATTCCCAGGCTGTCTTGGGAAAGATAAGATAACTTGTTTAATATGATCTTACATATTTTCCAAGTCCTGTGAGTATGTGCAAAGATGATATTCTACTCTTATTTTTTTCAAGAATTTAAAGTGATAAGTACCTACTAAGATAAAGTAGTTGTTTTTTCCATTGAGATTAGCTCTTTCAACTTAATTTTACCTGGTGGGGAAGTTTCGTGCTCTTAAATGTTCAGCTTTTTGAAGTACTTTGTATTTCCTGAACAGAGTCTTGCTAAGCTGCAGGAGCGGTTTCACTTGGACCAGAGCATTGGCAGATCTGAGCCAGACTTGAGATCCAGTCCTGTGAACTCGCATTTATCTCTCTCCAGACAGACCCTGGATGCCGGGTCACAAACAAGCATTTCCGGGGATGTAAGTGATCCACATGGAAGGGTTGGCCCCGGCCCTGTCCTGACGGGCCCTGGTTACCATACCGATGGCAAATGGAGGGGCCAGGAAGGTGGTGCGAATTCAGCATTTCACACTCATAAGATTGGATTTAAAAATCTTAGCCTTATCTTTTCTGCCTAGGTGCCAAAGCGTATCAGGATCTGTCCATAGGAATAGCTTTGTTCAAACTTTCTCACACTGTATTTATTCAGCGACTATTGAAAGGCGAGAGACACATGAAAATTTGAGTTTTTCCTATTACGTTTAGAGTCCTAGAAATTAAGGTCCTTCCAAATAAACATTAAGGCTAATGAGAAACAAATATATGCCTTTAAAAACTAACCAAAAAAACTTGCTTTTATAAATCTGAACTTGATTATATTAAAACATTTGATTGGTGGTTTATACCTGGCATTTGAAAATATTTAATGTGGCTTGAATATTATTACCAGATTGTATTGTACCTTTTGGGACACCATTAGTAGATATTTACTCTTCAATAAGTTCCAGTTATTTTTGTATTCTCTATGCTTCTTTGAATTCTGTGCTATGAAAGTAAAACAGGTAGAGATCAACAGTAGGGCTTACCTGTTTGAAAAATTAATTTTTGAAGTAATTTATTTTATGTTTATGCATTTGAAAGTTAGATGATGGAAATTTTGGCTCATAGAGATGAGGAAATTAGTTCCAGGTCATAAATTTTATTGACCTGTACACCCTTCATAAACTCTTAGATACCAGAAACATTTACCTGATATTTTTTATCTTGAATTTAATGTGTGGAGAAAAGGACATTAAAGTCTTTGAAAAACAGACAAGCTTGAATTAAAAAGAAATGTTTTGTCCCTACTGAGACTATAAAGTAAGTGCCTTTTCAAACTGGTGTTCTCAATTTCAGTACCATCTTCTTTAGCTTTGCAATTACTTGCACTTCCTAGAAACAAAAGCAGTTTACTTCATTCATTAGAAGAGTTAATTGACTTTTTCCCTTTTGTTTTTTACTAGATCGGAGTGAGAAGTAGATCAAATTTGGCTGAAAAAGTCAGGCTGAGCCTCCAGTATGAAGAAGCCAAAAGAAGGTAACAGCAGGGGAGCTGGGTAGCGGTCAGTGGGTAACGGTAGTGGTCAGTGGGTAACGGTAGCGGTCAGTGGGTAGCAGTAGCGGTCAGTGGGTAGCGGTCAGTGGGTAGTCAGCTGGCTCACCCGGGTTTCCTTTCCCAGAATTCATCTTTACTCACTTAAGGGACGTCTGCTGGGCATTCGCCACCATTCTTACCAAGGTCACCCTTCAGATCTTAGAATATAAGGGTTATGGGGTCCCCTCCCCCGAAAGCTGAAGAGCAAGGAGAATTAATGAGGAGGGCGGGAATGAAACTTTCCCCTTCATTCTGGAAGGAAGAAGCTTTGAGCTTGTACCGCACTTTCTTACTTACAATTAAAAGTGAGGAGGCTGTTTTCCCAGAAACGTGATACAGTGGCTCAGGTGCAGGGCTTGGTAGCAGCTGAGGAGTTTGAGGGTAAATAGCGTCAAGCATCTTCCTTGGCGTCGAAGGGAAGACCCCCTGCTGATGTCCTGGGGGGTGCTGAGGTGTCTGCTGTGTCACTCACTTCAGGGAGTGCTTCCCTCCTTGACCCTCTCAACTCTTCTTCGGCGCTGCCTCGATGTGGCTCTGCTGGGGAAGGCCTGGGGGACCCCTCTGTCCCTGCCCCGGTGATAGACTCAGCTGGCTTTCATAATTTAGGAACTGAATTTGTTCTGAGAGAGAGGGTCATACTGCTACATTTCATTGTTTTCCTTTCAAGAGTGTAAAAATGCTGCTGTTTAATTAGTTAGGAAGGCATTGGGGGACAAACCTGCGTTATCGTGAACAAGAACCGTCCGGCTGAGAGCACGATGCTGGAGCATCGTGGGTTCCCACCACAAGGAGAAGCCCATCAGATGGATACTGAAATATATCCATTATTACTGGTGATGATGAGAATTTAAAAGTCACTGGCCAGAGTTCTTAGAGGTTGTCTGGCTTTAACAGAGTCATTATTTGATCTGCCTAAATATAGTATTTGCCTCTAGGTAGCCCCTGTTACTAATATTAATATTACTTGGTTCTTGATTTACTGAAAGACCCCTAAGCTTTGTTCCATAAATCATTAACATGTGAGCTTGAGCAAGTCACTTAGTCCCTCTGAGCAACATTGCACCCGGCTAATTTTAATGCCTATAAAATTTCCCAGGTAGATTATAAATGGCTTGAGGGTAGGAAACATTTTGTTTACTGCATTGTCTGCTTCTCAGGTGCCAGGCTGATGCTTTGCCCTCAGTAAGGGCTGAGAATTGCTTTGTGCTTTTGCGGCCCAGTGATGTGGAAGCCTGTCTGGGGCCCTCTGGCTATAAGCACGCCAGTTCCTGAGCTGCCAGAACTCCTAGGTTCCGACGTAAACGAAGCCAGGATCTGGTTTTCTGGTGTCTGGTTTTCTGAAGGAGAATGGCCATAACTCGGAGTTAATCTTGGGGAGCCAGGCCTCACGCCCCGGGGTCCTTGGGGTTTGACTCGACTTCCCTTGGGCCAGCTTGAGCTTCTGCTTTACTTTGGCTCCATGTGGAGCCTACACAGCACTTCTCTTCCTAGGTGTTCCCGGAAACCTTCATGTTTTCTTGCCCAGAAAACGATTTCCAAATAAAACTCAAGACCTACCTAATGCCTGATCCCACAAGTAACAGGTGCTGTTCCTCCCTTCACTGCACCGTTGCTGTCAGTTCAATAGGTTAATTCAGTCACATCAGAACTGAAGACGTCAGTTCTTTCCCGTTTGGTTGCATTGCTGTTCTATTGCCATTTGGGGTTTTATTTTAAAGTTGCTAGTGATTCTGACGAGAAGGTAAGTCTCAAGGGTTTATGCATATGTTGAAAATGCTTTTTCTTCCTCCATTCTGAATAAGGGGTGGGTTGTGTTCCTCTGAAACCTGTTTTCTCCTCCAGCCTTTGTTTTATGTGCTTAGTGAAGCTAATAATATCATGCTTATTTAGCATTTTGAGGATTAATTTTCCAGTACGTTGAGACAGTTGTTTATGGTTTTGTGGTTAAAGCTGACAAATGGCGGATGTTACATCTATCTTAAGTGCAGACGATGGGTGAAAATCAGAAGTACATTATATATGCAGCGCAGCTTAAGGTGGCAATTTTATTTTCAACTCAAACAAGAAACTTCAGGCACAAGAATGTGGAACTACTTCCCTCTTCGTCCCGACAACATTCTTTTGGTTTTTAAATTTATTTATTTATTTATTTTTGGCTGCGTTGGGTCTTTGTTGCCGCGCGCGCGGGCTTTCTCTAGTTGCAGCGAGCGGGGGGCTACTCTTCGTTGCGGTGCGCGAGCTTCTCTTGTTGCGGAGCACAGGCTCTAGATGTGCGGGCTTCAGTAGCCGTGGCTCGTGGGCTCTAGAGCGCAGGCTCAGTAGTTGTGGCGCACGGGCTTAGCTGCTCCGCGGCACGTGGGATCTTCCCGGACCAGGGCTCGAACCCGTGTCCCCTGCATCGGCAGGCGGGTTCTTAACCACTGTGCCACCAGGGAAGTCCCCCGACAACGTTTCTTGTTCACCTTTTTCTTCTCTTCTACAACTTTTTCCATCCAAAAGGGGAGGAAAAAGTCCCCCCTTTTCTATCTGTTTTTCATTTTTCTAATGTGTGCTGTAACAATACCCAGAGTAATCATCCAATGTTTTTTAATAGGAATATGGATTCTTCGCGCCAACATCAGTTGAGTTCATAGTTTACCTTGATCTTGTGCTTATGGTCAAAACAGCCGAGTGCCATTTCCCTTGTGAACAATCCTGATTGTCCTCCCAGCGCCACAGAGCAAGTTGTTTGATTTGGGTGGCCATTCTTATTGAATCAGGAGTTAACCTGACCATTGAGTACGAAGCTCTAGAAGCAGTGAAATCTGGGGTCAGCAAAATCATGCAGCTGGTGAAGGTTCCCTTTGCTGCGTTTTCCTCCTCCCGCCCCTCCCGGCCCCGTCGCTTCGGCACCTGTTGTTACCGCAGTGGACCCTGGGTGCTGCCGCTACGTGTGCTCGGAGGAGAACCAGGTCAACGCAGTGTGCACAGGGCCGGCCCAGTGAGCGCCCCGTGTATGGTGTAGACGCCACGCAGGCTCTGAGCGGAAGCGAGTTCACCGTACGCAGCTGAAGCCTGTGGGTGGGGGAAGCCGAGCCCTGCCCCCTTTTCCTCGGCGAGGCTGGAGCCTGGAGGGATGGACTTGGCTGTGGTGCCACATGGCCTAGCCCCTGCCCTCTTTGCTCCCCTCTTCCTTCCCTGATTGGCCGATCCCCAGTTGCTGCCAGCCTAGCCGGGGGACAGCGTCTTTAGCCAGAGGAACGAGATCTAGAATAATGCATTTCAGGCATCGTTTACCAGAGATTTGTTTAAAGGAAGCTCTCTGGTGTTCCTCCTGCCACCTCACACAGGCAGGCACGCGTCAGGGCTGACCGCCCGTGGCCCTCTGCTTTTTAAGCTTCTGGGTACTCTGACCTTCATCCCTTTTTCAGGTAGGTAGGTGTGCTTACTCAGATGTTAAAGGTGGGGAAGATGAGGCGGATAAGAAGTGAGTGTAGCAACTGCCCCCGGGGCCGGGACCGGAGCCTCGCCCCACCCCTCTCGCCCAGCCCTGGGGCGGGGGGGGGGGGGGGGGGGGTAAATCCCGAAGAGCGTCGCCCGCCTTGTGTTTTCCCTTCCTCGGGACTTCTGGCCACGTGCACAGCTATGTTATTTCACTTCGTCTTGTTTCACTTTAGTGTGGCCAACTTGCAAATCGAACTGTCGAAGCTGGACAGTGAGGCCTGGCCTGGGGCACTGGACGCTGAGAAGGAGAAGCTGATGCTGATTAACGAGAAAGAAGAACTCCTGAAAGAGCTTCAGTTCGTCACCCCAGAGAAGCGCACCCCGGACGAGCTGGAGAGCCTGGGCGCCGAGAGGCAGCGGCTGGAGGAGGAGCTGCTGTCGGTCCGGGGGGCGCCCAGCCGAGCTCTGGCCGAGAGGTGCGTTCCCCTCCCCGGGCCCCGGCGGCTAACCCGTGGGGGGCTCGGCTGGGCCTCCAGGCCGTTCTCCCTGGTCTGCGGAAATCTCGGAGGCCTCAGCCCTTAGTGGACCGAGGACTTCTTCCTGTAGAGCAGTAAAGCACACCCTCCTCAGTCCCCGTGGGTCCTCTGTGCTTTGGGGGAACGTGAAAATGCCTGAGACAGATGTTGAATAGCTAAGGAATGTTGACAGAAAACCAGGAATGCAGTCCATCGCTGACCGAGGCTGATTAACAGTGGCTGAAACTCCTGCTCTGATAAGAGAGATTATCTGGACTGTTAGAGCGGCTGAGGCTTCCTAGTCCGGGTTTATTACTCACAAGAATGCAAAAGTTTATTGCTTTTCATTTCACAAGGAAAAGACAACTTGCTCCCTTTGATATCTCAACAGGTCACAAAATGTTCACTTGGATTTTGTTTGTCAATTGAGTCCCTCCTGTGAAGCAGGAGAAGATATAAAGGAAAATGCTTTAAGCAATTTTCTGATCTCTCTGTGGGAAGGTGTAGATTGATCACTTAATCTAAAAACTCCAGTTCTGTAGGCAGATCAGCTGGACTCTTAAGCAGGGAACCCCTGTGTGTGTTTGCCGTGAGGACATCTGCACAGCAGCCCCGTGTCCAGGCCTTGCTGACTAATGGTCAGACACCTGTTTACCTGTTTCAGCCATAGACCATGCGGCCCTTTAGAACCACCACGCATCCATCTTTTAGGCCAACAAGTAAGGAGCTGAATGAAGGGAAAGAGATTCATATTTGCGTAACTTCAAGTGACCTGGGAATAAGTTTAAAATACCCACCCATAATCCAGTCACTTTTATTTTTTTTTTAACTTCTTGGCTTCTTGCCTTCTAATTGCTTGTCCTCTATAAATGTTTAAAGTTGTGTGTCAACATGATACCAAAACATTTGAAAAGTGTGGTGGTGGAGGAGATGGGGGAGGGAAGAACCTCTGACATTCCTGGTGAGGTCTTAGTGTGAGCACTTGTTTAACCGTGTGAGTTAAAATGCTGATGGAGATAACACATAGCTACAGCATCACAGCTTTAGGGAGCGTGAAAAAGTATCAAAGGGGGAACCCCCTACGGATGACATCCTTTCACCATCTTAAATAATTCTCATCACCCACCTGCCCCTGCTTCTGCTCCCCTCCCGCTCTGACATCTCTAGAAGGTATAAGCAAGGCTGGCCAGGTCGGGAGCCATCCAGCCAGGACCACAAGGAACAAAAAGTAAGGGCGAGAAGGCAGAATTCAGTTGTTTTCCTGAATTACCTTGATGTTGTATGTGAGTGTCTGTGTTTGTGTTTCTTAAATTCCGAGGATAAAAGTTTGATCATCATCAGCAAATGTGATGAAATGGTTAGCTTTGTGTGGCTCATAGGTAAAACACCAGTGATCTTTTGTGTTATGTCGCCCTTAATAAATGTCATATAATTATACCTGTGTAACGTACGGACATCTGACATCTCAACTGTCCTACTCTGCAGTATCTGAATCCGGGAAGGGCCCTACCAATGGACTTTCAATTTTTTCTGGGAGAGGAAGAAAACAGGCGTTTGTTTCTTTGTTTGAATCGGCTTTTACAGGCATGATGTCTTTTTTTTTTTTTTTGGCCGGGCCATGTGACATGCGGGATCTTAGCTCCCCCACCAGGGGTCGAACCCGTGCCCCCTGTACTGAGAACGTGGAGTCCTAACCACCGGCCTGCCAGGGAAGTCCCTTGTTTGTCTTTTTTATTAGGGCTGGAGCTTCAAAAATGACTAATGAAGTAATGTTAAAAATATAGTTTAAGTGCCTAGACTTTGGCTCTTATACTTTTGTTTGCACACACATCATAACTGTCAAAATTCCAGCAGAAACAGTAGGCTTGATCTCATCCGGAAGAGGAGCTATAAAATATTTATACAAAAGAATTCTCTATCTAGTGAGATCCAGCCGTGGGGTTTGAGCCGCACAGGGAGTAATGGGGCCCATCCACAGGTTTGGATGGCCCTCTGACTTAACGGCCGCACATGGGCCCACATCCCACGATTGAGATCTTAGCAGGAAGGGAAATGTGTATGTTTCATATTTGTGATATGTTGGCTATCTGAGTCATTTGGAAGGGTCAAGTCATTCAGCATTGCAGAAAACGGACACCAACTTTCTCTCTGCTGTCCACGGCCAAAAGCAGAACCCCACGATAAAGCAGGGTAAGGCTGCGGGAGTCACACTTTCTTGCTGGAGCAGCTTGCAGTTTTCTCACTGCTGTCCTTGGCTGAAAAACGGCCCAGCACTCCCTATGCAAGAGAGCAGAACCCCTGAGAAGTGCACACGGGGTCCTTTGTTTCCCAGCGGGCACAGCACGGTGCGGCTTCGCGCTTTGTTGGTGGTGGTGGTTTTACTTTACTCCCCATAGGCTGTCCCCCTCTCCTACCCCTCACCAACCTCATCCTTTCTTCCCACTGCCTGTGTCTATTCCTGCTGCGCTTGTCGTTGCTGTTGAGCTGAGATAGGGTCATCCCCCCAGCCAGAAGGCCCCAGAAGCCCTCTGCAGGCAGTGTATTTCCTCAGTGCTCCAGCAGGAGGTCGAGGGAGACCCCTCTGGGAACTTGACATTCACTGTGTCAGACTTAGTTGCATCGCAGAGCAAACGGTGCTTCACCGACCCCAGGCCCCCTCCGTTTCTTCTCGGCACCTACACGCCTGTCAGACAAGCACTTGCTGCTTCGCCCAATTTATCCTGTTTTCCACTTCCGTTGTGGGTTACTCATTGTTTCAGGGGTGGCCTCAGGCGGGATTCTGAGTCATTGCTGAATTTTGGTCTCTGAAGGAGCTAAACTCACATGACTTTTCAGCCGCTGTGTGAGCTCCCCGAGTCCCCCAGCTGTGCCCACCAGCCCCGTCCTCAGTGTCGCCGACTCGCGGGACCGCCCGCGGAGGCGGAGCTCGCCCCCTAGTGGTCATAAAGCGCATCGGGAAAGAGAAATTGCTCTCAAATGAAAAAAAAAGACTTGTTACACACATCCTTCTGTTCTTTCCTTACCGTTATTGAAATTCCTTAAACTCTGTGCTTTTCTACGACTGATAAGATCTTAACATTGCTCCTTCCTTTTTCACAAATCTTAGGGGTTTTGCCTTGCATCTTGCCAGGGTGTCTTGTTTCTTAATCATATGAATGTTTTTGCCGCTGATTCTGAAAAAGTTCTTATAGCAAGTGGGCGGGGGGTGTGAGTGTCATTTATTTTTTAATGGAAAAGGAATTTCTTACTTCTGTAGATGGCATGGGGCTTTCCCCCTCAGGGCACCGGGGGCAGAGGTGGAGGGTGCGAGGGCCCCCTTGTCTTGTCAAGGGCAGCTGGGCAGCGGGGCCGTGAGAGGGGTCTTTCGGGGTCAGGTTGAAGGGGTCATTCTCACCCGGGAGGAGTAGCAGGACGGGGGCTGGAGAGACAGGGGCGCACCCTCCTGAAGGGGCTGACATCTCAGCAGTTTCTTCTAGTCCCTGGTCCGGAGGAAGTGGGGGAGGTCGTTTCCCAGGAAGGATACCAGGAACCAGCTCCCACTGGGAGAGGCTCTGATTCCACCAGAGACAGGAGGTGGAGTGCCTGACAGAGAACAGCCACAGGGTTGCCGGCAGGGTTTCTGTGGCTCCCCGGGGCCTTCTTTAAGCTTCTTCCAATGGCACGTGATCTAGACACCTGCAGGGAGGGGGCCGGGGAGGGGCGCCGGGCTCTCCAGGCAGCCTGGGTAGAGGAGGGAGAAAGAGCCCGAGCCTGCCCTCCGGGAGCTTAGGGTCCACCTGGGGAACACAGGCCAGGCCTCAGTTCAAGGCAACCTGGAAAGGGCTGGAAGGGCGGCAGCAGCTGAGCCATCGCCAGAGGAGGGCATGGGGGGCCATCACGTGTGACTGACTGCCCTGGAGCCTCCTTACCGTAGCAAAAAAGCCTTCATTTGTGTGTGTGGGGGGGGGGGACTTGGTTTTAAAACTTACTTCAAAAGTATTGCTCCTGTATCAGGAGACGTGGGTTTTAGGAGATTCGGGGACTTTCTCTGGACCTTTATGTACCTTCTAATTCAGTTAGTCTGCTTTGAACTAATATTTTTTCCTGGTTGAGTTTTTGTTTATATTTAAGAGATTAAAAAACATTTGGGACCGTACTCCTTTTCAAAATACATGTTTGAAAGCTGTGAATTAAGAATCGATCACCCTTTGAAGTACTAAACAAAATGACAAGGATTAATTTTTATTTCAACATATAATGAAATTGTGTTGGTGACGCATCAAAGGATAGATATCTGTAAGTAAAATATGGGCATGGTTCCTCCCTGCCTAAAACATACATAACATTTCAAAGAGGTTGAAAGTTAGGCAAGTTTTCTTTTTCTCCAAGGAAGAGTAGCTAATTTTTGTATCGGCACCTTGCAGGGCGTGCTGAGGCTCTGAACGCGGGAGGCCGGCTTTGCTGTCCGCAGAGGCCTTTCACACACGCAGCCCCTTTGAACAGCCTTAGCTGGCGGATGCAGTAGGATTATAATCACCGTTTTGCAGATGAGGAAGCTGAGGCCCACAACGAAGTGACTTGCCTTAGGGACAGATGAGGAAGACCGTAAACCGTGGTGGTTTTCTGGGTCCCAATTCTGCTCATTTCAATGATGTCTACAAATCCTGACACAGACAGTATGCTCGATGTATTGAAAAATGGCTTACTCAAGTACACAATTCCGTAATACTCAGATTTTTTTTTTTCTAAAAAATCCTCATAAAAACTGGTTCAGCTGAATGTGGGTGACATTTCATGAAAATCCAGTACAGGTGATGAGAGGTGCCGTCGATGGGAAAAGAAATCACTTTTATGTCTTTTTCTTGCTTAAACACTTAAGCCCAAATTAGCTCACACCGGCAATATGGACTAATTTGTTTCTTAATCGCTAAAATTCTCATCGAAATAAGATTGGTATTTTTATCACTAACTATGATTTTGGACCAGCCCTCACCAAATTCAGTACTCAGATGATCTTTTCTAATTCCCTGTCATTGCAGTCATATGTTTTAGTAACAGAAGCTGAAGTCACAAGCCTACAGAAGGATCTTTAATCTTTGTTTGGTTTTTTTGTTGTTCTTTTCTTTCCCACTGGCTTTCCCTAACTTGTAAGAGCATGAGGTTTTCTTACCCATTTAAGAAAATTTTACAATACCAAAATTTTACAAGTTCTCAGTAACGCTGGCCATTTGGTGCAGCTCTCCCCCTTGGCTCAGTGGCCGTGGACAGCTCTGCCCACTTTCCTTCTGGCAGGTGGCTCTGTTTTCTCTGTGTCAAGTTCCTTTGGATCTCACAAGGGGAAAATAATAAGGATCTTTCTTTTCTTTCAGAATCTTTCTTCTCCTGCTTGATCATAGTTATGTGAACATAAATTCATTTCTTTTTCTTGTCTAGATTGAAATTGGAAGAGCGAAGGAAAGAGCTGCTACAGAAACTTGAAGAAACTACTAAATTAACTACATATTTGCATTCACAACTTAAAAAGTAAGCCTGTTTGGTTGTTGAGGGGAAAATTTTTCTTGACTGCATTCAGGCATGTTGTAGTTCATCTTCGATTACTTTTCTCTTTATTTTCAATGGCTTAAAAGTAGGAAAATTGTTAGACTAATACAGTTGAAACTCGGATGACCAAATTTAAAGTTGCAGGGATTTGGGTTTTTTGTTTGTTTGTTTCATGAACCCCAGGTCCTATTTGGAATATGTCTGAAATGTGTTGGGAAGAAGATGTATTTCAACTATCAGGACATACTTAGGAAAATGACACATTTCTCCACGTCATCCCTTCTTTTAAAAAGGGAAGGTGGGGGGAGATTTACCCTAAAACAGCCACAGATTCATTCCTGAAATATACATAGAAAGAGGAGGACGGCCAGTGAGCCCAGGGGCCTTTGTCTTTAGAAGCTTGCCTCTTCCTCTCTCAAAATAAAAAGTTTGATTCTTTAAAAGTAAAGCCACTGCATTAACCCTTCACGCTGTTTACACCTCCCTCTCACTTCTGTCTGTATTTTTTAACTGCATAGTTGCTTCTGGATATTTACGCAGATTATCAATAGGTATTTGATCCCTTTTTAAATTTTTTGTAACTTTTGCACAAGGGGGATGATTTTTAATGAGTAGGATTGCTGCTTAAAGAGTCTTTAGAGAGTCAGGTTGGAAACATGCACAAATAAGCATGGACACGTGTGGGGTGACAGCAAGTTCTCTTACCCCGGTCGTTGACTCTGCTCTTTGGTGTCACTGGGTTTCCTTCCTCTCGGCCCGAAGGAGCCGGCAGGGTTTCCACATCATCCCGGTTTTTACAGGTGTGCTTTCCTCTCCCAGCCTCTCCGCCAGCACCCTGTCCATGTCGTCCGGGAGCAGCCTGGGCTCCCTGGCCTCCAGCCGGGGGTCTCTGAACACGTCCAGCAGAGGGTCCCTCAACTCCCTCAGTTCCAGCGAGCTCTACTACTCCAGTCAGGGCGACCAGCTGGACCCGGATTATCAGTATAAACTGGACTTCCTCCTGCAGGAGAAAGGTGGCTACATTCCTTCCGGACCCATCACCACCATCCACGAACACGAAGTGGCCAAGTCCCCCAGCCAGCCTGGCCAGAGCGGTCCCTGTGGGGCAGCGGCCGCAGCCCCGGGCCATGCTCCCGCCCTGACCGAGGCCCCCAAGTCCGTGACGTCCCTGTCCTCCCGGTCCTCCCTTTCCTCCCTGTCCCCGCCTGGCTCTCCCTTGGTCTTAGAAGGCACGTTCCCCCTGTCTCCCCACGACGTCCCTCTCCATCAGTTCTCTGCTGACTTTGAGGACTGTGAATTGAGCAGCCACTTTGCAGACGTCGGCCTCGGAGAAGATCAGCTGTTGCTGGACTCTGACCCGGGAGGAGCGCCCCCGTCTCTCTCAGAGGATAAGGACCTCACCGAATGCACCAGGGAGCTGCCGCAGGAAGGGCCTGCAGGTAAACGGAGACCCTTGCCCTCATGTATCCCTCTTGGCCGTTTCAAGGGGAGTGACTGGAGGTTCCTTCCTCCGTGGAAACAAAGGGCGTCCGTCCATCCCCCTTCTCTTTCTACTGCTCTGTTTTCATTTCGGCTTCATTTGGGAAAGAATTTTTATTGATAAACCTACACATTTTTTCTTTATCAAATGCAAATCCCCTTCCGGATTTAATAGATTTAATCACTGAGCATCCATTCTGGTGTGTAGAACCCCACTGCGCATGGCATCTGCCCGGGAACACATTCTGTGAGCGTACTTCGTGCTTCCACGTGGGTTCTGGTTCTGAAATAGCAAGAAAGGGAAGAGGACCCTCTTTTCACATTTGGCCCAAAACAGATGAAAACCAAGCCAACTAGCATACCAGCTAATTAGTACCAAGGTTCAATGTTTAGGTTGCTGTGGGAGTTCTACATAAATACGACGGCGAGTTTTGTTTCCTGCCGGACTCTCCCTCTGCGGAAAGTTAGTGGGGAGAAGGCCAGTTCCCTTGTGTGGTGTCACCCTGCCCTCTCCTGGCCACGGTACTAGTTGCAGCCCAAGGAAGCGCTGTGGCCTGAGTTCTTACTCCTGCATCTGTGTTCACAGAGACCCAAACAGGGAGAATTTAATATTTTTAACTGTTCACCTTTGCAAGGCAGAAGGTTTTACTGTACTAGATGTGGTTGTAAAGAGAACGAGATGGTACCTTGTTTGGCAAATGATCGCAGTTGAGCTCCGAGGAGCCAGCCCCAAACCAAATGAGAAACGGAGTCCAGCGCTGGTCCCAGGAGATCTGCTCAGAGCCACACAGGCTCCTGCGCGTCGGCAGCGCAGGTGAAGACAGGCCTCTTTAGAAGTACTTTCCTGCTGTTTCCGTGAGCATGTTTATTTTGTACTTCTGCTCCTAGGAATTCTAAGTATTAACTGATTGGCCATTTCAGAGGTTTAAAGAGGTAGAGGGGTCCATCTCGTTTGTGTGGTTTCCAATACTGAAGATTGAACCACCGCCTGCCAGTGGCCTGGGGCAGAGACAGAGCGCAGGAGATGCTGTGCGGTTTGTGTGCTGCCTGCCTGGCAGGTGCCAACAAGTGATGCGTTATTGGAATAATAACCGCAAAGAAAATAGCACGGGAGCGCTGCTTACCTAACGGCTCCGGCAAAGCAGAAACCTGCCTTGGGACCTCGCGTGTGGCCCGGAGCGTGCTGCCCCTGAAGCCAGCCCGGACTGCCCTCACCTCGCGGTGGCCCCGTAGGCCGGCCGTGTTCCGGCGAGCACGTTACCCGGTCCCTCAGGCTTGCTGTTCCTCATCTGCAAAGTGGGCACGAGGCAGGATCTACCTTGTGGGGTGCTGGAAGGGTTGGTGCCCTCAGAATGCATCCGAAGCCCCCAGCCGTGCCTGGTTCTGGGCACTCAGCTCACAGTCATTAATGTGAACTGTATGCCGCTAAGGAATACAAAAACTCTGCTAAACCCCGTTCCTGTCACAAACCACGGACACTCACGGAGGGAGGACAGAGCAAGGGAGAGAGAAGGAGGAAAGTGGAGTGGGTTTCATGCCACTCTTCTGTGCTTTGGACTTGAAGGATCTTACAGTTCTTGAGCATTTCAAAGCTGTCTTTGCTCTTCGTGTACTTGCAGTGTTCTCTAGTGACCACGTGTCCACATTCAGTCAGGTTGGAGGGGCCAGTAAATGAGGCTGCATGCCGGCGAAGCAGGAGATGAGGGAGAAAACCTCCCGGGGTCCGCTGGGCCGCCCTGACGCGCCGACGTCCCTGCGCTTCCCGCAGCGCCCTATGCCTTGCTCCCTACCCTTGATCTGCTCCCGCGTCTGTCTGAGGGGTCTGTGCCTGCAGAATAGTGTCTCCAGAGCGTCCACGAAACAACTTTTAACTTTTTATATGCATGTTAGTTAGAAGACTGCTGTTAAAGTCACAATAGGGGAAAATATATCCAAGAGCTTTGTTTGCAAGTAATATTCAGTTTCACATGTGAAAACAACCGAAAGCATATATTTAACCCTAAAGACTAATTCTCTCCAGGCTAGGTCAGCGACACTCGGTCTATGCGGGGGATGTCTGACCTTGGCGTGGGGGCAGGTGACTCATGATAGTGACACTGGACACCTCCTCAGTGCTCTAGACTCTTGTTCAGCTAAAGCTGAGTTCCTTTCATAGACATTTGACCGTCCAGCACCAGTCCCTGCTGCATGGGAGAAATCAAGTTGGAATAACAACGAAGCCTTTCGGCAGTCAGTCTCTGTCATTGTCAAAGTCAATTTCAGGCTGCTGTGGTTATTCCTGGGGGTAACCAGTCAATCATGTCATCACCTTCACCCCTCACAAAGGTGGGTGGGCGGAGAGAAGGCACTTCATAGTCGGGGGGGAGAAAGCATTCCCACTGCCAGAAATAAAAGGGAAAATGCAGCAATCAATCCTGTAATCTGAAGCCTTAAAATTTAAACATCTTAAGATGTAAAGTCGTGACTCAGAAGGGGGCCGACATGCATACCAATATGGATCCTGCTCGCCTGCCTGAGCGTGAAAGAACGCCATGGGCTTGCAGCTTCTTACACAGGAACACAGCCCCAAACGAGGCTCCCTGCTCTCTGCAGGATGCCGCGGTATGAAGATGAGTCAGAGATAAAAGTTAAGTGGCGGCTGGTGAAGATTCAGTAGCACAAAGTTTTTAATGGTATTAGCCACTGAGGAATTCTGTAAGTCAAAATTTTCCCTTTAATTTCTATTAGGGCAGCAGCTCAGGAGATGGAGGCTGGAGAGAAGGGGGGAGCAAAAGAGGCAGAAACCTTTCTCTCCATTGAGCGCTAGAAGCTCTCTTATAGAAACATTTCCAGTACTTGAGGGAGGCAGACAGCTTCTTACCCCCGACTGTGTTCTCTGCTGCGAGTACCCAGAAGGGGGAGGCAAGGGACCCCGGGAGACAGTGTGCAATTGATCCCTTCCCTTAAAATATCCAGGACAGAGGAACAGCCGATTCTTTCTCAATTAACTGGCATCCCAGGAACCTTATAAGTCGCAGTGCCTGGAATCCTTCGCTTCTGTTGATTTGAATAGTAGCATCCTTAATTCTCAGGTCGAAAGTTTATTTTGGATTTCTCAGAACCAAACCATGTGTGCATTTTGTACTTAACTTTTTCTAATTAGTGCTGTCACTCTCCCCTCCCTAGATGTGGAAAAATCATTACCAAAAAGAAGAGGAATCCACTTGCCTGGGGAGAAAACCACTTGCGTGTCGGCCGCGGTCTCGGATGAGTCCGTGGCTGGGGACAGCGGGGTCTACGAAGCTTTCGTGAAACAGTAAGGACCCGGCCCAGTGCCTTCTCCATGCAGCCGGGCGTGGGGGGGCAGACTGGGAGCGGCGCGCTGCCCTCGGTCCGCTGTCTGCAGGGGAAAGGCCTTTAGGCATTAGAGAAGAGGCAGGCTGGAAATTCCAGGGACACCGGAACATCCCATCAGCAGGGAAGTGGGGAACAGGCCGATGTGCTCAAAGACAGCCGAGCCTCTTAGAGACGTAGTAAACTTTTTTTTTTTTTTTGTGGTATGCGGGCCTCTCACTGTTGTGGCCTCTCCCGTTGCGGAGCACAGGCTCCGGACGCGCAGGCCTAGCGGCCATGGCTCACGGGCTTAGTTGCTCCGCGGCATGTGGGATCTTCCCGGACCAGGGCACGAACCCGTGACCCCTGCATCGGCAGGCGGATTCTCAACCACTGCGCCACCAGGGAAGCCCCGTAGTAAACTTTTAATGGGAGCGTTTCAGGGCTTGCCCGGTGCCTGTTTGGCGCGTGAAGCGTTTAGTGTATGCAGATTTCGGAAAGCCTGGTGTATCTGGGGTGCCGTACACCCCGGGGAGGCTCTGGAAGCCCAGGCACCAGAAAGTCATTCCCCTCAAGGCCCAGACGCAGACTCCTCTTGACAAGGTGAAGCAAGACTTTTAAAAGTGAGCTTGCTCTGGGGTCAGCTCCACTGGCTAGTCGAGGAGTGCTGTTTTTTGTTTTGTCTTGTTTTGTTTTTAGCTCTGCCGTGTGGCTTGCGCGGTCTTAGTCCCCTGCCCAGGAATGGAACCCGTGCCCCCTGCGTTGGGAGCGCAGAGTCTTAACCACTGGACCGCTAGTGAAGTCCTGAGGAATTCTGTTAGTTCAGGTTTCCGTTCAGAATCATTAAGCGACAGACGGCAACCGTAGCTCTGCATGTTTCCGTCCACAAACGTTCACCTGCACCTGCTGTTTCCCTGCCCCCAGGCCCAGCGAAGTCGAAGATGTTCTGTACAGCGAGGAGGACGGGGCCGTCGTGGAGACGGCCCAGGTGCAGATCGGACTCAGGTGAGGATGTGCACAGGAAGGGGTGCGTCTCGACCCCGTGCGGTGACAAGTGGCCCGTGCTCTTCCTTATCTCATCAGCTTCTCTTCTGACAGATACGATGCAAAAAGGTCAAGTTTCATGGTGATTGTAGCCCAACTCCGAAATCTTCATGCCTTCCTGATACCTCACACTTCAAAAGTGTAAGTAAAATCAGTGGAGGACAAATCAAAGAGCTTAAAATTGTCCGTATGGGGCTTCCCTGGTGGCGCAGTGGTTGAGAGTCCGCCTGCCGATGCAGGGGGCGCGGGTTCGTGCCCCGGTCTGGGAGGATCCCACATGCCGCGGAGCGGCTGGGCCCGTGAGCCATGGCCTCTGGGCCTGCGCGTCCAGAGCCTGTGCTCCGCAACGGGAGAGGCCACAGCAGTGAGAGGCCCGCGTTATCAAAAAAAAAAAAAAAAAAAAAATTGTCCGTATGAGAATTTTGCATCACAGTGTAGCAAATCATCCAAGTGGAGATGTGGGAAAGACATAGCAGGGCTGACTGTGTCTTAATCAGCACTAGATAAAGGCAAAGAGGGGGTGACATGGGCCGATCCCCTCCTTTGGTTTTATGGACCGTGCAGGGAGGAGGGAGGGCCTATGGGGGAGTGGCTTGATCACCCCAGAAAGCCTGCTTCCCAGCACTGAGGTTAGGGATACCTGTCAGTAGTGTTCAGGGAGGACCGGCTGGGGATACTTTTCGTGACTTCTCCCTCCTGAGAAGTACGCTGAGATCTCGGAGCACACTGTGGACAGCCTTTTAATCTTCGAGTGGCCTGTCAGGGAAAGGACAGATCCGCCAGGGATCGAATGTGTGAACAGGGAGAGCCAACCTGCAAGTCCAGGCAAAACTACAGAATCCCCCAAGAACACGAACCTGCATGAAGCCCCTGATGTCGGGGTGGGGCCGCCGGCAAACGTCCCGCCTCTGCCAGAGCAGGGCACACACAGGGAGTCACAGGTGCCCTCCAGAGGGCGATGACAGGGCCTCTGCTCCCGGCTGCCCTGCGGTCGCTTGTCTGGCTGGCCTGACCCTTCCTGAGTGCGTGGCAGCGTGTTCTTAAACCCGTAACGAAAGCCTTGGCCTAAACATTGACACTGCTCAAGACGACAGCTAGCCTGAAATATCCTCAGAATCGTTCTTTCTTTCTCCTAACGTCAAACCTTTTTTTTTTTTTTTGATTATTAATGACGACAAGCAGAGTTGATTCGTCGGCGGGTTGGCGGCGGCCACAGGGTCTCTGTGAGTGACCCCCAACCCCCTCCCCAGCAGCAGAACGAGAGGAAAAGCACCCCAACCTTCCTTCCCCTATGCCTTTGCTTCCTGACCCTGTAAAACCTCACTTTCTTCACTCGGAACCATTTGAGGATGGTGTAAATGGTTAGGCCACAGGCACAAGGTGAACTGAGTCTGGAGAAACAGAACACCCCGTCCCTCCCGCCCGCCTCTCTAAAATACCTCCCTTTGTTGCTTTTCCATGAAGGCAGGGAAAGGCTTCTTCTGCTGTGTCTCCAGCCTTAACGACTGTGGCCCCGGGCCCACTAGGTTTTTAATGCTGAATCTCCATAATCAATGTTGATACAAAATACAGAAATAATATGGCCTTCCTCAGTTCTTCATGTGAATTTACAGTTTTTATAATTGGAGAAAGGTGCTCTTTAGAATATGAATTAGAAAGCCTGGAAATGGGGGCGTGGGGAGGGATTGAATGGGTGTTCTCTTTCTGGTATTTAAAAGAAGATACCTCATGCTGTTTCCAGGAATTGTGAATCCTCATGTAATGCGTGCTCAGAAAACTCACTTTTAAAGTAGTATTACTACCAAATGTAAAACAGATAGCTAGTGGGAAGCAGCCGTGTAGCACAGGGAGATCAACCAGTGAGATCAGCTCAGTGCTTTGTGACCACCTAGAGGGCTGGGATACAGAGGTGGGAGGGAGATGCAAGAGGGAGGGGATATGGGGATGTATGTACATGTATAGCTGATTCACTTTGTTAGACAGCAGAAACTAACACAACATTGTAAAGCAACTATACTCCAGTAAAGACGTTTAAAAAAAAGAGTAAAAATATAAATAAATAAAATAAAGTAGCATTAGAAGTTATTGTTTTTCTCTGACTCTTCCTCCAAATATGACAAAGCATAACACAGTTTGTCGTATCTGAGACTTCTGAGATGCTAGGCAGTGCTTTTCTTGAACTGTTAAAGTTCACGTGTTTTAAATTTTCTTAACAAGGTGCTACTAGCGTCTCTTTTCCTCTAGTAAGATAACGTATTCCATTCCTGGGGACTGGCCATCAGCAGTTCTCGTTTAATATGCAGGATGAGTGCTCTTTGGGACGAAGTCCCCCGTGCCTACTTGGTGTGTCCCGGCCTTCCCAGGCTGCGACGGCAGTCGCTGTGGAGTTGTCAGGACACGGCCAGGCGGGACGAACATCCGTCTGCCCCGTGGTCTTCGTTCCTCTCACTGCCCTACCACGTGCCTTCGCTGCAGCCCCGGGGCGGGCGGCAGGCTCAGCCTTGCGTGGCCCAGAGCACCGGCGGGCTGAGAACAGAGCCTCCGTGCCCCTGAGCGTGACGTCCATGGTGGCAGCAGAGCTTTGGGCTGAGATGAAGTCCGAGTCCCTGTGCTTCTCTCCCAGGCAGATCATTGCAAACGCCAGCTGTGAATCCAATATAATAGAACCAGAGAAATCCGTTTCATCCTTGTCCTTTGCAGATACTTTAGAGTTGCTCTCCTTCCCTCCTCAACTGATGTCAGCTGTCTGTTTCGAACGAAAGTCCATCCGGCCGCGGAGTCCCTGTTATTTGGTGATGTGTTCAGAGTGGCGATCTCCCAGACAGCCCTGCAGCAGAAGACACTGAGGGTGGACCTGTGCTCTGTCAGTAAACACCAAAGGGAAGAGTGCCTGGTAGGACTTTCCGTCATCTCCATCATCAGATATTCTGAGAATAATTTTCTGGTTGTTGTTTGGCCAGCCTCGATACTTCTACCAATCTGCCCAATGCCTCGGACACACCCAACAGTGGTTTCATTGTTTATCTGAAGTAGTGATTTCTGCTTTCCATTCTCTTATTCCAGACCTTTCAAATTCGCTTAAAAATTACGATTCTCTGTAAAATCTACTTTTTATTTCTAACCTTTAGATAGAGAAGAACTTTGGCCTCTGTTATGACCATCACTGTGGAGTATGCTTATCATTCCCAGTACGGGTCTGGTGCTGGGTGTTTTGTGTCCATGATCTCATTTAATCCTCTGGACAATCTTATGAAAAGGGTATGATGACCCCTATTTTCAGATGAAGAACTGCTTAGAGAAGTAATGCATCCAGGGTCACACAGCTCATCAATGATGGATAGACATCAAAAGGACATCCCACACCTCATTGACTGCTACAGATTTAAGCGGGACACTGCGTATAGTTCCTCCATTCAGCTCGTTCTCCCGCCGTGGTGTTAGAGCTTCTAGGAAGTCTTAAGTGTTACTGTTTAGAGCAATAGGATATTTAAATGCTAATGCAGAAGACTTCACACGTAACTAAGAGCAAGTTTAACACATCATTGTGCTCAGTGACCAGAGCAGCATTTCATACCGGTGGAGTTACAGAAGGTGTTCAAACGCAGGTGTCTAGAGGTGTGCCCAGGTGTTCAAGAAACACTGCAGTCTCCAGTTGACACCCGTGTAGTTCTAGGGTCAACTCTAATCCCAGTCTAAAAACCAACCCTGGGATTCTTTTGTGGTCCACTTACACACAGATTTTTTTTCTTTTTTTTTCACTAAATTCACACTATAGTACTACATGATCCGTGGTTGGTTGAATCTGGGGATGTGGAACCTGACACGTGGAGGGCCAACTGTAAAGGTAGACATGGATTTTCGACTGCAGGATCGGGGGTGGTGTTGGCGTCCCTAACCCCACACTGTTCAAGGGTCGGCTATATTTCTTATTTAGTCACACCGGAAAATGTAAGACATTGCCAGGTTTTTAAAAAAATCCACCAGTGCTATACATCATGAGTATTGCTTTTTTTTTTTTTTTAACCTTAAAACAAGTTTGTCCAGTAATCTGTTATATCAGAGGGAGCAAATATGAATTGAAACATTTTATTTTCTCTTGTTTTTTCTTTTTTTTCCTTTCATTTCACATAGGCGGGAACTCAGATCAGCCTGGCAGATTTACCCTTTTCCAATGAGATTTTCACTCTGTGGTATAACTTGCTTCCTTCAAAGCAAATGCCCTGCAAAAAGAACGAAGATGAAACTGAGGATTCAGTATTTCAACCAAGCCAGCCACTAGTAGATTCTATAGACTTGGTGAGTCAGAGTTGGAGAAACACATCTAATTAAGACATTTCGATCTGCAGCCCATCTGAAGTTAATCTTTGTGCAAGGTTTGAGGTAGGGGACAAGATTGCTTTTTACCCATATGGTAGCCAGTTGACCCAGGATTGTTTGTTGAAAATACTTCCTTTCCTCGCTGCACTGCAGTGTCACTTTTGTCATAAGTCAGATATCCTCTACGTGTGTAGTCTGTTCCTGAACTTTCTATTCTGTTCCGTTGCCTTAGTCATCTATCTCTGTAGAGAGTACAGTCATCTACCTCTGTAGACAGTACTATGCTTTTTCAAAGTGAAGGCTTTCAATAGTTCATCATTTAGAATGGTTTTTCTGAGGCTGTTTACAGATAATTGCTATCAGATTAAGGAAGTTTCCTTCTCTTTCCAGTTTGCTAAGAGCTTTATTATGCATGGATATTAAATTTTATCAAACATTTTTACTGTATCTCTTAAGAAGATTACGTGGTTATCATCTTAAGATTATTCTGTTAATGTAGCGGATTATACATTGATTGACTTTTGAATGTTAAATTGCCCTTGGATTCCTGGAATAAAACAGACTTCACTGTGGTGTATTTTATATGAATTTTTATACATATTCAATCATAGAGAATATTGAGACTTGCATGTGTTCCGTTTTAGTAAAAGTTCCATGTGCTCTTGAAAAGTGTGTATTTTCTGCAGGTCAAGTTTGTTAATTTTACTTTTCAAGTCTTCTGCATTTACTGATTTTTCAATTTGCTTATTTTATCAATTATTAAGAGGTATAATAAAATCTCCAATTTATGATTATAAATGTCTCTTTCTCCTTTTAGTTCAATTAATCTTTGCTTTATGTATTTTGTATCCAGGCTATTAGGTGAATATAAATTTAGCATTATGTTGTATCTTTCTGTTCAACTGGCCTTTTTAAGATTATAAATTATCCCTCTTTATCTCTAATAACACTTTTTGTCTGGTATCAATAAAGCTGTATCAGTTCTTTTTTGGCTAGCATTTGCATGGTTTATCTTTTATTATTCTTTTACTTTCAGCCTTTCTGAGTTCTTATATTTCAAGTGTTTCACCTGTAAGCAGTACTCAGTTGGTTTTGATTTCTGATCCAGTTTTAAGATCTTCATCTTTTAATTGAAATATTTCACTTATTTACACTTAATGCTATTAGTGATATATTTGGCTTTGAACCTGTCATCTTACTCTTTGTTTTCTTTTAGTCCTATCTCTGTTTCTTTTTTTCCTTCTTTTGGATTAATCAAGTATTTTTTAATTTTGGTTTTTCCTTCTCTTAGACCATTAGTATTACAGTCTTTTCTTTTTTGCTGTTTCCCTGATGATTACATCATGCATCCTTGACTTAGAAACTGTGTTAAATTAATGCTTTTGCTTTTTTTCAGACAGCACAAAGATTTTTTTAATTGAAATATATTTTAATTAATGTATTTTTAATTGACATATATACATTAATATGTATAAATGGATAACTAATAAGAGTCTGCTGTATAAAACAATAAATAAAATAAAATTCAAACATTCAAAAAAAAAAGCAGCTGTTGGATTGCCTAAGGTAAAACTCATGGATGTATAATATTATCTCCTGTAAGATTATTTATAAGAGAAATAGTGCTAGGGAAAACAGGTAGATGCAATGAAAAACAAATTAGGACTCAAAGTGAAATGTGTAAAAGTTTAAACAGCCAGATATTTTTAAATTTCTATATAATAAGAAGGCTTCATTGACACCTCTGTGTGTGTGTTTAACAAGCAACACTGCCCAGTTGGTCCAACAGTGTGGAAGAATTGACACTGATACGCCATCAAACAAACACCTTTCTCAAGACATTTTCATTTGCTCCATCCCTAAAAAAAAAAAAAAAAAAGAAAAGAAAAGAAATACATTATTATTTTTTTTTCTGATGTGCAAAGATTTTTAAAGACTTAACTCCATGATTCCCTTTCTTCCTTGTATGCAACTATTGGTCATATATTTTAGTTACATTTATTCTAAATCCCACAAGACATTATTATTATTGTTTTATTGACAATCAGTATTTATTTAGATTTTCCCATATCTTTACCCTTTCTGATGTATTCTCTTCCTTTCTGCATTATTGTGCTTCCAGTTTGGGTCATTTTCCTTCTGCCTGGAGAATTTCCTTTAGTATTTCTTTTAGTACAGGTCTATCGGCATCTTTGTTTCGATTTCACTTGTGAAGGACTTTTTTTCCTGCATATTCAGAATTCTAAGTGAATAATTATTTCTCTGAACACATTAAAAATAACATGTTATCTGGTTTCCATTGATTCTGTTCAGCTGATGGAGGAGTCTAATTGTTGATCCTTAAAAGGTATTACATCTTTTTTCTTTCACTGTTTGTAAAATTTCCTCTTTTTCTTTGATTTTCAGCATTTTCACTCTGATGTGCTAATGTGTTTTTCTTTGTGTTTATCCTAGGGAAATTCTCCATTGTTTCATCAGTTTTCTTGAACATATTAATTATAAAGTTTTTAATTCCTTTTCTAAATAACTGTAGTATATGGATCACCTATGGGTCTGCTTCTTTTGCTTCTTCTTTTTCTTGGCTTTCAGTCATTGGGCCCTGTTTCCAGTGGAACGCTGGATATTATGTATGGATTGTAGAGGATCTGGCTGATAGCTTCCTCCAGAGGGGATTTAATATTCTTCTGGAAGGCAGATTACAATATGGGCAGATCACCTGGATCATGTGAGGGACCTGAATTCCATTTTTTCTCTCCCTAGGACCATGAGGCAACTGAGGTATCTGCTTACTGTTTAGCCTCCTAGCAGCTGGTTTGGCTTTCTCAGCTTCTTGCTCTGCACGTGTGTAGCTTAGGAAGGGCAGATGTCCCAGAAGGAATATTGTGCAGAATGTTGGGCTCACTTCCCAGTTCATTTCCTCTGGCCCCGTGTATGCTGGCTACCTTGTCCCCAACTCAGTTTTCATCTCTGCATCCTCCCATCACTGTCACAGCCCTGGGCAGCCACAGTCTGTCAGCCTGTGTGCCTCACAGGCTGACCTGCCCTTGAGACATGCCCCCCAAGGGAGAAGAGTGGCAGTGATGGTCCCTTCGCCTCCTTGCATTTCCCTTCTCCCTGGGATCTTGGTCCTCGAGTGCTAATTGCCTTTGTTGCTCTTCATTGCTTTAAAACAGCTGGAATTTTTTGTTTGTTTGTATTTTGCTTTTTGTTTTACTTGATTCAGCCTTCATATTTATTCCCAGCAGGAGAATTGGGTCTCATACCTCTTCTTTTTCACAATTAGAAGCATAGGTCCCCATCTGATAAGTTTTTAAATCATTTCTTGCGATATATGGTGTTCATTGCCATGTGTTTTACCTTCTCCAGGATGCAGTGTCAGCCTTACTTGCAAGAACATCAGCTGAGCTGTTGGCTGTGGAACAGGAATTAGCACAAGAAGAAGAACCAGAGCAGGAAGAAGAGCAAAGGGGTCCAGGTGGAGACTGGTAAAACAGTTATTTCCTTTTGCTACTGGGATCTCAAAGAGGATGTGTTTAGATTCTCAGAAGAAACTTGCAGGGAAACCTTTATAGGTTTAGATCTTATTCTGGAATTAACGGAAAGTAGTGCAGCTTCAGGGGGCTGCCCCTAGGGAAAGTCTTTCCTTGGTCATTAGAGAGTTGAAAGGGGTAGTGGTGAGTTTGCGGACAAAAGCGCATGAGCGAGATTCTTTGTTCTTGCTTCAGTAATTATGACACTATTTCTTGGGCTTTTTTTTTTGTTTGTTTTAAGTCTAAACTACCTATTTTGAAGGGTACAGTAGTTTATTTCAGAGTCATAGATAAATTTAAAAACTGACTCTTTTTCTGCAAACTACCAGAAGTACCATTTAGGCTCTGGGAAGTCAAAGCAGATATTTAGAAAATAGCTTCTGAAGAGCTCTTTTTCTGTTTGTTGCCACTTTCAGCTTCTTTTTCTGTTTCCTTCTCATTTTTCATACCTCATTGTTTTTTAAACAAGAAAAAAAGGTTATTATAGCGTTTGTCTAGATTCACATATGTATAAAGAACTATCTTTCCAGGTTTGTACTGTTTTCTCTAAAACAAATTTTAGTGAATGCATGTTTTTTTAGTATATATGTAAAGTCATTTGGATTAATTTTGTATGTATTGTTGCTTATTCTGTTATGTTTGAACTACTGTTGACACATATGCATATACATATATAGCAGCATTTGTGTGTATGTGTGTATATATAAAACTTCTTACAAACTTGGAGTGACAAGATATAAATAACAAAATTGTGGACACTTGAAAGGAACAGCTTACTATGGTGATGTGAAAAGCAGATACACTTTGTTCTAATCAAAAGTCCTTTACGGTGAATAAAGTTCAGAGCACTGAAAAAAAAAAGTAAATATGGGAGTGATTATGAGGTTCATCATATCTTGAAATACTGAGCCTTCCTTGCATATGTAAAATACACAACCTGTTTCACCCACATTTCAAAAAATGCACTTAGAATGTAATCTAAAGGAATTGATAATGTACAGTCCTCATTGCTAGTCCCCCCCCCCGCCCCCGTGTTCATTTCATGACCAAGTGTTTAACAGCTAGTCTGTTCCAATCTGTCAGTATATCACCAGTCACAATTAAAGCTTGACTTTTCATTATCAGTGGGAAAAAAAATGTTCCCATTATGAGAATAGGAAACTCAAACAAAGAGTGAGATATTCTTACCCATCCTGGCACTCTTGTTTTCCTGTCAGTACAGTTTACACAGAATATAAACCGTATCTGTGTTCTGGAGCCTCACTTGTAGTGCCACCCAAGCCCAGGCCATGGCTTTTGTTAAAGACAAGATCACAGACCATTCCGAGTCTTCTGTTAGTTCAGTAGTAAGACTCCTCTACCCGGGGTTCCACCTCTGCTAGACCATGAGCACAGTTGATAATAGATATTTTTATTCACTCTTAGCAGAGAGTCACTGCATTCTGTTGGAATAATTTTACAATAAATGAACAGCAGATACCAAATTATATTAGAGTGAGTGTCGGTATTTTCAAACCGTGGGTTAAACTTTATATGTGACTTTTGGGCGTATTTCTATTCCATATTTCGGAATTAGGTCAAATTTCATGAATTTAACTTTTCAGTACGAAATTATGATGATTTCGCTTCCGATTGCTGGAGAGTAAGGTGATAGCTTTATCTCCCATGAGCATTTTCGTAAAAGTTCCAGCCAGAGAACTGGCTGGAACCGTGATGTGTGAGTCTGTTCACCGCCCAGATAACGGGTTGACATGCCCGGGTCGCACCGATGACAGAGCACACCTGCTTGACCCTGAACGGCGTTGTGTGTTGTTTCACCCATAGGTTAACCATGCTGAGAGAGGCCTCTGATGAAATCGTGGCCGAGGAAGGGGCTGACGTGAAAGTGGCCGAGGGCGGCTGCTGTGCAGAAGATGTAAGCTCACGCCCGAGTGTGCCGGAGATGAATGAGGACACAAGTAAGACAGAAGACAACTGTGCCGACGGCCCTGGGCGTCAGCCCCCTGCGGGAGTGCCCGCCCTGGTGAGTGTTCTCAGCTGTGCCCTCCTCAGACTGGTCTCCTAGAGGCACCACGCAGACCAAGTCGCTCTCTGCAGCTGTAACTCCATGTTAGGATTTTGTGCCACAGCTGATTGGGATGGGCGTTTGTGGGAGTAGACCATAAGAAACATTGTAAATGCCTTCACCTTGTCAAATGCGCCCCAGACAGTCCTTCTCCAATTAAGTTTCATATAAGAAGATAAATGGTGGCATTTATCTCTCTGTAAATGTTCTGTGAATATTTACTGAAAGCATTTTCAGAATTTTCTGCATAACACCAGGATGCCTACTTAATTGTATTAAGTTTCCTAAATGTTATACGTTTATTTCAATTTCAAACATGAGGTAAACGTGTAAAGCTCAGTTTGGTTAGATGGGGCTCTGACTGAACCAGTTCCGGAAGGTGGCAAATGACTCGGTTTAGGCACAGATGCCATGTTACCAGGCAGGTAACTTTGCCGGTTAGTGACAGACATGTTGAGACTGCCAACCCCAAAGAGGGAAACTCATTTTCAAGGTTTGAGGATGCTGGCAAACTTGGGAGTTTAGAAAATAACAGTTATTTGTTTCTAAGAAAAATAATGTTATACCCTGACTGAAGACTTCACGTGTGTACATACACACACACACACACACACACACACACACACACACACACACACACATATACATACATACAGTCGGCCTTCTGTATCCGCGGTTTCGGCCTCCACGGATTCAACCAACCGCGGGTCGGATTCAACCAGCCGCGGATGGTAAACAGTACACGATTGGCTGAATGCGAGAATGTGGAGCCCCAGATACAGAGGGCCAGTTGTGGGACTTGAGCACCCACAGAGTTTGGTGTCCGGAACCAGTCTCCCACGGATACCGAGGTAGGGCTGTGTATATAATTGCACGTTCTGCATAAACCTGAGGTTTAACTAGTGTCTTTTCATTTTCTTATATTTAGCTACTTTTATCGTTTACTCTGAAAAAAAAAGAATCAGAAAGTTGAATAACCTTTAATGATAAAGAATTCTCAAATAAGGTTCTTTATAGAAGCACATTTACCCTCTGTAAATCTAAAGCTTCCTTTTTTCAGGTCTAATCTGTTAGAGGTGGTGCTGCCACTTACAGGTAACCCTGTAGGACAGATCTTACCCTACCTGAGGGTAACTTCCTAAGAACTACGTAGAAAGCCACCTTCCCGTCAGGAGAAAGACAAAGCCTGTCTCACAGAAGTGGCCCTGGTGCTAGACGAGTCTCTTGTAAGATTAGGTATTTCTTTCATACTTAGAAGAAAGGAGCAAGAAACGTCTCTCCGCTCCTGACAAATTACTGACTTCTAGGTTGATAAAGAGACAAACACCGACGAGGCGGGCGGTGCCAGTGTGGCGGTCCGCCCCAAAGACCGCAGCGGCCTGAGCGCCCGGCAGCGCCCCTTCGTGCGGAGCAGCGTGATCGTGCGCTCGCAGACCTTCTCCCCCGGCGAGCGGAGCCAGTACGTCTGCAGGGTAAGGCGTCTGCGGGGCGGGCGTCTGCGGGGCCAGTACGTCTGCGGGGCGGGCATCTGCGGGGCCAGTACGTCTGCAGGGTGAGGCGTCTGCGGGGCCAGTACGTCTGCGGGGCGGGCATCTGCGGGGCCAGTACGTCTGCAGGGTGAGGCGTCTGCGGGGCGGGCGTCTGCGGGGCCAGTACGTCTGCAGGGTGAGGCGTCTGCGGGGCCAGTACGTCTGCAGGGTGAGGCGTCTGCAGGGCCAGTACGTCTGCGGGGCGGGCGTCTGCGGGGTGAGGCTCTTACGGGGCGGCCGCCTCTCCCCGCCCCCTGCCAGGGAGTGGCCCGTTAGCGACAATAAACAGTGCCAGGGGATCTTCAAACTCGACTACAGGTTCTAAGGGCTAGAAATGCCATAAAATGTACATAAAATATCACACTCTTAATCGTTCTTTTTAGTTTGGGTTGTGGAATTTTTTTCTTTCTTTTCTCAAATTTAATGTCTCTTTGCTTCTAATGCCATTTATTTGGCAAATAAGTGACATTAAGGACCAGGCTGCTAAGTCTGTCTGGACCTCAGTGTGTATTTAGAAACTTAAAGTGACTCAAGATTTATGACGTCTTGTATATTCCTGCTGTATATCACGCATGCTTCAAACCGCGTTAGTCCTGCTGAGTCAGAAAGTGTGAACCGGGTTTTAGGACAAAAATCGCCTGTATTAATGCCTCCAGACCCTGAATCAGATTCATAGTTCTGTGGAGAATATTATTTGATTTGCATCAGTTTACCAAATTCTAGTTCCCTAAGTATTTATGATTTATAGTAATTTAGATTTTAACATCATAAAGTGGGTTAGAAAATACTTTCGGAATTCTAAACTTATTCGTTCAGTTCACCAGACATTTTTATTAAGCACCTGCTATTTATTAAGCACATTGCCGGATCCTTGGGATTCGTCCATGAACCAAAGACCCAGAGCCCTGTCCTTGCGGGGCTTATGTTCTTGTGAGTTGAGCCAAACGATAAAGATGATGAGTAAACTGTGAAGTCTCTTGGGCAGGGACCAGTGCTATGGAAAACAGTAGAGCAAGTTAAGAAGGGATGGAAATGCTGAGGATGACGGTCGCAAATTTAAGTCGGTTCCGAGTAGACTTCACTGGGAAGGTGCCGTTTCAGCAAAGGCCTGGAGCAGGTGAGGGAGGGAGTGTGGGCCGCCTGGGCTGGGCGCATTCCCAGCTGCACCTGCCGTGGCTCCGCTCTGACCTTGAGCTCCGTGCATGACACAAACCTTTCTTTTAAAGAATGGATAGTGCATATTAGCTAAGAATACAAGGGATAATTTTATTTCAAAATGTATATAATTTTCTCAACAAATGACTTATGATAACTGTAACCAAAAGGCAATTATTTAAAGAAAATCAAGTCATTTAAGAAAAGAAAGAAAACAGGGAAAAATTTGTTTGGGGAGGATTTTCTTAAAGAAATAAACTACCTTCTTTCTGCGAGAAAGTTCTCAATTCCAAGCTTCCTCTAGCACATTGGTACGCACTGATTTCCTTTTCTTTTTTTTTTATCCTTTGTTGCCAGTTAAATCGAAGTGACAGTGACAGTTCAACCCTGGCTAAAAAGTCACTATTTGTGAGAAACTCCACCGAACGGCGAAGTTTGAGAGTCAAAAGGGTATGTATTCCCTCAGCGGCATCCCACTGTCCCGGACCCACCCAGCATCTTGCATATCGGAATGTGAACACCCGGGCTGCTGGGTGTCCGTGCTCCGTGCTCTTGGGCGCCGGCACGAAGCCCCTGGGATTACAGAGACACACGTGTTGCGTCAGTTACGGAGAAGGATGTGCGGGAGAGCGTTCGTTCATCACCGGTGTGGGACCGCTGCTCATGAAGGGTGAACCCACTTTGCAGCGTGGGTGGAGATGGGCCTGCCGAGTCGGGGGGAGCGTCTCTGCTGCCGGCCGCCTGGTCTCCACGCCACGGCCGGCTTTTGAGCAGCTGTGGGGAGAGTGTAACACCCGGTGCCTTTCGTGAGGGGCAGACGTTCTGGAAAAGGAGGCCACGGTTTTAGTAGCTTGCTTAAAAACAGATATTTTTAGAAGATTAAGATTAATGTAGATGGAAAAGCTCAAGTCAGGTTTTCCTGGAAGCCAGAGGTCTCTGGATGAGCTCAAAAGGGAAACTCTGGGAGAATTTTAAATAAATTAAAAGATTGGACTGTTCAGAAATTCCTCTTTATTTACCAGCAGCTGAAATAGCAATGGAAAGTTATTTGTTTACTAATAATTTGTTTCGTGCTAATTTCCGAAGCTGCTTTATTTCGGCTTAAAGCCCGGTGTTCAGTAAGAATGTGGCGCTGTGCCCACTAAGCTCTGCAGTGG
This sequence comes from Kogia breviceps, assembly GCF_026419965.1. Taxonomy (NCBI): domain Eukaryota; kingdom Metazoa; phylum Chordata; class Mammalia; order Artiodactyla; family Physeteridae; genus Kogia; species Kogia breviceps. Next base: position 11,017,597 of record NC_081329.1, read on the forward strand.
CGGGCAGGACCTCCCTGCCTGGAGGAGGTCTTCCGAGGGCACGCGGGCGACTCCAGGTGCAGATGGAAGGGCCGAGTGGCTCACCTGGTCGGGAGAATCAAAAACGCTTCGTGGGGAGGGTGTCTGGCCTTGACACCCCTATAAAACTTCAAAAGAAAGTGGTAGCTTTGTTTCAGGGATGGAGATAAGATACTGGGTGCTGTTGGTAGGTGGCCTGACATGGCACGGGGCAGGGAAGCATATTCAGGGGATGAGGAGGGACCCAGCTCGGCCAGGCTTGGGCCCCGTGGGTGGGAGTGAAGATTGGAGGGTAAGTTGAGTCATTATCCTCACCAGCGGCTCTGGCTTAGTGCCGCTGTGGGCAAAGTACTGGATGTGTGACCGGGCCACGTGTAACTTCCTGGTTTAACTTCCTAGTTACGTGACAGTCGTAAGCATATTTCTTTTTTCTAAAGGTAAATATGCAAGCATTTCTTTAACCTCAGCATTTTCAGGACCTTTTGAAACATAGATCTTTCAGATTACCAAACTTTGTGCTTTAAAAGCACCTAAATTTCCATCATCTTGAATGAAAATTCTTCTCAACTCTTTTCTAAGTCCCCTGCATTTTTAAACGCACATACTTTTAGAGGATGGTAGCACTCTTCAGAGAACTTTTAACCAGCAGTGTTTATGAATTGAGTGGAGCTGAAAAACAGTCGAGTTACTGATAAACGTAGTTATTAGAACTTCTTGAACCAGACAAAGGTTAATCCTGAAACGCTGTTTAGGAGATCATTGTTCATACCTTTTAAAGTGGGCAGATCGAGTTTGGTAGAAGTGAACGGGGAAGTGTATTCTGATTTAGGAGTTACAGCGTGAGAAAGAACCATGTAGAGGTGAAGAGAGCAAAAGCATCTCCGGAGAGCAGTGGAAGGCTCCCTGGCTGGGAAGGTGGCAGTCCGGCCAGCGAGGCGTGAGGTTGGGGGGACCCGTCGCCACATCTCTCCCCAGTTCAGCGACACCACGCTGACAGCCGGAGAGCAGTCATGGCGGGGAGCATTGACTCCAAGGAAATGGGCAGATCTTACAAAGCAGCGAGCCCGCTGTTACACACTTACCAGCAGGCCGTGTCCACGGGAGCCTTTAGCAAGCCTCCATGTACCTGACAGCTGGGAAGGATTTCTGATCTTGAAAAAATGAGTAGTACAGTCGAAGAGTGTGTCTAGATGATTCTGCTGTGTATTAAGTTTGTTAGAGCAGAGGTTGAATAAAGGGAAAGCTACTAATAAGAACATTACACCGGGCTTCCCTGGTGGCGCAGTGGTTGAGAATCCGCCTGCCGATGCAGGGGACACGGGTTCGCGCCCCGGTCCGGGAAGATCCCACGTGCCGCGGAGCGGCTGGGCCCGTGAGCCGTGGCCGCTGAGCCTGCGCGTCCGGAGCCTGTGCTCCGCAACGGGAGAGGCCACAACAGTGAGAGGCCCGCGTATCTCAAAATAAATAAATAAATAGAGCATTACACCATTGTAAAGCAATTATACTCCAATAAAGATGTTAAAAAAAAAAAAAAAAAGAAGAAGAAGAACACTGGAGAATGTTGCAGCAGGATATGTTGGGCAAGGAGAAAGAGGAATCCGAGGAGACAATGAAAGCTGTTCAGACCTGGGCTGCGGCTCTGAAATGAGAAGGGGTACAGACAGGCCTGGCCTTCCCGTCTGTCGTGAGCGCCACCAGTGTTCCAGAACTTCCAGCGGGAGTACCTGTCAGGTCTGAGTCCTTCCGTCTGGTATCAGATAGTCCCCGATTTACTAGTAGTCTCTTATTTTCCATTCCCCGCCGACAGCCTGGGCAAGAAGCGCCCTGCTGGTCTCCGTCTGCCAGGCAGCCCTGCCCAGCCTCGTGTGAAGGCCTTTCCTCGAGCGGGCCTGACCCAGACCTGAGGGACCTCTCCCTTCCCTGACTTCCTGTGACCCAGAAGCAGCCGTCGCCGCGCGGTTTGCTGTTGTCGACCGTCTCGTATCACCCACTAAGCGATGTCCTCAAGGTCACAGATGGTGTCTTCTCCTCCTAGTGTTTTGCCCACAGACCCCCAGCGGACATGCATTCATACATATTCAGTGATTATTTCTTGACAAGTGGATAAGCTTGGCCCCAGAGACAGCACAGTGATCCAGGGGTGAAAGTACTGAATAGATATTAAGCGATGGAAAACCGAGGAAGGAGTCAAAACCCTAGCTCCCCTGAGCAGCTGTGTCCTGGCCAGCGCGTGCAGAACTGATAAGAGAGAGAGGTGTGAGCTGCGGGGACGCAGGTGCGTGGCCTGAAACGGAGCAGATGTGAGTTTCTTAGGATGTATTTGTCGTTCACAGAGGCCAGCTTCGTGCAATAAATTGGTCCGGCTAAGCTAGGCTCTACCACGGTGCCAACTTCAAAACTCTCTGCGGTTTAAAACAATAAAGGCTCGTTTGCTGCTTACCTGCGTGCTCAGTGCAGGGGGGCCGGGGGCGCCTTTGCTGCCCCAGTAACGGGTCAGGAGGTGCCACGTCACCGCCACTCACCCCTCATCGGCCAAAGCAGGAAGCAGGGACAGTGCCCTCCTGTTAGGTGACCACCGACGTAACGAGGGTGTCGTGTTGTTTCTAACCCTGCAGACGGTGTGCCAGCCGGTGCTCAGAAGGGCAGCACCCGAGTGCCCCATGCGAACCTCTCTGGACCTGGAGCTGGACCTGCAGGCCTCGCTGACCCGGCAGAGCCGCCTGAACGACGAGCTGCAGGCCCTGCGGGGCCTGAGGCAGAAGCTCGAGGACCTGAAAGCCCAGGGCGAGACGGACCTTCCGCCGGGAGTGCTGGAGGACGAGAGGTTCCAGAAGCTCCTGCGACAGGCCGAGAAGCAGGTACAGAGCTCGGTGCCGCCGTGAGCTCCAGGGCGCTTACGTGCAGTCCACGTTGCCTAAAGCCCGCCGGGTGGAAGGTACTCAGCGTACACCTCAGTCTTGCGCGAGTCTTCAAGTCCTTTTGCTAGAACTTAGAACACATATGTTCCCATTGTGTTTCCTCCTGCCTGGTGGCAGCCCTTGCATCCAGTGATAGTGAAGAAAGAGCCCACAAAGCAGGGTGCGTTTGTACCGTTTTGAGAACAATCTGATTCCCCTGAGTACAGATTTTTTTTCATCTTTATTTTTACCAGCTCTGTATGTATAGATAGATTATTGGAGTTCACGTGCCTTTTTTTCTCCTCCCTGAAGTTTGTGCTCTCCCGCTCTGTGAAAGAAACGGTTTCCAACTGTGTGCCTTTCATTCCGGCCACAGAAGTTGGTGAGAACCATCGGCGTCTCTCCTGCTTGCTCTTAAGCCCCACGTCCACTCCTTGTACACGCGCGGACACGCCGGTGCACACGCGCACACACACACATGCTGCCCTTTCACACCCACCTTCCTCCCCCCCACCGCGCCCGCAGTTGGCGGTTTGTGAGATTTTCAGCACTGTGGCCATAAAATGCCTAACGATGAGCAAACAGCCTGCCAACTGCCATAAAAAATACGGCTCCCAGGGAAGCTGTGAACGGAGTCCAGCAGCAGAGCCCAGATCTGCCTGCCTTGTTAGGAAAGCTGTCAGGCCTCTGCGTCACTCTCCATAACCACCTTCTTTGTGGTTGAAAGTCTGTTTTGTAGCTCAGAATAAAAACTGAACCAGAGTTAGTGTCCTCGTGTGTAGTACAACCCCCTTAGGAAGCAGAGCGAGAAGCTCAGGACTGTCGTTAGGCCGGATTGTGTTCCTTACTCTGTCAGGCTTCTTAACGTGGCGGTAAATAAATCACTGGACCTTCCTGCAGGTCAGGCCCCCATCACGTAAACTGAAGGTTAATCACACTCTCCTGGAATCTGGGGCATAAAAACTGGCTTCCGATCCCCCTGAACCAGGCAGCTTATCGTGACTTGTCGGGTGAGAAGGGGAGAGGCGTGCTGAGGGAGGGCTGGTATTTTTCCAGCGGAGCCTCAGGTTGCTTACGAAGCAGAAATTTCTTTTTCTTCCTCTGAGTGTTTCCCTGTCAAAATGACAGTTCTGTGACGCTAGGCTTCTTAAAAGCTTAAAATAATACAGATGTTAACTTTTGTAAAAGTTAGAATCTGCTAAGAAAATTATATGTCAGAAATATTAATACAGCTCATTCAACAAAAGAACTCAGTGATTACAGTGAACTGCTCAGCACTGAGCCTCGACTGCCTGCAAAGCTGGTGACAATCGATTATTAACACCCGATAAACATTTTATGATATATTTTAGCACCCAGGCTTTTGGAGGAAGATATAGACCCAGGTACAGATATAAATACATAAACACAGAGACAAATGGAGTCTGCAGTAAAGTGTGTTCTTACTCAGCAGGGAGAGGAGGCTCTTCGTGTGCTGCATGGTGGTCGGTCTTATTTTGCACAGAACAAAGCCAAGTTTCAGAGTGACTCTGCAGCCACCGCAAAAATGCTGGTAGTTGGAAACAGCAGCAGCCAGCAGGCTACCTCGAGGGACCGTCTTAACAGTGTGTACCGGGGATGAAATAGGCCTCACGCTTCCGTTCATATGGAAGGGGACAAAATACCGAACAGGATCCCGGGGGCCTGTTGTATCTCTGATCTGGTAAAATACACTTTCTTGGGGAAACCGGGCCAGGTTTTCTCCCCTAAGTATATCCGGCATGTACCTTCCTTCGCTGGTTTTTCCTGATCTCTCCGTTTGTTCAAGTCAGTAAGGAGATGGCCATTTTAAGATTGGTTTGTTCATCTTATAAGTTCCCCAAAATTAGAATAGCAGCAACATTTCAATAGAATTACTAGTTTCCTAGTTGGATGTACCACATCGTGGTAGAAGTTATTTCTTTGCGTCTACTAAGTCAGTAGTTCCCAACCTGGCACCTAGTGAAAAATCATCCATTCGCTGAACGTAAGACTTCACAAAGTAACTAAAGTATCACATCTGTCCCCTTTGAATTTGAATTACACAAATTCAGAAACTCCAAGTGACAGCTCACCTATCTCATCAATTCCAAAATAATCAAGAATGAACTGTTACTGAAATATAGGCCACTTTTCTAAACAAAATCATTCAAAATGAGGAAAGGGGAGCAGTAAAAAATATCTGGAAAAGGGATCCTTTGTGGTGAAAAAGATCAGAAGTTACTGCAGTGGAGTATTGTTAGCAAAGTACTAACTAGGTTATGCCCCACTGTAGGCTATTTAGCTTTCCGTAAAGTATAACTGAATCTTCATCAGTACTTGGCTGAATAAATAGTTTTTGTAAAATGTCATCTTTCCTAAAAGTGCCACAAGCATTTTTGCTTTCAAATTTAAACTGAGTTTTTAGTGCACTTTGTGTGTTGAGCATATTTTAAAATTTAGAAAGTTTTTTTTAGTTAAAAAATTAACATGTTGTAACAAAGCCAAATAATGCAGAAGTATATAAAGCAAAAAGCATTGCTAGAAGTGCCCCTGAGTCCCACTCCCCAGGGATGACCTCTGTTGGCTGTTATACGTCCTTCCAGCTCTTTTTTATGCCATGTATATGTGTCCATTTTATTTGGAAGAGTTACAGAAAACTAGGGTCTGAACACATACTGTTCTGGAACTTATTTTTTTCCCCACTTAATTCTAGTCATGTAAGATGAACAGCTTTCCATATTTGTATATGTTGTTGAAATTGATTGTTTTAAGGCATTTGTAATACACATTATGAATATATCATATCATATTTATTTCCTCATAAATATATCATAACTATTTCATTATTCTACTAATGATAGTTTCCCAGATTTCAGTCATAGACAGTGTGGAAGTGAACAGTCCTATACATTTTGGGACACCTTTCTTGTTTCAGTAGCGTTTCCAAAGCACGAATAGGATTCTAGTAGTAGAATTGCTGTTTGTATCTGTTAGGCTGTGAACCAGTCAGACTGGTTCTTGTCTGTCTTGTCTCTTAAGCCGGAAGACCTTGCTGCTCTTTACTCTGAAGTTTATAGCTGCCTGTGTTAACAACATGAGCACAGCAGTCGGCTTTCTCAAGCGCACAAGGGTCCTAGTTATGGGATCGTCAGCTTTCTCAGGCTACAGGCACCACCGTCAGCAAAGCCACTTCTCCTTCCATCGCTTTGCACCGACTACTCAGTTCTGATCCCGAGCTGATCGCTCTTGTAAGACTTGAAGCTGCAAACACCAGTATTCTAAATTTCCTCACCCATTTGCTTCACAGGTCCAGCTGCCCCACCACGACCAGTGGCCTCCACTGAGCAGGAAATTCTGTTACCGTAGCACCCCACTTGGGAGGTCGTGGGGAGAAGGTGCCCAAATGAGTGGACTCTCCCCAACCCCTGACTCAAATTAATAGTGTCCCCTCCCGATACACACGCCCGCCCCTCCCTGCCAAGGGCTGAGCACAACTCACAACGCGTCCCCTTGGGAGTAGAAGCGTCTGTGGAAACTTACAGACTGGGACGTGCTCTGTCCTCTCCCTGGGATGTTTACAGCCTGCCTGGTAGCTTCGAGAAGGGTATCACTTTGGAAAAAGCTCTTTGAGCTGCACACGCGTCTGTGTGCACTTTTGTGGTATGTAAATTCTACGTCAGTAAACAGCTTTTAAAAGGGCTAAGACAGGAAAAAAAGGGTTGAAGAGATGAATAAGAGCTTGAAAGTGTATTCTCCAAAATGTTAACAGTAGGTATTTCTTGGACATGGTGCTGTGAGTAGTTTTTAATTTCTTTTTTGGTGGGAGAGGGGGGCAGTTACCAGGTGTTCCAGATGTAACAAGACGGCCCCATATTGCCTATGTGGTAAGATTTTTAAGTGCATTACGACACGCTTGCCCCGACCCAGTAGCTGCTCCCTGTCGGCGGGACGCGGCCGCACCGGAGCCCGGCGTCGTTCAAACCGTAGAGCACCCCTTTGGGAAGCTCTGATTAATGTGGGGGCGGCTCTGTGTTTTCCTTTCCTTACCAGGCCGAGCAGTCCAAAGAGGAGCGGGAGCAGGGCCTGAGCGCGGAGAAGCTGATGAGGCAGGTCTCCAAGGACGTGTGCCGGCTGCGGGAGCAGAGCCGGAAGGTGCCCCGGCAGGTGCAGTCCTTCAGGTGAGCGCCCGTGGGGCGTGCGGGGCTGTCCCCGTGTGTCCGGACCGCGCAGGCCTGCACCGCGGGGTGGCTGGCAGGCGACGCGTGTCAGGATGCGGGACACCAGGCCCTCTGCTTCCGGTTTGACGGGTGTGTTCCCCCCGTGCCCCTCCCCGAGCTCACAGACCCTGCCGGCCACAGTCCCGACTCCGTTTGAGCCCGGCTCCCCGGGGGCCCGGGGTGTCCCCAGCTCTTAGAAGCGGTTAGACATCTCACTGAGAAATCCTAACGGAGAAAACCAAGAGGTACAGAAAAGTCACCTGTCTTCGGGGTTTTGCCGTTGCCTCCCCGGGCTGTTCCTCGGGCCCCGTGAGCCATGCACGGGGCTGGGCCCGGGCACCCAGAGACGGGCGAGCGCCCCTGGCCTCACGGAGGCCCCGCTCTGGGTGAGGGCGCGGGCAGTGCCATGCGGAGGAGCCCCCCGAAGGCCAGGCGGGGTCCCGTGAGGGCAGACAGCGGGCCTGCGGGAGCGCAAGGGAGTCCAAGAGGCCGTGCGGGGTGGAAGAATGGGTGCGCGCGTGTCAGGCGCCCGGGGTGGCGGCTTTGGAAAGGGCATCGAGGCCGCAGGGACCGGCAGGGACCGAGGCACAGAGCCTTAAAGGTCAGTGCCAGCGGGTGGGCCTGTGGGCCACACAGGGCCCCGCATGCTGCGTCGAAGCTTCCGGCGCCGCCGGCTTTGAGAGGTGGGGGACCGGCCGGGGGCGCCAAGCGCCGGAGGGAGTGAGGGCGTTGGAGGCGTTGAGAGCGCCGGGCAGGCCCTGCAAAGGGGAGGCCAGGCAGGCGACAGGAGGGTGATGGCAGGTGGGCAGACGGAGGGGCGCTGGGGGGCGGGAGAGTTCTGCTTTGGGACACACCGGCCTAACAGTGCCCGCAGGCCAGCCTGGGGAGTCATGGTCAGCAGATGAGTAGAAATAAAAATCTGAAGCCAGGATTAAGGATCAGATGGGAGGTAAAAACGGGAGTCTTCATCTCACGTGCGGTGGTTCCACAACAAACGTGGGTCTGACGTCCCGTAAGTGTGAGAAGGTGACCGGGACAGGAGACCGCTGGGGTAGAGAAGGAATGGCCGGAGAGCTCGGAGGAGAAGTGCGGAGCGTGGTCCCGGAGCTGAGGGCGGAGGGTGACGGGTGCTGTCCAAGGCAACAGCAAAGAAGGGCTGAAGACGTTCCCCAGGCCGGGGGCCACTGGTGACCATCCAGGGACAGTTTCAGTCGAGCGAGGGGGGGGCGACAGAAGGGGTGTGGTTTTATTGGTCTCTGTGTGTGTGTGCGCGCGCGCGTGCGCGTGCGCGCGCGCATGCGTGCTGTGCAGGGGTGTGTGTGTGTGTGTGTGTGTGTGTGTGTGTGCGCGCGTGTGTGTGCGCGCGCATGCGTGCTGTGCAGGGGTCTGTAGGAAGCTCTTGGGCTGAAGTGGGAGAAGCCCAAGGAGCATGTCTGACGTGCGGGGCAGGTGACGGGATATGGGGTGGAGAGGGCTCGTTAGGAAGGGATGGGTTTGGTGCCAGAGGACGCGGTGGGAGTTCCTGCTGTCCTGAGTGAGCTGGGTGCGGGGGAAGGAGACGGGTCATGGCAGGCTCAGACTCTCTTTAACGTGACGGCTTATAGCAAAGAGCCAGCGTTTTCCTGTCTCCATTCAGCCCCAGGGTCGCTCTTGTAACTCTCAGAGGAAGCTGCTCCTTGGATTTCTAGAACTGCAGGGTGGTGCGGGGAATCCTCTTGTGCCTTTGGTGCAAGAAACACTGTCCAGAGGAGAAAGCGTCCAACCTCAGCTGCTGCTAAAACCCGAAATAAATGTTTATAAACACTCCCTTAGCACCCAAAGCCAGGCATATCACCAGGCAGGTGATGAAGGAGAGGGAGATGGACTGGGATAGTGGAAGCGTGCAGGGGCCTGGGACGCTCTCCCCGAGCTGCTCTCTCAAAGCCCAGGGCTCCCTGCTCTCCTGATTTGTCGAGGGAAGGTAGAAATCAGGGATTTTATGTGAACCATCTCAAGCGTAGACACTGACAACTCATTTGTGTGTGTAAAAAGCACCGCGTGAGCCAAAGTAATTCGCTTGCGGGAAGTGTCGAAGCAAAGACCCCAGTTTTGGGTTCTGCCTTCAGCGACATCGTGACTACTCTCACTCGCCCCTTTAATTCTTAATTTTATCTCATGGAATGGAGCAAGCAGAAAGGACGCTGTAGCACAGAAATAACTCTCCATCCATCTTGCCCGGGGTTTTCGTGCTTCCTTCCTTTCCTCTCCTTTCCTTAGACGCAGAGCTTCTCCGCCTCGGTTCTTGCATCATAACCCCGCGCTCCTGCACCATCTCACTCCCGGTTTCTCGAAGGAGGGCCAGGGCTTTATCCCTCCTTAGGGCTTCCAGCATGTCCCCAGCCCCTCAGCAGCCTGTGTTGAGGGGAGACCGATCGACGTGAAGGCTTCTTGGAGGCTAGACGTATTGCTCTCGCCCTGGGCGGCTCTACCACCCTAAAACCTTACTTTCTTGACACTCGCCGAAGCTCTGAAAAGCCTCCCGCGGCTTCTTTCTCAGCCTCTCCCTCTCAGGTGGTTTCTACTTATCCCCGCGTCGGGATGCGGCAGATCTGCCTTTAGGACGCCCAGGCTCCTTCTCTTCCCTCATCTGAGCCCTGGTATCCATCGCTCATAACTTTGCCCTTACCTGAGCGTGGTACTGAGTGTAAAGAATCCTCCCCGGATCGTGTACTTTCCTGTGCGGATTCTGGCCCCTAGAATCCTCTACTACCTGGTCTAGAAATGCTCAGGCCTAGACTGACACGCTCCCTCCACACCCCCGCCCCGGTGGTTTAAAACCTGTCTGAGGTTGCAAATGCCCGTGTCGACCGGTGGTTACCGGGGGTCAGAGCTGCCGTTCTCCTCCTTTATGTCCTTCCGTTAGAAGGCGAAGACAGTCTTGATTTTAAATGGAGCTCTAGCTAAGGACAAGATCTCCCATCCGGGCCTGTGGAGGCAACGCTGGCGTTCTTGGGACTATTTTTAACGGGCATAGAGCGTTTTCAACATCCTGTTGAAGCCGGTGTATTTCTCACCCCGGCTGTAGGGAGAAGATTGCCTACTTCACCAGAGCGAAGATCACCATCCCGTCCCTCCCGGCTGATGACGTCTGATTAGGTCGCTGGCGAGACCGTGGTTCCACCTCTTCATTTCTTAGGGAGGGCAAAAGACTGACCGTTTTCTTGTCTGGGGTTTTGTTTTTTGTTTTGGGGGGGATTTTTTTGTAATATAACTGTCAATTCTTAAAAGAGCTTTTATTTCACATCAGATTCTCAACATGTTAATTTGTAAAGTACCTTGAATGTAATTCTTACATGTTTAAAAAGGAAAAAAAAAAAAATCAGATAACCAAAACAGGATCGCCTGGCACACAGATGCACAGTGTACGTGTATTGCCAATGGGCTTTATTTGGTGAAAATGGGATAGAGGCGGACCCGGCGTGAATCCTATTGAAACGACTGTTGAGAAATAACTCAGCTTAGCAGCAGGCGGTTTTCGCTTTTCCTTCGTTTTCCCGTGGGCACCTATGAAGCTGGCAGTGGCGCCAGGTGGTACTTGGCGCTAGAGGGCAGCTCGTTCAGCGTGAGGTTGAACTTGAGCACGAGCTTCAGCGCAAGAGTCCCGGGTCCACCTGAAACAGGTGCTGCGTTCCTTTCCGTCACCTCTGTCGGAGCGCTTTGTTTCCTTAGAGCAACTGCCTCTTTTTGTCCTTCTCTACTTGTCTAAAGAAAACAAAAACAAAATCCTGAGTGCAGGAAGGAAAGAATGCAAAGGAGCAGTACTGCCCGCCACACTGCAGATCCCGAGATTGAGGACTTCAAGGGCAGGGAGGTGAAAAGAGAAAGCCAGTTCGCCTCAAGTACCCTAAAGTCAGCACGTCAGTGAGCAGCCGCTGCTTCTCACTCCACCCGCTTGTGCGCCAGTGTTCAGACGTGGGTGCCTGGCTTGCGTCAGCCATGCTTCGTCCCAGGGGTGAGGATGGTACCAGGTGGGTGAAGGTAGGGGCCCGGGGCGCTGAGGACAGACAGCGCCGGTGCTGTGGAGGGAAACACGTGAGCGCCGCTTGCCGAAACCAGGAACAGAGGAGAGGGTATCTTGATTGAATCAAGGTTGCCAAAAATTTTTTAAATACTTCAGTAAACAGATTTCTAACATTTACTAGGAATTACTTTGCAGCTGTCATTTTGGGGGAATCCTATCTATAACTTGTGGTGAGGAGTTGGGAGGCAAAGAGAAGAGAGTGCCTGGGGAGATGATTAATTTGAAGTAAAAGCTGAGTCTTTTGTAAAAAATAAATAAATAAATATCCCAGACAGACAAGATGGAAACTGACTAAAGCTTCCTCCAGTGGAGAATCTTAGCTTACCCAACCCAAGCACTTCTTAAAAGAAACAAATCCCCAGGTTCTCTGCCAGCATCAAAGGCTTTTAAAAGAAATCGTTTTATGCAAGTTAAATTAATCATACATATTACTCGGTCTGCAATACTGGAAGAGGCAATGTTTGGTGAGCCATCTTATGTAACAAGTGAAATCAATTTTTTTTTTTTAGAGATGAAAAAAATCATCTTAAAGGAATGGGCCCCTTACAAAAAAGAAACACGAGTTCTATTCCTAAGCTAGAATCCTCACTGGTAAGAATAGTTATTTGAAAGTAATCCCACGTTTTGGAAGGTTCATTTTATCAGAATCAAAATTCAGATCAAGCCATTTCTGAGCCTAGAACTGTAATGACTTTTCCCTAAGCGTCCCACCATTTATATACAAAAGTCTTTGAAGGAGTAACTGGACGTGACACTACTTTGAACAAAAACCAGCCTCGTGAGCTGACTGAGCAGAGTCCTTGCAGGCGGCCCAGTCCATCCTGCTAGGTGACCAAGGAGAACTGGGGGAAGAGCACCGTTCATCCTTGTCGAGGTCAAATGTGAAAAACAGAAGTTTATTTAATGTAGAGTTAAATGAAGGTCAGCTGTTTTCAGCTTCTTAGTTTGACCGTGAAAATGTTTATAGGATTATGTGTGGTTGTACCGTACGATTTTATTTTCTTCATTTATTTATTTACGGTCTTATTTATGTTCTGTTTAATATATAGTTCGGTTCTGGCCATCTTAAATGTTTGACACAGAAGAGGCTATATTGGAATATTTACAGCTTTATAAATTCCATCAGATTAGCTGTTAACTTTTTGCACGACAAAGAGTTTCAGACAAGCATAAAAGAATAAAATCTGTCTCAGGCTGGCAGTTAGCAGTTGTGACCAAGATGCTTTTGGTTTTATTTTACAGCATTTGCTCATTTCTAACATGAGAGACAAACTTAATATAATCCTTTTTCACTCTTTAAAAATCAGCAATAGTGTTATGTATTTATAGGCAGCTTTTAACAATCCTGTCATATTTGTACTAACCCAAGTGATTCACAGTGACAAAACATTTTAATAACTTGCTCACAAAACCATATGGACAACATGAATTTTAATATTATAAGTACTATTTTTTAAAGGTAGAATTTATTCTTCACAGGGTAAAAAGAATGTAATATTTAGTTCTCAAATTTGAATTATCAGTATGTTATTACAATTTTGTATATCAGAATCTAAGTGTTACAGGTACAAAAAGAATATTGCTAGCCAAACGAACAAAGTTTAGCTGAATCTCTGTAGCATGCAAATCAAATAAATTTAAAATCTTTTTTTTTGCTATTACTTTATATTGTATTAAATATCAAAAGCTCAGGACTGAACTAAATATTTAATCAGGTTAAATTCTGAATATGTTTCTGTTTTAATTTGTCTTGTTTGTAAAAGTATGCAAATACATCACATAGATTAACTCTGGTTTCTGCACTTTTCATGTGTTTGTGGGTGGAAAAAAATTCAGTGTTTTTTTTTTTTAAACAAAGATACATATTACCTAATACTTTATTTCAGTGTCATTTATTGTTCAGTGAATTTCCCTGACTGGCGCAAACACAAAACTTTACTTGAACTATATACCAAACAAATATAAAGTCTTTCATGAAGAATTCCCCAAGTTTGGTGGCTTCCCTGGTGGCGCAGTGGTTGAGAATCCGCCTGCCAATGCAGGGGACACGGGTTCGAGCCCTGGTCCAGGAAGATCCCACGTGCCGCGGAGCAACTAAGCCTGTGCACCAGAACTACTGAGCCTGCGCTCTAGAGCCCATGAGCCACAACTACTGAGCCCCCGTGCCACAACTACTGAAGCCCACACTCCTAGAGCCCGTGCTCCGCAGCAAGAGAAGCCACCGCAATGAGAAGCCCGCACACCTCAACGAAGAGTAGCCCCCACTCGCCTCATCTAGAGAAAGCCCACGCGCAGCAACAAAGACCCAACACAGCCAAAAACCAATAAAATAAAATAATAAAATAAATTTAAAAAAAAAAGAATTCCCCAAGCCAGCAGCTTGCTGTAAATAGTTCTTGGTTGGACCATATATATTGCTGATTTTTTTTTAATAAAGGGGGTGGGGGGATCTGCCCACACCCCCCCAGTCCCAACCCGCAGTGCCCTTGTGACTGCACCATCTACCGCAGAGCACAGGACACAAGAAAAGCACGTTGCTGCGGTAGATTTTACATGAATCTTTCAAACACAAGACTGCCCTCCTCTGCTTCTGACACAGTAAAGAAGACATGAATAAATGGAAAAGTCTCCATAGAGGCACTGAAGTCTCCAATTTAAAAAGAGATGATGTGACCCTATATGCACCTCTCAAGCTTTCAGGGAGCCAGCAACTTTAAAAATATAATCAGATGTCATACCTTTTAAAAAAAAAAAAAGCAGCCAGACTTTAGTTTCAGTGTAATAGGTGATCTTAAACACTTGAAAGAAGTCAATGATCAGCAGCAACATTTCCAATTGCCAAATGATGCATCTCTATTAAATAACACCTTCAAAAGATGTGTAGGTACTAATACAATGTTTTATTTACTGGTTCTGTGCGATCACTGAATCTATTTTAAATTTGAGAAAACTCATCCCCAGTAATGAGTATGATTACTAAGTCTTGATTGGCGTTGGTCTCAGAGTAGAAGATAAAAGTGGTTTACCATCTTAGAAAGAAATGACAGTTTCAGAAGCGAAGGGAAAATGCATTTTAGAAAATCAAAAGCATAGTGAATGGGTTACTGTGTAACAGGAAGTCCTACCAAATCATCTGAGGGCACCGCTGATCCCTTCTGGCTTAGAGTTTCAGGTGAGTGGTTTTCATCTCCAGGTGTAGACGGTGAGGCGGCGTTTCTGCCACTGCGTAGTGGCCGGAAGCCGGGGGAACGTGGGTCCCACAGGCGGCCCAGTTTAGCAGACACCCTCCGAGCAGGAGAGAAAACCCAGCAAACCGGCCGATAAAGAGGACCTCTCCAAACTCCCACCTGGACACAATCTCGGGGATGGTCTCGTCCCAGAACTCCTGGACCGTCCCGTGGGCGACCCAAGAGACAGGAACAAGGGCTGTGACGCCTGCTGTCCAGAACAGAATTCCTCCCAGGATTAACAGCGGCCTCTTGACATCCTGCTGTCTCTCTCCAATTCTCAGGCAGTCCAGGCCGAACCCCGAGACCAGCAGGCCCAGGAATCCCAGGCCGTTTGAGAGGAACATTAAAATCCTGGAGATCCTGAGCTCAGCGGGCAAAGGCAGGAAAGAATTGCCTCCCCACTTCCTCTCGGGTGACGCAGGTCTGCCAGAGTCCCACGGTCCAGCTTTCCATTTCATTTAAGTCCAGGTTGAGGTTTTTCCATTGTGGCAGGTAGTTTGTAAGACAGGATAAAACCCATCCCAGCAGAGATAGTGAAATTGCCCCTAATTGTGCCACAGCTGTAAATACTAAAGCCATTATAAAGTCCTGTGACCTTAGCCAGACCAACCCCTGCCTTTCAGTGGCTGTGAAAAGAAGTGTGACACTTGTGTTATCACTCGCAGAGCTCGGAACTATTTTTTCATTGTGTATATAGGAGGATTCTTGCCAGATTTGCTATCGTTCAATTCTATGTTGAATAGTTTTCAGAAAAGGAGAGCGGAATAATTCTGCAAACCAGTAGTGACAAGGTGTGGCCAAGATCACGTTCACGTCCTATGGGCTGCATTTTGTAGTAGGCAGTTTGTCCCCGAAATAACATTAAGTAGTAATAATCCTCTCCTTGTTAAATCATAAATGGCTTTCACGTTGTTCCCAACCTTTCTGACAAGCCAAAGAATTAAGAAGTCTCCGTGCAAGATGTTTAATTGACAGTTTGGTTCAACTCCTGCTACCTTATATCTGACTAATTGCACCTACCAGATTTTCATCTGTTAAGAGGTCTCATTTCAATACGCATACTGTGGTTATAACTGAGTGTTATCATTTTTAAAAGCAGGTTCAAGAAAAGTATTTCTTAACCAAATAAATCAATCTCAGAAATCTCTTCTGTAGACCTTAAATCAGGCTTTTCTTTTTTTTTTTTTTTTTTTTATCTCTTAGGCTACATATACCCAATAACATTTGAAATGATTCTGAACTAAATATCAAGTCTGTTTACTTCCATGCCTTCCTGAGAGCTTCACACAGAGGGACATAAATACTTGCTATTTTTTGTTTCTTTGCTTAAATATGCTTTCTATGCCTTGGAAAAGTTAAGCAGTAGGACTGCGTAGGTTGGAATCAACATCTCTTTTGGTTCATCCCGTGCGTGTAACTTGTAATTGAACAAAGGAAAATTTTTATTAGGGCAGATGAGCTGATCGTTAAGCAAAATATCTTTGGAATTGTTTATCTTTTTAAAGTACAAAGCTTTTGAGGGAAGAGACGAGAAGAGATTGGCCAGTATTTTAAATCTGAGAGTATCACAATGTACTGAAAACCTTCAGCCTCATAAAGTCCTGCCGCACTGGCTTCCTAGCAATTTCCTAAACACAAACCACCTCTGTTCAAGAAAGCCCAAATCATTGTTGTGGAAATAGCACTTTGGATCGGCTTAGCATGTGGTTTTGCTAGTGCAGAATGCTGAAAGGATTTCAGATTGCTAGGCTTTTTTCTTCAGGAAACAGGAACTAATTATCAATTTCAGCTACCAACAAAACCAAAAAACCATTTCTAACATCAAATGAACACAGTAAAGCTTAATGGTGCTCTCCTGGACAACAGCCACCAAATTTTGAGTTAAATAGCCAGACGAGTGAAATTTTGTTTTGTTCATACCTATGTAATGCTTACCACAATCATTTTCTTTTAGATATAAGATGTGCCTCTTTCTTACTTCTCCAGGTTTTGGGGGGATGGGGTATCTAGGATAGAAAAGTCATTATTTAATGTATTTAATGAGAAAATGTAAGCATTACAAATAGAGTTACATAACAAAGAACCCTTTATCATGTAGACCCTCCATCACAGTTGATATAGGGAGATACACCTCTCTGGTCTCATCAGAGTCTTACACTGAAGGATTGGCAGTTCCATTTTCCAGGTGTGAACACTGAGTTTGCATTTCTGCCACTGCGTAGTGGCTGGAAGCCGGGGGAACGTGGGTCCCACAGGCGGCCCAGTTTAGCAGACACCCTCCGAGCAGGAGAGAAAACCCAGCGAACCAGCCGATAAAGAGGGCCTCTCCAAACTCCCACCGGGGCACAATCTCAGGGATGGTCTCGTCCCAGAACTCCTGGACCGTCCCGTGGGCGACCCAAGAGACAGGAACAAGGGTTGTGACGCCTGCTGTCCAGAACAGAATTCCTCCCAGGATTAACAGCTGCCTCTTGACATCCTGCTGTCTCTCTCCAATTCTCAAGCAGTCCAGGCCAAACCCCGAGACCAGCAGGCCCAGGAATCCCAGGCCGTTTGAGAGGAACATTAAAATCCTGGAGATCCTGAGCTCAGCGGGCAAAGCCAGGAAAGAATCAAAGTCCTTGCATTGCCTCCCCACTTCCTCTTGGGTGACGCAGGTCTGCCAGAGTCCCACGGTCCAGTTTTCCATTTCATTTAAGTCCAGGTTGAGGTTTTTCCAATGTGGCAAAAAAGTTGTAATAATGGATAAAACCCATCCCAGCAGAGAGAGCAAAATTCCAACGAATTGCATTGCTACTCTAAAGACTAAAGCCATCGCAACAAATCTTAGGACCCTTGCCACCTCTATAGGAGCTGCTGTCTGTGGACAGTAGTGTGACGATCTTGGTTCGATGCTGCCTGGGGAATATAAGTTTTGGTCGTTAACTCTTTGGGCGCTCTGAAATGCGTTTTTGTTCTTCTTGAATATAATGTTTCATGTAAAGGACGAAGGACTCTGTTAAAACTATGAGTTAGGCTTTCTGATAAGGATTTGATCTGTTACCTTCCAATTTGCTTGGTAAAATTATATCCCCAATGCTTGATGATTATAAGTCTAAGGATGAACAAAGAGGGCTCTATGACCCCTCACCCTAAAATACAACAGAAATCTTTGTGCTTCAATATGGATTAATTAGATTTTAAGTGGTGATAAAAGGCCAGCTCTTTCTACAACAGGACCTCATTGTAATAGCTGAATCTGAGATTTCAGAGATGCAAAACAAGACCTTGTAAAGAAAGGTAGACTGTTTCCCTATAATCTTTAGTATTCTCGGGCTTCCTTAACCTACACGAGAACCTGGCGCAGGTTCTTGAGTGTCACAGGGACTCGGTTGGGACTTGGCAGAAGACTTTCCCTCAGATTCCTTTGCAAGGTAGAGGCTGGTTCACTGGGTGAAGTAAAAGGACGAGGCTGAGGCTGTGCCCATAGGTACTGAGGGGAGAGGGGTATCTCAGGGAGCTCTGGATTTCATTCCAAGATTTTCTCCATCCTTGTTAAGGACTTGGGGTAAAGCGTAATTTCTTAGTGTCCAGGAGGTGTTGTTTTTTGTTTTTTGTTTTTGTTTTTGTTTGTTTTTCATTTTTGTCTAGAGCTCAGCTGTCTTCACTGTCATTTAAGCCACAAAGACAAAGCAGCACCAGGCATGACAACTCCTGCCAATTCCAAGACAAACAGCTACCATGGGGCTGACCTTCGAGGCGTCATCTTGTTTGTGGTTTCTTATTTTAATAAATTTATTTATTTATTTATTTATTGCTGCATTGGGTCTTCGTTGCTGTGCGGGGCTTTCTCTAGTTGCGGGGAGCAGGGGCTACCCTTTGCTGCAGTGTGCGTGCAGACTTCTCGCTGCAGTGGCTTCCCTTGTTGTGGAGCACGGGCTCTAGGCACGCGGGCTTCAGTAGTTGTGGCTCACGGGCTCAGTAGTTGTGGCTCATGGGCTCTAGAGCGCAGGCTCAGCAGTTGTGGCGCACGGACTTAGTTGCTCCGCGGCTTGTGGGATCTTCCCGGACCAGGGCTTGAACCCGTGTCCCCTTTGGCAGGCGATGCTTAACCACTGTGCCACCAGGGAAGCCCTTTGTTTGTGTTTTTGATTGAAGCCACACCTGAGTGCATGCTTCTGCAGAACAGGACCCTCTCTTCAGGGCCTCACAGGCCAGGAGGAGAGACCACGCCCCCCATTCCCAGGGCTGCTCCTGAACCCACAGCCAGAGGCAGGACCTGATGCGCCCGCCTGCAGCAGGAAGGACATGCAGGTTCCTAAAGTGGAGCCAAAGCCCTGGAAGGTTCTAATCTGTGAACCAGCTGCCCATCACATTTCTAGTCCAGGATTGGAGAAGGTCCTTTACAATGTCCCTCAACAGGGGATCAGAGAGGCAGCACCCCAATCCCGACACACCAGAGTGAGCACAGCATTTTCCAGCATCACACATGAAACAAGAAGATGAATTCTTTCGCAACTTTGACAAATGTTCCGAATCCCTTAGGATTGATGGCTCTCCTCAGTGTACTGAAATAAGCTGCTCCAGTTTGCACAAAGGCACAAAGGTCCAGAGAGGGCTGGAGACTTGCCTGGGGCCTCGTCCCAGGAGGCGGGATATTGGTGACCTAGAACTTTCCTTCCAGGGGCCAGTCAAGTTAATGAAGCTCTCAAGAGCAAGCATTAACAATTATGGAGAGGCGGTTCTTCATATCACACTGAAACTTAACAAAAGATGGAATGGGACAGGCTGCTCTGGAAGGCAGCTTGCTCTCCATCTCCGAGGCGTTAACAAGGCGGTTCTTACCTGGGCTCCAATGGACCCGGATAACCTCCAGCTCATTTATTCTTGCAGCATGGAAAACAAACAAACAAACAAACAAATAAAATAGTTGAGGACCTCCTCTGGGCCAGGCAGTAAGTGCTGAAGACACTACCAAGACCAGTCTGGATACAGGCGCTGCCCCTGCCTCTGGGGGCTCATGTTCCAGTGGGAGAGGCCATCGGGAAATAAGTAAATCCGATCGTTCAAAGAAATAAAAAGAGTAGGGGGTGAGGATTGCAGGCAGAGGAAACCCTAGGGCAGCCGCCCTGAGACTGAGAGCACAAAGGCCACCCTCCCCTGACCTGGGGCTCCCGTCTCCACGTCTCAGCTGCTGGACTAGCCGCCTAGACCACGGTGTTTCCAGAGGGGGATGGGAGTGCAATTCAGCCAGGAAACAAATCTTACCAGCACGTCGTGGAGCATGTGGAGCACTGCATTCTCTCCGTCTCGGGAACGTTACTCTTAAAAAACAAAGACAAACAACAAAAAAAACCCCCACACAACTCATAAACAGAACGCGGGAGGTCAGCAGATTACGTACATTCTTAACAAACAGAAGCTGAGGGTCATCAACCATCCCCACTTGCCCAAAGCCACGCGTCGTGGGAAACCTCTCCGTCCAGGGCAAGGGTTGATAAACGTCTCCAAGCGAGCCCTCCCAAAGTGCAGTTGCTCAGACCAACAAGCATGTATGTGTATTTTGCCCAGGAATCTGCAGTCAGTGGGGACAGTTTGTCTCTGCCCCTAGCAGTGTCAGCTGAGGCTGAGTCTCCTTTTATGACCGAGGCTCCGAAGTCACAGAGCATCACTTCATAGATGAGGCAGGTCCGGGAGAGGGAAAATAACACCAAGGTTCTGGAAGGCCTTGTGAGACTGGAAGTACTTTTGTGGCCATTTTTGGAAGACAGCTCTAGCATGAAAAGTAAACCAGATGGACCTGTTAACGAGCCGTTGAGCAAACCTAGATTCCAGGAGTTGCGTGGCAAGCACTGTATAGAGTAGCCAGCCTTTCTTTCTCTCCTTGGCTTTTTGCTTTCATGCTCAAGATTGAGTCTGTGGTCACAACCCAACTACCTGGGCTGTGAAGACCTTGACACTCTTGCCCCTACCACCCTGTGCCAGTTCACACGCCGTCCTCCTGCCCTTCCTGCGGGTCCAGGGCTGACAGAAGGAGGGCCCAGGCTGGCTCACTGATTCAGCCTCACCTGTCTGCATCTCTGACCGCATGAGAGCCAGGGGTGCAAAGATCTGTCCTCAAGCGAGACTGGCCCGAAAAAAGGAGACTGTGTAAAATATTCTCTTGGACGTGGCACTAAGGGAGAGTGGCTATTGTGGGAGAGGAAGGCAGATTTTGTTTTTAATATCAGAGCACGGTTGGTTAACAATGCTGTGTTCATTTCAGGTGTACAGCGAAGTGATTCAGTTAGACATATGCATACATGCACTTTTTTTCAAATTCTTTTCCCATTTAGGTTATTACAGAGTACTGAGCAGAGTTCCCTGTGCTCTACAGTAGGTCAAAGTTGTCTTGAAAGGAAGGGTCGCTCCTGGAAGCTGGTGGGGGGGAAACTGAGCAGCTGTTAGCTGGGGAGAGCGAGGGAGCCTCCAGGAACGAGGCTGGCTTGCAGGGCACGGCTACGTAATGCCAGATCATCTGGATTTCAGGACATAGATAATTAAGAACCTTTGAAGGATTATAAGCAGGTATTTGACAGGGTCGTTTTTGCATCTTGGAAACCTGACTGGTGGCTCCAGTGATGAGCTCCTTTGTATCATCTAAGATACAGAAGCCACACGGATGAGGCCGCCCGAAGCCAGACAGTAGCCTGGCGGCTGCTGGAAATGCTAATGGCCCCTGGGCAGGGCCTGCTGGGCGCTGTGTCTTCAGTCTGGTGTGGGCGGCCCTGCTGCTTGGGTAGGGGCACAGGAAGAGGGGCTGGAGGAAGCGACGGGGCGGGGAACTAGATGTCCTCTGAGAGCGTGAGTCTAAAGCCAGTGGAGAGACACGAATCCCATGTTGTCAAAATCACCCTTAAAAAAAAATTCCCTGCAGGGCTTCCCTGGTGGCGCAGTGGTTGAGAGCCCGCCTGCCGATGCAGGGTACGCGGGTTCATGCCCCGTTCCGGGAAGATCCCACATGCCGCGGAGCGGCTGGGCCCGTGAGCCGTGGCCGCTGCGCCTGCGCGTCCGGAGCCTGTGCTCCGCAGCGGGAGAGGCCACGACAGTGAGAGGCCCGCGTACCAAAAAAGAAAAAAAAAAAAAAGTTTCATTTGGGCTTACCTGGTGGCGCAGGGGTTGAGAGTCCGCCTGCCGATGCAGGGGACACGGGTTCGTGCCCTGTTCCGGGAAGATCCCACGTGCCGCGGAGCGGCTGGGCCCGTGAGCCGTGGCCGCTGCGCCTGCGCGTCCGGAGCCTGTGCTCCGCAGCGGGAGAGGCCACGACAGTGAGAGGCCCGCGTACCAGAAAAAGAAAAAAAAAAAAGTTTCATTTGGGCTTACCTGGTGGCGCAGGGGTTGAGAGTCCGCCTGCCGATGCAGGGGACACGGGTTCGTGCCCTGTTCCGGGAAGATCCCACGTGCCGCGGAGCGGCTGGGCCTGTGAGCCGTGGCCGCTGCGCCTGCGCGTCCGGAGCCTGTGCTCCGCAGCGGGAGAGGCCACGACAGTGAGAGGCCCGCGTACCAGAAAAAGAAAAAAAAAAAAATTTCATTTGGGCTTACCTGGTGGCGCAGGGGTTGAGAGTCCGCCTGCCGATGCAGGGGACACGGGTTCGTGCCCCGTTCCGGGAAGATCCCACGTGCCGCGGAGCGGCTGGGCCTGTGAGCCGTGGCCGCTGCGCCTGCGCGTCCGGAGCCTGTGCTCCGCAGCGGGAGAGGCCACAGCGGTGAGAGGCCAGCGTACCGCAAAAAAAATTCCCTGGAGATCCGAGTACACCTCCCAGCGTCCAGCACGCCGGCCTCTCCAGCGATGGGCCAGGTCCCCCCCCCCGGTCCTGGGTCAAGCGCAAGATGAAGCAGTTGGCTTGGTTTGGGATCTTCTAGGATAAACACCCGATAAACACCCACTGAATCTTAAGACACTAGAACCAGCACTGCTGTGAGAGACGAGGGCCCTGGGGACAGCTAATCGGAGAAAGAGCAAACGTCCCGACCTCCCCAAGGAGCGTGAACCTAACAAGGTTGGATCGACCTTTCTCCTGACAAGGGCTTCAGGCAAGGGGTTTCCTCCTGCCACACACAGGTTAGTTTTTTTTTAAGTTGTTCAGTTGTTTTTTGTTTGTTTGTTTTTAAATTTATTCATTCATTTATTTATTTATGGCTGTGCGCGAGGGCTTTCTCCAGTTGCGGCGAGCGGGGGCCACTCGTCATCGCGGTGCGCGGGCCTCTCACTGTCGCGGCCTCTCCCGTTGCGGAGCGCAGGCTCCAGACGCGCAGGCTCAGTAGTTGTGGCTCTCGGGCTCCGGACGCGCAGGCTCAGTGGCCACGGCTCACGGGCCCAGTTGCTCCGCAGCATGTGGGATCTTCCCAGACCGGGGCTCGAACCCATGTCCCCTGCATCGGCAGGTGGATTCTTAACCACTTCGCCACCAGGGAAGCCCCACACACAGGTTTTTTGATGAAAAGGAAACCTATAGTTTACTTTGTGTTTCTTACTATTCCTTGTCCTGCTAAATAGTAATCCTCACAACCAACACGTTGAGTTTAGAGCATGGCCCACACGCAACATTTCACATTCAAGAACTTACTTGTTAAAAAAAAAAAAAAAAAGAACTTACTTGTTAATTGATTGAATACATACATACCGGTGCTATGAATGCGCTCTGGGCAGTTGGATGTGGTTCCTCCTTAAAAGACAGTATACAATCTTACAGGGAAGACAAGACATCCACTTAATAAGTAACATAGGTAAAGATGGGGCGGCCATTGGCCAGAGACAGATTAAAGGAGATGCATCGAGGGGAGAGAGGAGAGCCAGCTAAGGAAAAGGAAGAAATAGGCTGATGTGGGGCAGGTGTCGAGGAGAAAGTGGCATTTGACATTGTATATTAATGCATATATGTGGAATCTAGAAAAATGGTAAGGATGAACCAGTTTGCAGGGTAGAAATAAAGACACAGATGTAGAGAACAAACGTATGGACACCAAGGGTGGAAAGCGGGGGGAGGGTGGGGGTGGGGGGGGTGGATAAATTGGGAGATTGGGATTGACAGGTAGACACTGATGTGTATAAAATGGATGACTAATAAGGACCTGCTGTATAAAAAAAATTAAAAAATTTTAAAAAGTAAAAAAAAAAAAAAAAAAAAAAAAAGAAAGTGGCATTTGAGTTTAGCCCAGGAAGTTGGGCAGGATTTGAATAAAATTCACTTTAAATGGTTTATTCCTTGCCAGTAGAGACTGATCCCAGGTCGGAGTTCTTTGTCTTTCTCCTTGATGTTTCTTTATTAAAGATCCAGCTCAAACCATCAGACATTGAGGATAAACCTTCCTCATCTGAATTTTATCCCACATGCCCTCAGCATTCGATTGGACTGCTAAAGCGGTCATGACTCCTTCATAATTTGAAAGTTATTTTTATAAAGGTGACGCTTTCAAACAGTTCCATGATCCTTATTGTAAGGAAAAGACAAAGATATTTTACTTCACTTGTGACATTTGTGCAACTCTTACTTGAATCTTTAGTAACAATGGAGAAAATCATGGTCTTGGGGAAAAAAATACCAAACACCATTATGCTTCTTGACAAATTTAAAACCTGTCATGGAAAAACAAAACTGCTTTAGGAAAGAAAAGTAGAAGCAAATCTTTAACAACCAAGGACTTAATTTATTGTCAAAGAGATACTAGAAAATATGAGATCGAGTGTTAATATGTCATCAATCAAAAGAATCAGAGAAGAATGGACTTTGAATTACGACCTCTTAGAATTTGCTCATGAATCCCAGTTTGAGAAAATAATGACTTAAATCAAAGTCTTTTTATGAAAATACCAAATGTAAATTGCCACCATAAGTTGTCTCTTTATAATCGCTAATTTTTAAAAATTTTCACTAAGGCAAAAATACAAAATTAAAATCTTGCAGATGTTTAGGCATCTGTGATTCCCAGTTTGAGGCACTTTGTATTTTAGAAAATTACAGTTAAAGTAAACAGGATATCTAGGTGCCTGAGAAAGAGTAGCTGCTGTTGTCTTTACATGCTATACTGAAAAAACAATTAAATTTTAATTATAAGTGGCTACAACCTATGATAGAAAATAGTAGACGCCAGGGATTCTATTTTTACTTATTAATTTATCATTTATATCCTGCCTAACCTACTTCTCTAAAGAATCCGATGTTGGCAAAGACAATTATAAACTCTGCACAGCAACACAGTTGCGAGAATTTTTCGTTTTACTGATCTATCGCTTTTCCACCAGAGCACGTGCAACGTTAAAATTTTGAAGATTACATGAAAAGCTTGGTTTATGCAACCATCTTTAATATCAAATTCATACAAACTAAACTCTTTGCTTAAGCAAAGACTAATGTGCATCCTGTCTAAATTATTAGATAAAAAGTTACTGTTAACATATTTATCATTATTGCAACGAGAAAACGGTCATGGTTGGGAAATTATATTCGCTTTCACTAGTGCATTCTGTGTGCTGGGACCTGCTTTTTTGTCTGATTTCCCTGCTGGTTGGATGTTTGGGAAAGTCCTTAAAGGCAATGGCCATATGCTATCCCTCTCTGGAAGTTTTTTTCTACTCCTGGCGCATTGGGCCCTTGAGAGACTGTCTTGCAGTGGCCGCTCAAAACAAGGCTTCGACCACTCAGCCTCCTCTTGCCCAGTGATGCCCACACCCTCTTCTTTGCCAATCCACCCTCAGTATTGTCCTTGTTCTTAGGCCTAGCTTTCAGCACAATTCTCAGCCCTAATTTCTTTCTTTTTTTTTTTTTTGGTTTTTGTTTTCCTTGCAATTGCCTCAGATGAGAATTTCTGTACCCACCCCCAATGCGAGGAACCCCAGCCCTGGTTCCCCAGTGTGTCCAGAACTTTGCAGTGGCTCATTTATGTCTGTCAAGCAGACAGAATGAAGCATTGCTAAGGACTCGAGGACCTAAAATGCGTTGTGATACATGTGTGATATTTTGTGAGGTCTTTGTAGAGCAACATAAAAGAAAAGGAAATCTGCTTCCTCACAACAAAGTTTTGATTGAGAGTTTCTGTTTCTTTTTGATTTTCTGGCCTCATTCCATAAAGGGATTCTGAGGTCACTGGAACAAAGACTACAGTCCAAAATGTGTTCGGAAGAAATGATTCTAATTTTACTAAGGCTGAGAGGTAACTAGAGAACGAGCTGCCTACGAGACCCCAGAGCACCCCCCTTGCTGCCACAGTTCTGGGTCAGAGGTCCCCTCATCTCCAGGGTCTGAGATAAAGAGAACTCAAAGGCTCACTTGCCTTGGACGCCCTCACAAGTTTCTGGTCCAGCCCTGGATTGCTGCAAACCACAGGCCCTGGCGGCCACTGTAAGGACCAGGGTTAATGACTTCATCCTTTCCTCATCACATATGTTCATTCATTCGTTCCACAAATGGAGCCCTGCACCAGGCACTCAGACACATTTCCAGCTGCCACGGTCCAGTGAGACGAGTGCGTGAAGGAGAAAAGGGCAGGATGCTATGGGAGCTCGGAATGGCAGCTCCTGACCCAGAACTGGGAGAAGATGACGTTGAAATGATGACCTATCATTTCAATGTGGAGGGAGCACAGAGGAAAGATGGAGGAAGGCCTCTGGGCAGAGGAAACGGCAGGCCTGGGGGCTGGGAGGCAAGAAGCCCCACGGTGTCCCGATGCCTCGCCAGTCGGAATCATCCAGTCAAGACCATGCCCCGGAACGAAGCAGCCTCCCACCTAGGGCCACCCAACTAAGTTCATCTGGGTTCAGTCGTACCTCCATGTGCAGGGACCTCCGGGCTCAGTCACCTGGCATGGCTCCAGTTTGGGTGGAAGGCTGTTGTTTGCTGGAGATGTTGGATGCATGGGGGCCTAAACCTCCACACACATACAGGGTGGAATTTTCTCTTTTTGCCAAGTGAGGAAAGGCAGAGATAGAGCCACGCTCTCAGTCCCTGCGTGGTTTCCCAGAGCACCCCTCCAAGGCCGACAGAACTCCATTGAACCCGTACTTTCATACAGACCAACTTGCCACACGAACCCCCGCCATCCTCCGTAAAGGTGGGCAAGGGAGATTTTGCTGATCCAGACTAATACAAAGAATTCTGGAAGTCTTCCCTCAGGGACAAACTATGCCTCACACGTGTGGTACAAGCCTCCTTAGAAGTCGCTTACGTTAAAGAGAAGTGGCTACCAGGCACTGGCAGGGCGGCCACCCTGGTGACCTAGTTACTCTTCCCTGGGTGCAGCTGGCTGCATTGTTTTGTGCTGGGAACCCTACACAGACCTGTGGCCACCTGGCCCGATCCCAAGCTGATGGATTTCAAACCCCCAGCAATGACAGAAATATCACTTAAAACAATCTCCCATCTATTAAGCTAGCACAACTTTTCTTTTTAAAGAATAAAGCACAATGCTGGCAGGACTTTAAGGAAATAAGCACATTCATACCCTGCTGGTGGCCCTTTATAGTGGTTCCTCTCTTTCTCGAGAAAAATTGGACAATGTGTAACAAGAGCTAAGAACGGTTTGACCCAGTAATTCCACTTTGGGGAATATGCTACAAGAAAATAACTCCCCCAAAAATATACAACCTAATATGTACAAATATATACACAGCAGCTGCTGTTCAACACAGTATAAAACTGGAAACGGGCCAGACACACACAATAGGGGAAACTGCTAAGCAAATTATGCATTGACATGAAATACCCTATGGCCATGAACAACGACAAGTGCCCTGGACCATGCAAGCGTGTTCAGATCTGGATATTTAAGCCATGATAGAATGTAAAGCGGTATGCCCCTGCTAAGGGTGACTATATTTTTTTAAGTATATAAGTATTTTACAGGGCTTCCTGGGTGGTGCAGTGGTTAAGAATCTGCCTGCCAATGCAGGGGACACAGGTTCGAGCCCTGGTCTGGGAAGATCCCACT
Source organism: Kogia breviceps (assembly GCF_026419965.1). Taxonomy (NCBI): domain Eukaryota; kingdom Metazoa; phylum Chordata; class Mammalia; order Artiodactyla; family Physeteridae; genus Kogia; species Kogia breviceps. Next base: position 11,044,961 of record NC_081329.1, read on the forward strand.
TGCCGCGGAGCAACTAAGCCCAAGAGCCACAACTACTGAGCCTGCGCTCTAGAGCCTGTGAGCCACAATTACTGAGCCCGCGCGCCACAACTACTCACGTCCGTGCACCTAGAGCCCATGCTCCGCAACAAGAGAAGCCACTGCAATGAGAAGCCAGTGCACCGCAGTGAAGAGTAGCCCCCCCGCTCGCCGCAACTAGAGAAAGACCGTGCGCAGCAACGAAGATCCAACACAGCCAAAAATAAATAAATAAATATTTTTTTTAAAAAAATGTATCCTACAAATATTACAAAATAACCTAAAAGGAAGGGAGTTTCATTTAAATGTTCCTTGGGTCCTTTCCTTGTAGAGTTGCTCAAGTTCATCATTTACAAAGCATGTTTTGACGATCCGATGTACACGGAGCTCTTGAAAAGGAACACCAGCCCAGCATGGGATCGAGGGAGCCCTGTGGCCCCAGCCAGGGACCGCAGTGTCAGGACCTCCGGCTGCTGTTTTTTTTTTTGCGGTACGCCGGCCTCTCACTGCTGTGGCCTCTCCCTTTGCGGAGCACAGGCTCCGGACGCGCAGGCTCAGCGGCCATGGCTCACAGGCCCAGCCGCTCCGCGGCACGTGGGATCTTCCCGGACCGGGGCACGAACCCGCGTTCCCTGGATCGGCAGGCGGGCCCTCAAGCACTGCGCCACCAGGGAAGCCCCGGCTGCTGTTTTTGATGCTGCTTCATCTCTCACTTGGACCTCGTGCTTGCACACCTGCCTCAGACAGAAGACACGCGTCTCTTTTCTCCAAGCACCGCGGGCCTGCCCAGAGCAAGGGAAGCCTCTTGTCCCATTCCTGCTTCAGGTGGTAGCCGGCAGGAATCGACAAGGAGCCTGGAGGGGTGGAATTTCTCAGTTTGACTGAGAAGCCAAGACGTCCTTCTCTCCTCTGGGACAGCTGGTCTGGCCAGGCCTGCACGTAAAGAAGTTACGCACAAGGAAGCAAATGAGCAGCAACCTAGTGTTTAGGATCTTTAGGGTCTAGTAACTAAGAAGCTTACCGGCACCAATCCTGGTGCAAACTGGGGCTTTCAGGAAACAGCCGAAATCAATTCTCTCTTCTCCACTGTATTCCTATTCAATTCTAATCCAAAGACTGTTGTTTAGGTAACAGCTTCATTAACATAGAATTCAAATACCATGCCATTCACCCATTTAGAGTGCACCATTCAGTGGTTTCTAATATAGTCACAGTTGGGCAATCAGCACCATGATCAACTTTAAAACACCTTCATCTCCCCAAAAAGGAACCTCATACCCTTTAGCCAGCACCCGCTAACCCGCCCGCACCACGAGAAGATCGTCCCCACAGAACCAAAGCACACAAGCAGGCAGGGGCCGGGGGTGACGACAGCCCACCCAGGGTGCGTTCCTTCCTAACAGATCTCTCCGCGCCACCCAGCTCTGTTCAGTTAGCCAGCGCTCCCCAAGGCAGCTGTGTCCCCCGGGGATTGAGGGGAAGCCGACCAAGCTCACTCCGCTCAGGGTGGACCCGTCTGGACCCAGCGTAATCCTACGCCCCCTGCTGATTGGTTCCAGAACGGACGTGGGACCCAATGCTGCCCAACAGGAAGTGAAAAGGCAACTAGGAGCTTCTGGGAAATGTTTCCTCTGGACTAAAAGAGACACACAGGAAGACACGGTCCCTCTTCTTCATCTGGGCGTGATTCGTGGAACCGCCCCTACCGTTTGCCTCCAGCCTGAGGAGGAAGTCAACGTGGAGAATGGCGGATGGAGAGATGGAAAGACCCCCGGGTCCCTGGGGAAACTGTAACACACTGAGCCAGTGCCCCCAGGGCTGCCCCACCTCCCGACTTCCTGTTAAGAGAAAACAAACATGCTCCTTGTTTAAGCCAGTGTGAGTCAGGGTTCTAGTTACTGGCACTTTAACACCTCCTAGTTGACATTAATGGCAAGGCCTGGTCTTAGAATTTATAACGAGGGAAAATGCTTTGTCTACCCAGTAATAGTGATTGTATATATATAACATATATTGGGGGGGGAGAGGTTTTGTTTCCAGTCAAGAAATTTCTTAATAATTTTTACATTTTACCTTTTACTGGATAGGATTAAAATTTCTAACCATCTGGCTTAACCCCTGAGGCCTATGGACGTAAACAGAAAACAAATGAGAACGCCAAGGGGCTAAGCCATCATCACTCGAACTTTGGCAGAGATGCAAAAGGCAGGCAGAGGGGAGGGAAAGCTTCAGAGCGGACCAAAGGGAAGGCTTCCAGTGTGCCCTGATTGGAGACTACTGGCCCCAGGAAACTGCAGGCAGGTAACGAGAAGGTGGGCATCCTTCTTCGTCGGTGAGGGGTGCATATTTGGCTTTCTCTGGTTGGTCCTAAGTCGGAAGCAGAGACAAAAATTGGAGAAGCTGGCAGTCATCAATCGAGTCCTGGGCGTTTGGGGTTGATTGCTACAGGGTCATTGTTTGGCCTCCCAGACCAGTTGCTAGAGATAACAGTCTGACTTACAGATAGCAGGCGGGCTTCCTGGGCTGGTTACTGCAGACCAGGAGTCAGAGTTCTATTTTTATGTGTGGTCTAGCCACCGTCCATTTGTATATTCATGTGCAGGCCTGACATAGAAAATTATCATAGTCGGGGGCTTCCCTGGTGGTGCAGTGGTTGAGAGTCCGCCTGCCGATGCAGGGGACGCGGGTTCGAGCCCTGGTCTGGGAAGATCCCACATGCTGCAGAGCAACTAAGCCTGCGCGCCACAACTACTGAAGCCCACGTGCCTAGAAGCTGTGCTCTGCAACAAGAGAAGCCGCCACAATGAGATGCCAGCGAACTGCAACAGAGAGTAGCCTCCACTCACTATGACTAAAAAGAAAGCCCCCGTGCAGCAACGAAAACCCAGTTCGGCCGAAAAATAAATAAATAAATTAATTAATTTTAAAAAAATACAGTGTTAAAAAAATAATAAAGTCAGCATGCTGTACATCACATCCCCAAGATTTATTTCATCAGTGAGCATCTTATAGTCAAATCATTTGATGGAGCCATGATTATTTAAGCTAAATTTCTAGAAATGAATTAATTTGATCAAATAATTTTAAATTGTTAATTAACAACATATTTAATATTACTACTTAATATTAATTTCTACTTTATTAATGATTTAATCTAAAAACTCTTGATACATACCATAAAATTGCTCTCTAGAACTGTTATATCAACCTACAATCCCATCAGGAACATAGGAGAATACCTATTTCCTTGCACCAGCTCTCAACAACCTTGTTGGACAATTAAGGAAACCCAAATATCTAGTTGTCTCAGATTTTGCTGCTACAGAAATGCAAAGCTGTTCATTGAGAATGTGAGGGCAAAAGAAATTAGCTTTCTGAGCAGTGACTAGAGCTTCCCGGAGTGGAAAAGCATCCTAGATGAGAGAAAAACAGGTGGCACCTCTACTTCAGGGCTATCAGGAGCTTGTCTGAAATAGTTTGTAATGAATGGTTTAGGTCAATGAGAGGGTGATTCCAATTAAGGAATTTTAGCAGAGAGAGGAAGGCAGCTGCTGGCTTGAGTAAGTGAATGGCCATTATTGTCTGAGATTAAAGCAGCAAACCCTTGAAATAAAGAACGCATTGTTTGGAAGACCTGATTAAGAACGCGTCTGAAAACAGACGTCAGCGTATAGGGGAGGGTTGTTCTAACTATAGAGTTTGTGATTTACACCATGACATTGACCTTATCTTGAGTGAGTTATGATATTTTCTGGGTCTCAGCCAAGAGATCTCTCATTGAGCTGACCTCATTGTGATAAAATGATCAGAGTTCAGGTTTGTCAACGCCATCTATCTGGGCATACCCAGGAAAAATAATAAACGAGCAACTGTGTAGTACTTAGATAAAATCTCATTAGGAGGCCTTTGCAGTGAGATGGTGGGAACTGAATTATGGTGACCTAATTCCATAACCTATTCTAAAATCTCAGAATCATTCTCTGCTATTCCAAAACCAATTCTGCCTAGAATTAAAATATATCTGTTGTAAAGTCACTGTGTTTCAAGTGGAATCATGAACAGATCTGAACTATGCGATGTTGGATGGGTACAGAAAAGAGTTGTGACAAAAGTCTGCACTGGAGCCAGCGTGGGACCTTGGAGGGCTGTTCAAAACCCCAAGGAGGGCTTCCCTTCCCTGGTGGCGCAGTGGTTGAGAATCCGCCTGCCGATGCAGGGGACACAGGTTCGTGCCCCAGTCTGGGAAGATCTCACATGCCACAGAGCACCTAGGCCTGTGAGCCATGGCCGCTGAGCCTGCACGTCCAGAGCCTGTGCTCTGCAACAGGAGAGGCCACAACAGTGAGAGGCCCACATCGTAGTACCAAAAAAAAAAAAAAAAAAAATCCAAAAATCCCAAGGAAACAAATTGTTCATCCACAAAATCCAAGTCTTGCAGATAGGAAAGTTAATATGTACTCAAGACCTAAAAGAAATCAAGCTATGGGAAAGAAAAGATGTTTAAATGAAAGTTGAAAATAAAACCCACCAAATGGATGGACTTGAAGGGCATTGTTCAAAGTGAAATAAGTCAGACAGAGAAAGACAAATACTGTATGATATCACTTGTACATGGAACCAAAAAAATGCAACAAACTAGTGAATATGACAAGAAAAACAAAAGCAGACTCACAAAGAGAACAAACTAGTAGTTACCAGTTGGAAGAGCGAAGGGGGGAGGGGCAACATAGGGGTAGGAGTGTAAGAGATACAAACAATTAGGTATAAAATAAGGTACGAGGATGTGTTGTACAACACAGGGAATATAGCCCTCCCCCAATTTTTTTTTTTAAGAACAGAAAGAAAAAGAAAATCCACCATTGTAAAGACCAGCCCCCATGCTCAGATAAGTCTACCTTGAGTTCAGCATGACCAAGGCTTTCCTTTCTTATGTCTAACCTTCACCTCTTCAATACCCAAGTCTCCATATCCTCCTGGCCCACCCTCCCTCACTCCCTTCGTTCCTCCTTCATCTATTTCTTCCTTCCTCCCTTTCTGCTCAGCATCCACAGTCAAATAGACATTCACCAAGGACCTACAAAGCACTGTTCCGGGGGCTGAGGCACTACAAATGTCCAAAGGACATGGTCTAAAGCTCAGGCCCTCTGCCCTTTTCCAGAATGGCCCTTTTCCAAGGGCCATTCTCTCTGGGGAATCCAGACGAAAGCTCTGCTGGAGCCCAGGGTCACCTCAGCTGCCTCCTGGTTTGGTTCCTGCTGTTCATCCTTATCACCTCCCACTCCATCCCCACCTGGATCTGAGTGATGGACCACCAGAGCCTGGGGTAGTTATGGAGCCACTGATGCTTTGTGGCTGACACCCACGCCTGTGGGAGTCTTGGTCTGAGGAATGTCTGGGCTGAAGGAAAGACGAGTTTTTTTTCTTAGATATTAATATTTTTCTAAGATATTAATAAGAAGCAGTATATTACAAGTGAGATTCATTATGTATAGCTTCAGACAATGGAATAATCTACATCTACCCCTATAGTCTATAATTATTAACCCAAAAAAGGAACAAATTGGCAAGAAGTCAAAGGAGTAAAAAGATGTCAAAGAGGAAGAGCAGCTCCTCCCACCCTCATGCCCCTCACGCCTTCCTGACCGCCTCACCCTCACCCCTGTGTCCCCCCGCCCCACAGGCACCAGATGAGGCATCAGGCTCTTTCGATCAAGGGGCTGGGCTCTGGTGTCTGTGACAATAGATCTCTAGCTTCTCTTCCTCTCCTTCACTCTCAAGAAATAGCATCAAAAAGGATGTCTCCCCATCACATATCTATCCATCACTCAGCCCAGCATGGTGGTTAAAAATACAGGCTCAGCAGGACATGGAAGCAACCTGTCCGTCGACAGATGAATGGATAAAGAAGATGTGGCACATATATACAATGAAATATTACTCAGCCATAAAATGAATGAAATTGAGTTATTTGTAGTGAGGTGGATGGACCTAGAGTCTGTCATACAGAGTGAAGTAAGTCAGAAAGAGAAAAACAAATACGGTATGCTAACACATATATATGGAATCTAGGGAAAAAAAGAAAAAACGGTTCTGAGAAACCTAGGGGCAGGACAGGAATAAAGATGCAGACGTAGAGAATGGACTTGAGGACACGGGGATGGGGAAGGGTAAGCTGGGACGAAGTGAGAGAGTGGCATGGACATATATACACTACCAAATGTAAATTAGATAGCTAGTGGGAAGCAGCCGCATAGCACAGGGAGATCAGCTCGGTGCTTTGTGACCACCTAGATGGGTGGGATAGGGAGGGTGGGAGGGAGGGAGACCCAAGAGGGAGGAGATACGGGGACATATGTATATGTATAGCTGATTCACTTTGTTATACAGCAGAAACTAACACACCATTGTAAAGCAATTATAGTCTAATAAAGAAGTTAACAACAACAAAAAGTACAGGCTCAGGAGTCCAGCTGCCTGAGTTCAAATCCTGACCCCAACGTAGAGTATCTGTGTGACTGACCTTGAGAATGTTGCCCAAAATTTCTGTGCTTTATTTTCCTCCCCTGTAAAATGAGTCTGTTCCTAGTCTGGGGACAGGGTTACAAGGCTTCCCAAGGCTGTTGGAAGGACTGAAGGAGGTAAGGCATGTAAAGGGCTTGAGGTCAATGCCTGGTACATAGTAGGAATACATACATGTTGTCTCTTATGAGCCATGTAATGTTTATCAAACACCTACCGTGTTTCAGCAGCAGGGAGATGGCCCCTTCCCTCAGCCTACTGGAAAATAGACAAGAAAGCCACACAAGACGACCAGCAAAGCCGTCAGTGCCAGGGAGCATCCAAGCCAGTCTGGGGCAGAGGATGAGACTCAAGGAAGACTTTCCAGAGGGAATGACCCATACATTGAATTCCTACAAATATTCACTCAGCGAGAAAGATGGGGCCAGGAGTGGGGAGAAAACACCAGAGAACCAGAGATATTTGCTGGTGGTTCTGTAAGGTTAGAGCAGATCATGAGGACTCCAGGTGGCGGAGAAGACACAGCCTAACCAGGAAGGGTCTTTTCTGCCATCCTAAGGGATTTAAACTTTATCCTAAAAGCCAAGGAAAGGCCCTCAAGGATTTTAAACAAGCCGACCCCCTGAAGCGTTAACAAAGCAGTGTTCTACCTTCCACCCTCATCTTTATAGTGTATCTGAAGGAAAACTTGTGTTTTTCTTTTTCATCTCAAACGTATTTGTAGTAACACTTGTCTGGGTCTTGAATGGTGGCCGATTTTTCCTGCAGCAGTAGTTACGATTTCATATAGGCAACTAGCTAGATGATTAATGCTTGCTCCTGCGAGACTTTTTTCCCCATTTCTTTTCTCATCTCGTGCAATCATTTCCAAAACGGGCCCGTCAATTGTATTTCTTCTTCAGAGCTCCCCGACGTGTATGGACACGAGGTGGGGCCTTTTGCCGCGTTTAAGGGAAAACCACTTGGGCTGAGCTGTCAAGTCAGTGAGAAAGTAATCAGCAGATTTATTTGAGGAAATGTATTTATGGTACTAAATGGCTGTTCTAAATGGGGCCATTATCTGGCCTTTTCGCTGTTGCTATAAATGTCCCTCCAGAACGTGGGTACCGACAATAAGTCTGTCATGCTTCCCGGACGTGACTTCGAGACAATATTTATGCTAGTTCCAGTCGATGCACATGCACGTGCTTGGGTCATTTCAGTCGTGTTTCTTGAATGCTTACGCACAAACTCAATGCCAGATGCTTTATAAATGTTTCCAGGGCAATCAAAGGCAGAAAGGGGAAAGAGCAGAGATTCGTTGAATAGTCAATGGAGTCTAGGACTTGAAATGCAGCCCTAAATTATTCATAGCTTGGAGTAAGCCAAGTAAAAATCATAACTATACATCCCTGGGCCACTTCAAAGGATACCATCTTTCTTCTGGACCTTGGTGTGTGTGTGGGGGTGCCCTCTCCACTAGAGTTGAGTGAGAAAGAGCCCAGCTGAGTGGGTAACTTCCAGGGGACCATCTGCCAGAAGCGAGAGGCCAAAATATCTTAGGCTGAGCCCCTGAAGGGTAGGCACTGCCCTCCAAATGGAAACTCTTAGCTTCCATGGTTCTACACCCCGCCCTGCAAATACACTCTGAGGCATGGCTGCTTTGAGATTTCTTATGAAATGTCTGTACCAAACCCCAAAATAACGTTTCCATATGTTCTTGTTTTGCTACCCCACCCCTAAAGTTTGTACAACAGATATGGGGACAGATTCTGAAAGAATGTACCAGTTTTAATTTATTTAACAAACTAATTGTGTACGTATAGCGATAAGCACGTGTATACAGAAACGTAGAAAATATCCATGCAGTTAGGTGCCTCCAACACCTGATATGTATGCATGAGAAGGGGAAATTAGTATTTTTAAAAATTAAATTACTATAGAATTTTCACATTCTAGGAAAAAAGCAGTACTCAGAGCATGCACATACGCATAAGAAAAGATGCATGGGCCTTTCGGTCAGGAAAGGTGACATCCCCTGTCCAGCCTCTATGGGTTGGGATTAGGCAGGCAGGTGAGGGCAGGAGTGAGAGACAACAAAATTGCTCTGCTTAATAGACTAAGGAGAAGGCAGGCACTCTCGAAAAAGACTTTGTGGGTCTGGATGATGGAAGGAGGAACAGATCTGGAAGAAAAGAGGCATACAGAGAAAACATGACAGCAGACACCAACACCAGAGGAACAGCCAATGAGAACCCCACAGGATGGAAGGCAAAGGAACTTGAGGGTTGTGATATTTGATATATACAGTCATCCCTCAGTATCCAAGGGGGGTTGGTTCATTCCAGGAGCCCCACAGATACCAAAATCCATGGATGCTCAAGTCCCTTATATAAAATGGTATAATATTTGCATATAACTACACACATCCTCCCATTTATTTTATTTTTTTAAATTTATTTTTGGCTGCGTTGGGTCTTTGTTGATACGTGCAGGCTTTCTCTAGTTGTGGCGAGCAGGGGCTACTCTTCATTGCAGTGCACGGGTTTCTCATTGCGGTGGCTTCTCTTGTTGTGGAGCATAGGCTCTAGGCACATGGGCTTCAGTAGTTGCGGCACGCGGGCTCAGTAGTTGCGACTCGCAGGCTCTACAGTGCAGGCTCAGTAGTTGTGGCGCACAGGCTTAGTTGCTCCGTGGCCTGTGGGATCTTCCCGGACCAGGGCTCGAACCCATGTCCCCTGCATTGGCAGGTGGATTCTTAACCACTGTGCCACAAGGGAAGTCCCCTCCCGTTTATTTAAAATCATCTCTAGTTTAAGAGAAATGGTATAGATGATCTTATTTGCAAAGCAGAAACAGAGACACAGACGTAGAGAACAAATGTATGGTTACCAAGGGGGAAGGGGGATGATTAATTGCGAGATTGTGATTGACACATATACACTACTATGTATAAAATAGATAACTAGTGGGAACCTGCCGTACAGCACAGGGAAATCTACTCGGTGCTCTGTGGTGACCTAAATGGGAAGGAAGTCCCATCAGCGTATGGCTGATTCACTTTGCCATACAGCAGAAACTGACACAGCCGTGTAAAAGCAACTATACCCCAATAAAAAAAAATAATTTCGAGTTTACTTATAATGCCTAATACAATGTAAATTCTATATAAACGGTGGTAAATACTATGCCAACAGTTGCTGGTGTGACAAATGCCAGGTTTTCTTTTCTGCAACTTTCTGAATTAAAAAAATAAATTATTCCCCATCTGCAGTTGGTTGAACCCACTAATGCACGACCCGTGGGTACGGAGGGCAGAGCAGAGCTGCAAGTCTTTGCCTATCTGAGCAGCGCTGTAAGAGTGTTCTTAGCGCCTACACACGCATCAGGTTCCAGTGCTGTTGATACTTCGGGGAATGAGAGGGAGGTACGTTCAGGGTTAGCAAAGCAGTGTGGGTAGACAGAGCAGCCTTGGGAAGCAACAAGATGGATGGATCACTCAGACTCAGTAAACGTAGCCATCAGCACCAACAGGTGGCTGAGGGGATGAGTGCGTACCCCCTTCCTCCAAATCTGGGGCAGTCATCAGAAATCTTGGTGAAACCATGAACATTCTATAGCCAGAGCTTGACACAGGGCCTCAAGCAAGTCTGTTTGGATACGGAAGAAAAGGGATGATTTGCAAAAGCCTGGGGGACTTAGAAGCATCCAGGCAGCTGACACTGGTTATAATTTGGCATAATTATGTGCGTGAATCAAAAGGAAAGAAGCCATCGCGATTCATCATTTCCGGATTTGCTGTTCTGAGTGTTCATTAGGCATCAACTCAACCTATAGCCTGTGATGCCATTTGATTTCTCTGACTTTTTAAAAAGTCTTTTCAGTTTTTTTTTGTCTGCTACAAAGGAGAGCGCCTTTAGTAGACACAATTCCTTCTTTTTAATTCCTTCAATTAATGATGTGCTAGTTTCTCGTGTTCTCTAATCGAAGCCATTTTTCCTCCTTTCACAAGTGCAACGCATAATTGCCCTGTATATGGAGAAAGGCCAAATGAGAATGAACAATTACATTGTTTTCAAAATGGAAGTGATTTTCTTGGCTTTTCACACTATAAAAGGAACTTTTTAAAGAAACTTTCGTTAAATCAGACAATACAGAAAGCTAAAGAGGAAAATCAAAATACCTGATTTCCTACCACACAGCTTTTTTTATTCTACAAAAATTCCGTGATCGATGGTGCACAGTTGTGCAATTGGCTTCGCTTCTCTCTAGCTGTTTTGTTAATATCTTTCTATATCAATAAGTGTGGAGCACCATTCTAAATGGCTGCATAGTATTCTGTTGGATAGAGTCCCTTCATTTATTTAACCAGTGTCTCACTTGTAGACATTTTAGAAGCAATGAAGTGATAAATGGCCTTTTACCAATATTTTTGTCCTATTGTTTCCTGGGGATACATCCTAGAAGTGGGAGGTAGTGACTAATTCATTAACACACATCTCTCTTGGCACTGAGAATAGAGCAATGATCTCGACAGACAAGGTCCCTCCTTCAGAGTGGTGAGTCTGGTAGAGAATTTGAGTATTAATTAAACAAGGAATTCAAATAAAGTGAGATGAGTGTTTTCATGGGGGAGGTACAGATTATTTTGGTTCAAAGGAAATGCTCTTTTAAAAAGGCTCTTGCTACTTCTTAGCCAATTGCTCCCCCAGCAACCTTGTGTTAATGTATCCTCCCCAGAAGGTTTTCAAGCACTTGGGTCCTTACTTCCATAGGCAACCCTGTGAACCCACACTCTTTTTCATCTTGGCCCATCCCAAAGGTCAAAATTGCTTCTCGTGACCATGTTCATAGCAAGTCATTATGTAAATAGGTCTCTGGTTACTTTTCCACTGTCCTGTCTATTTGTTAAAAGACACTTAACAACTTAACCTTCATGTGTGCAGTTTCAGAAGCTAATCGCTTAATTTCCCAAAGATACGCTTAAATTTCATCCTCCAACAAATTGTTCAGAAGCTGAAGTTGGTCCCCGACCTCCCTGACCCCCTGTGCTCCGTGGCCTGCAACCCTCGTGTTTCTTTCCATCCTCGCGGGGCTGCTCTCAGCCCTGCTTGCCCTGGAGAATACCCGCCCCTGCCTCGGAGAGCTCGGAGGAGGGCTTCTCATTAATGCATACCTGGTTTTGATTCTCTCTGTACAAAAGGCATCCAGGCAGAAGGCTTTGGGTGGATGGAAAGAGAGAATGAAAACGATAAAAGACTTTTAGTAATGATCCAGCCTAGAAGTATGCTTCTGTAAGCATTTGTTGGGCTACAGCCCTGCCCGTCATTTCTGTTCTGTAAATCAATCTGAGAAATAAAATGCCATTCATTCATTCACTCAACTAAGAGTTATTGAGCTCCTCATCTGTGTAAGGCCTCCATGTCTGAGGATAGAATGTGTGTATATGATTAGATGAATATCACAGATGATCATATATTTCAGCTATCATTACATTAGTGCACCTGCAGACTTGGAAAGTCATCTTCCAGGAAGTGGGGTTGGCAGGTCCCCCCAAAAGGTGGACAGTTCATTGTATGGATCTTCAGGTCTAGCTGGTGAATCCCTCACGTGCAAGACTGGACCTAAGTGGCACAGCACGTGGGGAGCGGGCTCTCCTCAGTGTCAAGGAGGATACAGTTCCGGGTGACCTGAATTCAGGTAGCACCCATCACACGAGGACAGCCCCAGTGCCTGTGGAGTTGCAGTGTCCTAGGGAGTGAGACCAGCATCACGGTAGAACCAGAAATCTGTCTTTTGGGACTTCCCTGGTGGCGCAGTGGTTAAGAATCCGCCTGCCAACGCAGGGGACACGGGTTCGAGCCCTGGCCCGGGAAGATCCCACACGCCGCGGAGCAACTAAGCCCGTGCGCCACAACTGCTGAGCCTGCGCTCTAGAGCCCGAGAGCCACAACTACTGAAGCCCGCGCGCCTAGAGCCCGTGCTCCGCAACAAGAGAAGGCACCGCAATGAGAAGCTCACGCACCGCAGCGAAGAGTAGCCCCCGCTCACCACAAGTAGAGAAAGCCCGCACACAGCAACGAAGACCCAACGCAGCCGAAAATATAAATATATTAATTAATTAATTAATTAAAGAAAAAGAAATCTGTGTTTGGGAAATCTGACTTTTGCATACCACTGATATTTCCTGGACTACTTCCTCTTTGCTTTCCGTTGTCAATGCCCTTTCGAAAATGTCAGCTTGTCTCCTTTGTACTAAGAAACACTAAGAAAGGGAGTTCTGTGTGTGCTCAGGCTAGACATTTCTTTCGGGAGGATGGAGGAGCTCGGCCCCTGGGCACAATGGTGATTCGTGGACGAATCAAAGCCATATGACTACAAGGGGATTTCACCTTTCTCCGCACAGCAACATTCTCTGCTGCTTTCTCTTCTTCTTTTCTGCCTCCTTTTTTGACGTCCTCCCACCCCTTTCTAATCCGTAGCTCGGTGACCAGCTGAGAAATGGCCAGACCTCTTGAGACCCCATCAAGAAACTATGCAGAACAGGAAGCTGGACCCTATCCCCAGGGGCTGCCACCAAAGGGAATCACCCTCTGACAGTGCAGAGAGGGACCCGTGGCTATTGTTTTTATCACAGCTCTTGCTGAATTTTTACACTTCAATGGGAGAATAATATCATTCTTTGATTTAATTATAGTAGAACTTTGTTCTTTCCAAGCAAGAAATCCTTCGCGATAGGGCCCAGTGAGAAAATGTAGAAGCTGTTCTAAGCAGCCCTGATACCTGGAACCCAGAGCCTCATCTGAAGGGCAGTGTCTCCCATTTTTGATGAATGTCAATGCGGCTCCTGTATTATTGCATTTTCCTTGTGTTTTCGTGAATGAATTTTTCACGGACGATTGGGTTATTTGTGCTCTCGTTCGGACAGGAAAGATTTGGGTCCTTGCACAGGAACCACACAGCACGCCCAAACCTGAAGCCAATCAATGCAGAGATAAACCAAACACCGGGCCAGTGGTTTGTAATGGCTCTGCCGACAGACAGGCAGCACGCATGCCCACTGCCATGCAGACCAGTGCTGGGACTGAGCAGCGAGGACAAAGCAACCTCGGCTCCAGAGTTGGTCGGCTGGTGTTGAAAACCAATTGTTGGGATTTGGAAAAAGATTCAATCATGTGCGAGTTATTATAGCTTGACAGTCCTCATTATTGGTTTATTGACTTTTATTTTTAGACTTTAAAACTCTTCCCGTTGCAACCTTTCCGGGAACCACAGATAGTAGCAATAAAATTACACAACCAGCAAGCTGACAACGGCCAGCCAGAGTGCCAGCTTCCGAAATTGTTCAGTTTATAATGGGAGAAACTGGGCTTCTTCCCTCCCTCCCTTCTTTCCCTTCCTTCCTTCCTTCCTTCCCTCCCTCCTTCTTATTTTGTTCCTTATTTAAAAATCTAACCACTGTTTATAGTATGATTTTAGAATATAAGATGGTTACCAAATACATGGTGGAACCCAAGTTTTCCTGGGTCTCACCAATGTTTGGAAGAGGTAGTATTAAGAGTAATCACCGGGCTTCCCTGGTGGCGCAGGGGTTGAGAGCCCGCCTGCCGATGCAGGGGACGCCGGTTCGTGCCCCAGTCCGGGAGGATCCCACGTGCCGCGGAGCGGCTGGGCCCGTGAGCCGTGGCCGCTGCGCCTGCGCGTCCGGAGCCTGTGTTCCGCAACGGGAGAGGCCGCAACAGTGAGAGGCCCGTGTACAGCATAAAAAAAAAAAAAAAAAAAAAACACCGATCCTACTGGGACGGCGAGGCTGCAAGGGCATCCAAGAGAGTTTTCACTCTGAGAAGGAGCCCGCAAGCTGGTGAGGTAGCCGCTGACCACGATTCCAGCGGCAACAGAGACTCCTAGAGATGAGAGAGAGCCAGATCCCCGCGGTTCCAGCCTTGGCTCCGCGATCTGTCCACCCACCCTCTCCCAGCCCTGCGCAGCCGGCCCTCCTGCAGGCCTGGCCCTTCTCGGGTCACCCTTGGGACAGACAGAGCTGGACGCTGCTTCCCAGCCCTCGGGGCAGCGCTGCCGGGGCTCTGTCCACTGCCCAAGCGCCGGAATTGTGGGGCCCCAGATTTCTGCCCCTCATCTTGAAGGTCCTTAAGAGATGGTGCAGGGTGGGTGATAACAGGATATTCAAGGTTTTCTAAGGATACACTCTGCGCCAGCCACTGTTGTTAGCGCTATGTGTTACCTCAGTCACTCCTGACCTCATACCTCTGAGGTGGGCTCTACTGTTATCCCCTTTTACAGCTGAGGGATGGAGACACAGAGAGGTGAAGGAACTGGCCAAAGCGCACACATCAACCTCCTCCGGGGCCACGCCCCCAGCCCCGCCCATCCCCCGTCCCCCGTCCCTCCCCCGCCCCTCCCCCTGCGGGAGGAAGGCTCTATGGGCGTACTCCCACCAGAGCGCCCCGGTGGATAGGACTTGACAGGGGAACAGCTGAAATCAGAAACGTGTGTGACCGGAACACGGGTGCGCAGTTTTAGAGGAATCGAGAAGAGAAAGCTATTTCTAAGCATGACACAAAAGCCCGAAAACATACGAGAAAAAATTGTCAGGCCTGAACACATAAAAATGTCTTAACCTAATCACTCTAAGACAGATGGGTCTGGGTCTGATTGGTAGGTGAAGTGTAGAGGAGGACTAAAGCATCCGTATACTGACCACCTTCTTTTAGTGAGTTCGTGCTGCCCTCAATCAAGAAGTAGTCACTGAGCCCCAATACAAAGTGCTGGGGTTTGCAGGGCTTTGCAAAGATGTGGAAGTTACAGCCTCTGCCCTCAAAGATCTTGTATGTTTGAGGCCACATGTCTGGTATTGCAGACACAGCATTCATTTGATAAATTACTTCATTCTCTGGGGTTCAGGTGACTCATCTGGGAAGTGGTACATCCAATCTCCTAGCACCAATATTCTGCGTGATTTCACCATCACACCCCACTCTCTTGCACGCTGACCTCACTCTCCTCCCCAACACAAACCAGACCAGTTTCCTGCCCCCGAAATGCACACGTTCACGCCCACTACTTAACTCCTACTCCTCCAGCCACTGCCAAACATCCATTATCTCATTTAATTCTCACAGCAACTCTATCGAGGTAGCTATTTTAATCCCCACTGTTTAGATATTGACACTGAGATTTAAAAAGGGTCTTGCCTTTGGCGTGGGTTCAATCTCTGGTTGGGGAACTAAGATCCCACGTGCCGCGCGGCACAGCCAAAAAAGAAAAACAAAAGATAAACGTCCACCTTGTTCACTGCACTTTAGAAATTCTTCCTGGTGAAGGCCATTCTGAAATCTGGTCAGCCAGAGGCAGAAGGGCATGTGTGTGTAAGAGAAATTAATTCAGTGCTTGCAAAAGGAAGACAATTATATCAGGAAAACGTGCCTACTTGGTGTTAAAAGGCCACTGCGGTTCTCGGCACTGAGCCACTCTCACCCTGCAAGCCTTGGTACTTCGTATATTTATGGCTTTTTCGTTACCTTCGGGATTGCAGGGAGCCAGTCCGCTGCCTGCCATCCTTCTCCCCTTTATAGAACAGCCATGGGTGGTACAGTGTCGCTCAAGGTCACGGGCTCAAGACTGGGCTGGCTCTGGAGGGAGACGGTCATCAGCCCCATAGTTGCTCGGCAGCGTTTGTGAGGTTAACTAGCGGCTTCAGCTAATGATCTGCAGCACAGGTGTCCAGCTCCATTGGCACGATGCCCCACTGCCTGGTCACCAACCTCAAAGGAAAATGCCTGAGCTGGCTGGGCCTCGTGACTATTCATTTCTATTACTTTTGAAGCACAATGAAAGAACACGGAAAAGAAGCTTAAACTCATTCTAATGATAATAACCCACCTCTAACCATCACAGTAACAGCACTGACTGTCCCCACCCAGGCCCAACCTAAAAGGATGGAGGCGAGGAGTAAGGAAGAACCCGGAGGAGGAGAAAGGGGGAGAGGCGGGATCCCTGGTGTGGTCGTTTGAAAACATGGTCCCCAATTCTCTGATACTCCTTCTATCCTAGGAGGCATCTCTGGCCTCTACTCTTGAACTTGAGCCTGGCAACTATTTAACCAAGAGAATACAGTAGATGCAAGATAATCACTGTGTCGGTTTGGGGCCCCGGCCTTAAGAAACTGGTAACTTCCACTTCTTGTCTCTTGAGAACCAGCCAGCAGACTGGTTGAGAAAGGCCAAGCCGATGGTAGAGAGGCCCGTGGGGACAGGAACCAAGCCCTCAAGGTCTCAGCCAACAGCCAACGCCAACTCTCCAGCTATGTGCGAAAGCCATCCTGTAAGTGGATCCTCAGCCCCCTGACGCGCCCCAGCTGATACCTCGTGGAGCCGAGATGGGGCTTCTCCCATGCCCTCATTCCCATCCAAATTGCAGACCTGATCTGCCGCGTCAGTTTTTCAGACAGCAGTAAGTAACTGGAGTGCCGGGGTTCCAGCCTTCCTTGGGGGACCCCCGGGAGGGATGCTGACCTTCCCCAAGCCTCCCCAAGTGGGCCCCGGTTCTGCCTCTCACATGAGGATTAGGGGTCTGTGAAATGGGGTCCCAACTGCTAGCCCAGCACTGAACACCCTTCACACACTTTCCAACCCTCTCTCCCCTACAAGCCCCGCGGCATGTAGGGGATACAGGCATCCTCTGAGCTTGGGAACCTATCCAGTACTCAAGATCCTTAGCAAAGGTCCTTCTAACAGTAAAAATAAATGCGGATCAAGAACTCATCACCTGGGCTTCCCTGGTGGTTCAGTGGTTAAGAATCTGCCTGCCAATGCAGGGGACACGGGTTCGAGCCCTGGTCCAGGAAGATCCCATATGCCGTGGAGCAACTAAGCCCGAGAGCCACAACTACTGAGCCCACGAGCCACAACTACTGAAGCCCGCACGCCTAGAACCTGTGCTCCGCAACGAGAGAAGCCAACGCAACGAGAAGCCTGTGCACCATAAGCAAGAGTAGCCCTCGCTCGCCACAACTAGAGAAAGCCCGCGTGCAGCAAAGACCCAACGCAGACAAAAATAAATTCAATTAAAAAAAAAAAAAACTCGACACCTTGTCCACCAGACCCAAGTCTTTAACCCCTGCTGGAGTGGGGCCTTTTGTGGACTCCCTTCCACAGGCCTGCAGAGTGCTGCGTGCAAGTGGATCCCAGAAAAGGGGGGCGGATTGGGGGGGGACAGGTCTAGGAGGGGTGGGGCCTGGGAGGGTGGAGCCTGGGAAGAAGCCCAAGGGAGGTAAGTCTCAGGAGCCAAGGGGGGACCCAAGGGGAGAAGGAGAGATAGATGATGAGTATCAAACAAAAACTAAACATAAACTAAATCAGGGTGGATTTGAGTAAATAGGAGGGAGGCAGTCGAGGCCATGCTCACAGCCAAATCCATCCCGTTTGTTGATAAAGGGAAGCACGCGGTGGGCAATATGTAGCTAAAGGGGCAGTGGAGGGCCGATACGGACCCCTTGTTTCTACCGTTTGGTTTTGAAGAGGGAAATTGCTAAGCAAGTTTATTCAAGAGAGCAGACCAGGGGAAGAGTTGACCTCGAAGGCCTGGCTGCTCCCTGGGGAGGTGCAAGGAGGTGGTACCAGAACTCAAAATGCAGGCGAAGCCCATCGGAGGTGCCGGTGAGCAACGAGGAGATGCTGGGGCCCGAGGGCCTAACCAAGGAGGAAGGGCGTGCACGAGCCCGCTCGGCTCTTTCCGCACAGGAGGGGCTGCGGGCAAGGAGCTGGGAGGGTGGAGCCCGGCGCCGGCCTTGACGTTGCGTTTGCACGCTCTGACGCCGATGCAGACCAAAAAAACAGCACTTTCCAAGTAAAAACATCATTTCTAAATATGCTTTTATTCCTTCTTTATAGAAGAGGGAGAAAACCGCGACTGCCCACACTGAAAATGGCTTTGGGAGGAGGGTTGGCCTCAACTCCTCTTCCTCGGAGTCACCTCTGCGTGTTGCCCACTTCGGACCCGCCATCCCGGCTCCTCGAGCGCCACCCAGTGGCCTCAGAGAGGAACATCCCGCGAGCTCAGCGCGGCTCCGGCTAAAACAGCCCTTTGAGTTCCGAAGGCGTTTTTCCTGCCAGAGCAAACCGCCGTGTGTCACAACTACTGGAAAAGCAATCCTGAGAAACAAAGCCCTGATTTTTTTTATAGCAGCAGTGGAAACCGGACCCCACTTCCTTCCTCCAGGATTAGGGCCTCATTGATGCTGGTGGAATCGGTCATTTTGTTTCAGGGTTGACCCGCAGCCATCCGTACTCAGAGAGTGAGAGAGGAGAATTACTTTCGCTCTCCCAGAGATCTTATCAAAGGTTTTTCTGTTCGGATTACCACTGTTACAAAGAACTCTCTTATAGATGTTTCTATGACTTTTCTTTAAGGTTTTGTTTTTTTAATAACATTGAGCCAGAATTTCCCTTCCCTGCGTGGTTGAGAGCAAGTGGGTTTGGGGGCGTGTAGTGGGTGACACTTGAGTGTCTTTCTGTGCCCTCCTGTAGGGGAAACAGCGTCCCTGTTCTCCACCAAGGCACCTTGCCTTCTAGCTGCGGTGACCAAGTGGATCTATACAGTGAGTGCTATGAAATGAATTCAATTTCTCATAAAGGAATTCAGGAGAAACCACTTCAAAATAAAGGCTTAGCCAAATTCAAAACTGCAAAGTCCATAACCAATTATTATGCAAAGTAGGATGGAGGGGGGCAGTCCCTTCCAGGTGGTTCCCAGCACCACCTGAATAGACGTAATTGAGTTACTTACCCCTTTAAGGCTTGATGTCCCCTGCAAAATGGTGATGACAGTAATTACAACTTCGTAGGATTATTGAGTTTTAATGAGATAATGTATAGCTAATGGTTATGAATTTTACTCGAAAACAAGTAGTAAAATTTTAAAAATGCCACATTTTGAAGTGTCTAAGTCATATTAAGTCAACTTGCCTGTGTGATGAGAAATTCAATCTCAGTCATGTTTGGGTCTCCTCCCATATCTAGGGTCACACGAGAATCACTGGCATATCTGTAGTGTCCAAAAAACCAAAGTTGGGCCTCCAGCCTTTGTCCATCAGGGGTCACTGCCAACATGCACTTTGTGCCCAAGCCAGCCTGGTCCCTAAAGACTGTCATTCAGCCCTCTGAATGTAGAGTCTGGCCTCCTTAGGGACTCCTCTGAAGGGTTCAAAATATGCCACCCAAAAATATAACACTCTATTTTGAGCAGAACGAAGTTGAGAATCAACAAATACGGGAAGAGTCCTCTGCTCTCCTCTTAACTGCCCAAAAGCAGGGCGTAGGTTTCCCTTTGTGAGGGTGACATAAATGTCCCCCCTCTTCGGTACCGGGATGAGGAGAGCAACCTTTATCCCAGGAGACAGAGGGCCAGCACCCTGATGAGTTTGCATAACCACCTTACTAAAAAAACCCTTATCTTCCATTTCTTTCCTAGTTCACCTTCCCACAACTTATTATCCCTCAAAGCCCAAATCCCTTTCTTTTGTCTAGTCACCTCACAATTTATCTCCCTTTGTTAAAATGGTATGTAAGCCCCCAAATCTAACCACTTCTTTGGGTTTTTTACTTCTTTTCTGTGAAGCCTTTGGGCATGTAAAATTGGAAATAGTTTTTCAGCTGTATGCATTTTCTCCTGTTAACCTGTCTTTTGTCAGCTTAATTCACAGGCCTGAGTCACTGAACCTAAGAGGGTAGGGGAAAAGGGTTTTTGGGTTTTTTTCCCCTCCCCTAGACCTCACAGCCAAGTACTCTGAGTTCCTTCCTCTTCCCCAAGGGGGTTGGGGTGGGGGTGACGGGTCAGTGCTTGCATCTCTGTTACTCACAGAATCCACTCAAATCTCTATTCCATTGCAAAAGACAAATTGGACCACTGAACTCAACAAAAATAACCACCTCAGTCAAAGGTCTCGTGACCTTGGGATATCTTTAGCAAATGCATATAACCCAGCTACTGAGCCTCAGGAATGCAAGGCACCAACTCACCCAGTGCTCCCAGTTTAAGGACGCCGCCTACCTCGGTCTCTCCACACAACAGAACTTTCATCACTGTGAAAGTCTGGCCTTCCTCATGTTGTCCTCACTTCATCACAGGCTCGGTCAAGCCCAGGAAGGCAGAAGTCAGTGAGAGACCCACCCCTTTCCTGTCAGACTCCTGGAAAGACCCCTGTTTTGTTACCACGCTCTGAATACATGCCGATGCCTGGTCTATCAATCCTATTTCCTGTTTTGTTTCTGTTCTTTTGCTATAATTCAGGACCCTCTGAGCACATCTTGCTGAGATCACACCCTGACTTAGTAAAATAGCGCCCACTCTGTTGTTGGTTTACTTCATTGTACTCAAGTGAGCCCAGGTAGGGGCTTCACGCGCAGACCTGCACAGCGACGGGGGAGGAGCCTCGACGAGATGGAAGGCCGGGGCTCAGGGGAGGCACCGGGCTGGTGGGAGGTGCGGAACAGGGCGGTGCTTTGTGGGTCTGACTCCAGTGCCCACCGAGACGTGACTCAGCCACGTTCCCCATCTCTGCTTCTGGTGTAATATTTGCATATAACTACACACATCCTCCCATTTATTTAATTTTATTTATTTTTGGCTGCGTTGGGTCTTCGTTGCTGTGCGTGGGCTTTCTCTAGTTGCGGTAAGAGGGGGCTACTCTCATTGCGGTGTGTGGGCTTCTCATCGCGGTAGCTTCTCTTATGGCAGAGCACAGGCTCTAGGAGCATGGGCTTCAGTAGTTGTGGCATGCGGGCTCTGGAGCGCAGGCTCAGTAGCTGTGGTGCACAGGCTTAGTTGCTCCGCAGCATGTGGGATCTTCCCGGACCAGGGCTTGAACCCGTGTCCCCTGCATTGGCAGGCGGATTCTTAACCACTGCGCCACCAGGTAAGTCCCCTAAGAGTCTTTAAGAAAATGATGAATTGAGAAAATATTTGTAAATGATATGACCGATAAGGCACTAATACCCCAAATATATAAACAGCTTATACAACTCAACATCAAAAAAACCCAAACAATCTGATTGAAAAATGGGCAGAAGACCTGAATAGACATTTTTCCAAAGAGGACATGCAGGTGGCCAGCAGACACATGAAAATATGCTCAACATCGCTAATTATCAGGGAAATGCAAATCAAAACTACAATGAGATATTGCTTCACACCTGTCAGAATGGCTTTTACCAAGAAGACCACATATAACAAATGCTGGAGAGGGTGTGGAGAAAAGGGAACCCTCTTGCACTGTTGGTGGGAATGTAAATTGATACAGCCACTGTGGAGACCAGTATGGAGGGTCCTCAAAAAACTAAAAATAGAACTACCGTACAACCCAGCAATTCCACTCCTAGGTATATATCTGAAAAAAACAAAAGTGTTAATTTGAAAAGCTACATGCACCCCAATGTTCACAGCAGCATTATTTACCATTGCCAAGATAAGGAAGCAACCTAAGTGTCCAACAGATGAATGGATAAAGAAGCTGTGATTCCACACAATGGAATATTGCTCAGCATAAAAATAAATTTAATTTTGCCATTTGCAACAACATGGGTGGACTTGGAGGGTATTTGCTAAGTGAAATAAGTCAGACAGAGAAAAACAAATACTGTATCATGTCACTTATATGTGGAATCTAAAAAATACAACAAAATAGTGAATATAACAAAAAAGAAACAGACTCCGAGATATAGAGAGCAAATTAGTGGTTACCAGTGGGGAGAGGGAAGGGGGAGGGGAAATATAGGGGTAGGGGATTAAGAGGTACAGTCTATAAAATAAGCTACAGGGATATATTGTACAACACAGGGAATATAGCCAATATTTTATAATAACTATAAATGAAATAATACCTTCAAAAATTGTGAATCACTATATTGTACACCTGTAACATATACTATTGTACAGCAACTGTATTTCAATTTAAAAAATAGAGTGAAGGGCTTCCCTGGTGGCACAGTGGTTAAGAATCCGCCTTTCCACGCAGGGGACACGGGTTCGAGCCCTGGTCCGGGAAGATCCCACATGCCAGGGAGCAACTAAGCCCGTGCGCCACAACTACTGAGCCTGCGCTCTAGAGCCCGCCAGCCACAACTACTAAGCCAGTGTGCCACAACTACTGAAGTCCACGCACCTAGAGTCCGTGCTCCGCCACAAGAGAAGCCCGCGCACCACAACGAAGAGTAGCCCCCACTCGCTGCAACTAGAGAAAGCCTGCGCGCAGCAACAAAGACCCAACGCAGCCAAAAATTTAAAAAAAAAAAAAACAGAGTGAAAAAAAGGAAATGATGAATTATGTGTAGGGATATCTGGGGAAGGTTTTTAATTGACATTATTGAAATAAAATCTGGGAGGCTTGAGGAAACTCGTTTCAGAATTTCTATGTATTTACATGAAAAACTCCCTTCTATCGCATACACAAGCCCATCTGACACTTATCAAAGGTCATTTAGACTAAGACGGTGAGTTCAATAACCACTCAAAGCCAGTTCCTTTACCACCCTCCCACACCAAATAGACCTCCCTTCCACCAACAGAGCTAGACCTAGAATCCTACGACCTTAGAGAAGGACCTCAGGGGTCTCGGGCCCAATCTCTCCAAATTTCAGATGAAGAAAAAAAGCTTTGGCTTTTCTTTCTTTATTCTTTGTCATTAGATGCTACAAATTATTCCCTTTCCATGAAAGCCTTCTCGCATGTCCATCACAGCAGCTCCAAGATGAGTGTCTCATGGACAACCTAAAGATATTGGTAGCCTTTGTCCTTAGAAGAATTCCCCTGGGAGGTCAGAGGCCATTTTGGCCAAAGCTTCCTTACCCTTTGCTGTGCCCTGAAGCCTGGGAGTGAAGGCTGCCTGGGTTTCCACGGGCAGAAGAGAAAAAGTGCAGGGCTGGGCTGTGGAGTGGGACCCCCAAGGAGAAGAAATTCTCTTGTCTTAAGACAAAGGGCCCTGTGGGGTCTAGACTAGGAACAGTGGCTCTCTCAGCCTTCAGGAGCAGGATTGAGGCTTTCTTAACTCCTCGGGGGGCTCAGGACGCAGTCAGTAGATTTGAGTGCAATCCCCTAGGAGTACATAGCTCTCGCCCCACTGCCCTTCCAGCCAGCTGAATCCAGAATGGTGAGAAAGACCAGGAGAGATGGTGTGAGCCCCAACCTGCACTTTGGAGGGTGCTTCACTGGGTGACGTGATTCCTCTACACTCCTGCTTCGGGCTTCTTACACGCTGGGGCCCTGGCACCGGCTGCCAGGCGGGAATCTACCAGGCTTCAAAGGAAGCAGCAAGTGGAGTGCCAAGTGGACTGACTGAAGTTCATAAAGAACTGAAGCCTGGAGCAACCAGCAACTTCCCTGGATCCCTGAGAGCCCGGCAAGCACAAAGAAGGGATGAAAGTCTGGCTACCCCAGAGGAAACTGAAACATCCAGGAGTGGGTTCTAGAAACTGTAACGTGAGAGTTCACAGAAAAACTATATTCACATTTGAAGTTACTGAAGCTCGTTCTCAGCTGTACTGGGAGAGAGATCACTGCACCCGGAGAAAAATGGCATGGTCAAAGCAAATACACTATCATATGTATTATTCTGCAACAAAATAAATAGAATGACATACTTTATATTTCTAGAGTGCTTTTGTTTTTGGAAGATTTCAGTACAGAACCCTTAGGCAACATTATCTTATTGCTTGACCATGTTTCCTTTATTTATAAAAAAATTTCCCTTAGTACATTCGGAACCTATGTCTTGCTTACAGGAAAGGCTCAAGAATGCCTTGGCAAGGATGAAATTAATTCGTAAATGGAAAAGTCCCCCAGAGGAAGGGCTACAGCAGAGCTCCCAGGCGCCACTCCACTCTCCCCGCTGGGCCATGTGGGCGCCGTTCTGGAATCTCGGGGGGGAGGGTGTTTTCCATGCCAGGCCTCTGGGACCGGGGGAGGGAATCACATGTTAGGTGGCCGCTGTCACTCCAAACAGACATGCTGCTCTGCGGTTACTAAGGCTCTTTTTTTTAAAAAAAATTATTTATTTATTTTTGGCTGCATTGGGCCCTCGTTGCTGCGCATGGGCTTTCTCCAGTTGCAGCGAGCAGGGGCTACTCTTCATTGTGGTGCGCGGGCTTCTCATCGCGGTGGCTTCTCTTGTTGCGGAGCATGGGCTCTAGGCACGTGGGCTCAGTAGCTGTGGCACGTGGGCTCAGTAGTTGTGGCTCCTGGGCTCTAGAGTGCAGGCTCACTAGTTGTGGCACACGGGCTTAGTTGCTCCACGGCATGTGCGATCTTCCAGGACCAGGGCTCGAACCTGTGTCCCCTGCATTGGCAGGCGGATGCTTAACTACGGTGCCACCAGGGAAGCCCTCCCAAGGCTCTTTGCATTGTGTTGTGTGTAGGTCTCCAGTTTCTCCTCGCCTTTTCAGGCTCTGCATAGCCCCCACGTGAGGTTCACTATAAATCAACGGGTTCCTTGAAAGTGATGGTTTCTTTGTGTCTGACTCAGGGACTTCATGTGGCGAGAGGCTAACTTCTTCTCTTCTTGAAACCAGGGCTGGTAGAAAGAAGCCTGGCCTGGAAATCAAGTGCTCAAGGGCCTCTCTGAGCCTGTTTCCTAATCATTCCCTAAGTTCCTAAAAATGAAGAAACAGCATCAACCATAGAGTCTGCCAGTAATAGAATTCCACGATGTCATAAGAGAATTGAAGTAATTCTCCCATTTAAAAAAAATGGGTCTATTACATCTCCGCTCTCGGAAACAATAACTAGAGTATAATGATCCCTGTCTTTCTTTTTTTTTTTAATTAATTAATTTATTTATTTTTGGCTGTGTTGGGTCTTTGTTTCTGTGCGAGGGCTTTCTCCAGTTGCGGCGAGCGGGGGCCCCTCTTCATCACGGTGCACGGGACTCTCACTGTCGCGGCCTCTCTTGCTGTGGAGCGCAGGCTCAGTAGTTGTGGCACACGGGCTTGGTTGCTCCGCGGCACGTGGGATCTTCCCAGACCAGGGCTCGAACCTATGTCCCCTGAATTGGCAGGCAAATTCTCAACCACTGCGCCACCAGGGAAGCCCCTATCCCTGTCTTTCAAAACAACCAAAAGCAACAGTAGGTCCAGAGCCACGGAGGCAACGATATATCTACTTCGAGCTGCCAGACGGTCCAGCACTTCAAGCTCCTCGTGTAACTCTAAGCTGAAGCCTTCAACTAATGTCCGATTCCAGTCACGTGTTTACCGAAAAATGGAATCAGAAACCCCGCACAAAAATGAGCAAATTCATGGCCGTGGAGGTAATAGAACTACGTTCTCGTCCCTTCCTGTTTACTAGTTCTAGTTTCATAAGGCAGTGAAAAAAGGAGCATTCTGAGCCTCTTAAGCTCGAGCTTGGAAAAATAAATACATGTGAATAAAAATTCCCCCACTCTCTCCACTCCGTATCAAAGCCCCGCAGGATCAGTTTTACCACACCAAGCCCCACTGAAATCAATAGAGTAAGCTCCTGAATTCATGTCCATAGGACTTGGTATTGTAAAAATAATTGGATAGCACTGCACTCAAACACTCCTTTCAGGAAGTAGAGGAAAATGTGCTTTTGCTGGTAGGTGGAGGTGAAAACTTGTCTAAATGTTGGTAGGTTTCACCCTGCCATCGGTATTGTCTTGTCAAGAGGAGCTATTATCAAGTCCCAAATGAGCCTGGCAGTACTACCCTCAATGAGGTGTTTAAGACTGCCTTCCCTAGTGAGAATGAAAACACTTCTTTTGTTATCATCTTCAAAAGTAACTACATGGTATTACTGCTATCAATGAGGTGTTTGACATCAAAATTGCCTTCCCTGGTGAGAAGAAAAACACTTATTTTGTTTCCTTCCTTAAAATTAATTGAGGTTTTTAAAAACTCATCCTTATTCAACCAACACTTGCACAGAAGGGAAGAGGAGAAGAAGATGGGATTTTTCAGTGCTGCCTTTGGTAGCCCATCAAAGGCTTTCAGCGCGTTCTTTCTGTTCAGACCACTTGCTGAACACTTTTCTGCCCCTCGGCTTTATTTTTCCCCCATTATATTTTATAACATTTGTCTCATTGGTGTGACCCTTGGTAGGGAGTTAATAGGTACTTGCCAGAATGAAAGAATGAAGGAATGACTCCATCGACCCAGATATTCCTTATGAGAATAATTTCCTTACGCAAAATTTTCTCAAGCCTACTCTATTTACTCAATGAGGTTAAAGAAATTGCTTATTAAATAATAAACATTAGGGCTTCCCTGGTGGCGCAGTGGTTGAGAGTCCGCCTGCCGATGCAGGGGACACAGGTTCGTGCCCTGGTCCAGGAAGATCCCACATGCCGCGGAGCGGCTGGGCCCGTGAGCCATGGCCACTGAGCCTGTGCATCCGGAGCCTGTGCTCCGCAATGGAAGAGGCCACAAGAGTGAGAGGCCCGCGTACCACACAAAAAAACCAAAAAACAAATAAACAAAAAATAATAATAACAATAAACATTAGTCTCTAACATTAATACCTGCGGAGGGTCTTGGTAGATACAGCTAAAGATGCTTCCTTTCCCCATTTTCCTCAGGAGTTCCAGAGGTGGCTCTGACTTTTATAACCATTTGGCCAGTTTGAGATGAGGGGCAGCCGTGGACCCTGCCTTTTGCAAGATGCAGCAGAATGTAGTAGGCAAAAGAGGCTAAGTCTTGACTTTCATGGGTCAAAAATCCAGGTAGTGCAGAATAAAAATAACAAGGTTTCAAGTATAGATAAAGAACCAGGCTACCTGATATCCAGATAAGAGATTCTTCACAGGAAAGGAGCACTTGAAAGGGAGGGAACCAAGAAAATTGGCCTGCTGGTATGTTTCCCCAAGAAGGGGCCCCATGTCCTGCCTACCCTAACCCTGAAGGCGGAACAGGGAGAGGAGGGAAGGATGATGAAAACCCCAGTAGGCCTTGGGGGGTCCTTGAGCAAGGTGAGCCATACTGTTGGGGGAAACACGGACTGACGCCGCCCACCCTGGCCGGGCACCACAGTAGCCATTTGCATGAGTTACTTTACGACAGGAGGTCCTGGTAAGGAACACGGAACTAACAAGCCACCACCAACCGGAAGCATTCGGGAAAGGTCGAAAGGAGACTCCAGTCCATATGTCCTACCAACCACCCAGAATCCTTCTTGCTGGAATCTATCTTGGCTGAGCGATACGCGCGCCACCAGAAAGGACCCTGAGTCAGAACGATCGGCCAGAGACAACCTGGAAACGAAGCCATCACCATAAAATCCGCGACTGCGAGCCACGTGGCAGAGCAGTCCTCCTGAGTTTCTCACCCTGCTGCTCTCCGCCCCCGAGACCCTTCCCGATCAAGTCTCCAGCTTTGTCAGCACGTGCGTCTCCTTGGACAATTCATTTCCGAGTGTTAGACAAGAGCCCGCTCTCAAGCCCTGGAAGGGGTCCCCCTTCCTGCAACAATACTTCATTCCCAGCAGAACCCAGGGAAGCTGCAAGATATCCAGAGCAGCCCTTCCTCGCAGCATGGCGTGGAGGAGTAGACTAGAAGTGACTGCGCGACATGTCTGGTCAAGTGGGCCTGAGATAGCCTTGTAGAGAATCATTATCCCCCAGCGCGGTCCGACAAGCAATGGAATGTCTCCCCATGCCTGAGAGAGGCGTGAATCTAGACAGGAGAGTCCTCTGACCCAAAGACGCCTTGCCATACGGAAGGCGAGGATGAAGCAGTGACTTACACGGGCATACATGGACCACAAACTGATAGGAAAGATGGATATTTCGAAGGATGCCTGGGAACTCCTCATCTTGACTTCCCACCTCCAGCCCCTGTGCTGCAACACTATGTAATCTCCCTTGAAAGCACACCCCAAATCCTAAATGGACTGGAATTAAGCTTCTACTACTTGGTGGAATAGGTCCTTAAAATAGAAAATGGATTCAATCATAGAAAAATAGTTACTTTTTTTTGCACACCTTGAGTTTGTGGACTGAGGTTTGTCTCCAGTGACCTCGGTTCATTTGCAAAGATATTATTGGTATAAACCAAAAAACCAATTATTACAACTCCATCATTACCAAGTAAAACCTAAAATCTGTTTCTAAAGTTCATTTATTGAATATAAGCTATGAACCAGGTACTGACTTATTCTCTTTATAAACGTTATCTCATTTATTCCTTACAATTCATAGGTACCATTATTCCTGTTTTAAAATTAAGAAGGGCTTCCCTGGTGGCGCAATGGTTGGGGGTCTGCCTGCTGATGCAGGGGACGCGGGTTCGTGCCCCGGTCCGGGAAGATCCCACATGTCGCGGAACGGCTGGGCCCGTGAGCCATGGCCGCTGAGCGCTCCACAACGGGAGAGGCCACAACAGTGAGAGGCCCGCGTACCACAAACAAACAAACAAACAAAAAGATTAAATATTTAAACTTATGGCAGGTGACCAACAGAAGAACACTAAACATATAACAAACATTGGGAGAGGGAAGGGGTAGTGTAAGTGATAGGGATTTACCATCTTTCACATTCAGAAGTGAAATAAAATGCTTAACACTGAAAAATCAAGAAATAAAAACATAAGCATAGGGACATCCTTGGTGGTTAAGACTCGACATTTCCAACGCAGGGGGTGTGGTTTCGATCCCTGGTCAGGGAACTAAGATCCCATATACCACGCAGCACGGCCAAAAACACCCAAAAAAACCAAAAAACAAAGTAATATAATTTGGAGTTATGAAAATAGCCACCCAAAGAAACAGAAACAGAAACTGACATTAATGATGATATCTGTAGAGAGGGACCAGGCTGAGAAGAGAGGGAGACTTTCACTTTCATTTCATGCCTTTCAATTCTCTTTAAACATTTCATTTTTGTGTGCATGTATAATTTATAATTTTTTTAAATGTCCAGAACTTAAACTCTGTTTATCCAAGCAGCTTGCTCCCCTGTTCTCTAAAATGTCCATTTCAAGCACTCTCTACTCCATCACACAGACTCCATCTCAACTTCCCATCTCCAAACTTACAAACCTGTTTTTTTCCCTTTTAAAATGGAGGAAGTGTCTCTCCGTCTACCTGAGGTTAACCTCTCCTGCTGCGTGTTGGATCCCAGGACCTCTGACTTCTTCACAAATTTTCCTTTACCCGCCTTTTCTTCAGTATCCTCAAACCTGCCCCCTTTTAACTCCTCCCAATCAGCAGGTATGCGCGCTCAGGTACTCCCATCTTAAATTTAAAAGCTGCCTGGATCCCATGACTCTCTCCAGCTTCCTCTCTCTTCTCTCCTTCACAGCCAAATATCTTCTGAAGTTACTCCACTATTTGAGTCTACCTCTATCACACCACCAAGACTACTTTTGCTAAGCTAGCCAATGGTTCCCGTCTCTAAGTCCATTAATACTAGTATTCCTCTTACTTGATTTCTCCACAGTTTACCTAAAACAATAAAACAGCCAGTTACTTTCCCAGCAAAATGGGTTTACTCGGGAACAGCAAAGAATTGCAATTCAGAACACGCAAACCCATGGAAACAATAGGCAAGTCCACAGACTAAAGGAGAGGTGCGCTGTTTCACAGAAGAGGAGACAGTTGGGAGGAGCTATCATAAACAAAGAGTCCATTGGAGGAAACTGGGAGTTTGAAGTGTACTGGTTTTTCATTGGCTGATTGTGACAGCCTCTCATTGGCTAGGCTGTTGCTGGGCGAGGAGAAATTCATCCTCCTGCTGGGTAGTAAAGTACTGGCCTTCTTCCTGTTGGAGATGGTAAGGTACCTCTCTTCCTTTGGGGTCTACAATCGACCCTGAGTGGTAGGGCATGAGAGCTCTCCCTTCTGGCCTCCCCACTCCAGTTTAAATGAAGTTTCTCTTTATTCATTTTCACTACAGCTTCTGACACAGGGGACTATTCCCTTCTTAAAACATCCTCATCTTCAACTTTCAGGACACACATCTATCACCACTGTGATTTGACTGATTGGTGACCTCATTCATTGCTTTATGTAAAAATTTTCCCTTCACTATAATGCTCACAAGTCAAGCCATAACCTTGGCCATGACATTGACTAGAGCATTTGCTCTACACAAACCTCTGTACTCCACATGCAGACCTTCCTCCCAAGTGTTTCCTTGATCCTCTGGGGCCTCTAGAATCCCTTTCAGGAGCAGGGCCACCCCCTTCAGGTTGCTCCTTGGGGAAGCCATTCTCCAGAAAGGCCAGCCTGCCAATGGAATTTTTATTGGATTTCTTCAGATACATGTAGCAGCAGTTTTAATAAATTGGTTTCCACTTGGAGGGGAAAACCTAATCTCGTGATATTAAGAGAATTCAGTCACTTGGGGCCTAAACCTCAGTTTTGGGAGTGGTGGTGGATTGTTCTCAGCTGATTAGGTCTCTGTTCTCCTCTGACAGGGGCAGTGGAGGGAGGAGAGGCTTAGGTATCATTCTAACATGGTCTCTGTGCTTCTTTCCTTCTGGGCCTTCTTCCCTGCGGGATCCCTCGGGAGCAAACTATCTCTTCTCCCAGCACATACTGGTCCTTGCATGAGAGCTTGAGGGCTCTCCCCTGTTGATCTGGCTCCACCTGGATCTCACGGGCCTGTTAAGAACGAGCTGATGCCTTCCTCCTTTTGGACCTGAACGGTCCACCCCTTCAGCCTCATGTGGACCATGGTAGCTGGGGCCACATCAGCATTCCTCTCTTTCTCTCTCCTTATGGAACTTTTTGGATTCCTCTAAGGTCTGTGAGAGACAAGGGGTGTGTGTGTGTGTGTGTGTGTGTGTGTGTGTGTGTGTGTGTGTGTGTGTGTTGAGGGTGGAGGAGGGAGTCGTATAGTTAATTACCAGAGCTATAAAAGGCCTTCTCTAGGCTCATTTCTTCTCGTATAAAGGCCAACCCACGCTGGTAACTCGTGAGCCCTCTTCTCCCAAAGGTCCAGGCAGAGCCGACACTTCCTCCTCCCCACTCAGCCCCACCCTCATTGATTTTCACAGGTTCCCTTCTCACCTTTTCTCTCTGAATTCTCCCTCCCTCCAGTCCGGGGAATTTGTCTGCATATGGTGAGAAGGCTTTTTTTTTCTAGTAGAATATATGCTATCATTCTTAACTTTGTGGTCCGTGGTCTATTCCCCGAATCTTCATATGCAACGTTAACCTTTTAAGAAAGAAAAGAAAAAAAAAAAGACATGCATCTTTTCAGTAAAGCAGCTAGCTTTTGCAAATAACAAATACTCCAGCTTTCAGACCATAATGCTTTTATGATAACTTTAACAATTAATTTTGAAATCCAGGCTCTATTTGCATTCCCTTCAAGGCAGTGAAGCCCCTGGGTGGAAGGATACAGGGAAAAAATTTAAAAAGTGAGAAAACTCCTGGATTAAAATGTACAAATATCATCTAGGTACGTAATCTTAGATTCTTTTACTTGCTAACCCCCCCTTCTCTTGCCAAAGAATTCATGAAAGGAAAAACCATGAAATTTCTCCAGTCTTTTAAAGTGCCAGGTTTAGGACATGAAAGCAACCTAAGGGTCCATTGACAGATGAATGAATAAAGAAGATGTGGTACATATATACAATGGAATATTACTCAGCCATAAAAAGGAATGAAATTGAGTTATTTGTAGTGAGGTGGATGGACCTAGAGACTGTCATACAGAATGAAGTAAGTCAGAAAGAGAAAAACGAATACCGTATGCTAACACATATATATGCAATCTTAAAAAAATGGTTCTGAAAAAACCTAGGGGCAGGACAGGAATAAAGAGGCAGATGTAGAGAATGGACTTGAGAATACGGGGATGGGGAAGGGTAAGCTGGGACGAAGTGAGAGAGTGGCATGGACATATATACACTACCAAATGTAAAATAGATAGCTAGTGGGAAGCAGCCACATAGCACAGGGAGATCAGCTAGGTGCTCTGTGACCACTTAGAGGGGTGGGATAGGGAGGGTGGGAGGGATACACAAGAGAGAGGGGATATGGGGATATATGTATATGTATAGCTGATTCACTTTGTTATACAGCAGAAACTAAGACACCATTGTAAAGCAATTATACTCTAATAAAGATGTTAAAAAATAAATAAAGTGCCAGGTTTCCACATCTTTTCACCCCTCTAAAGTTTCGGGGAAAAAGAGGAAAGAAGAGCAAAACTAGAAGCAAAATCCTAAGCTTAAAAAATTTCTCTGTGCCTCTGTTTTCATGCACTTTCATTGGGCACGACAGGAAAATGGGCTCTACTATTTTCATATAATAGTTGAATTTTGCTTGTTCCAGCGTGTATATAAATTACCTGGCTTTTTGTTAATCCCATCTAAGCGACCATTCCTTTTTTTCCTTGTTTGATTTTTCTGATTTATTTTAAAATCAGAATCCACAAACATTTAGTGAGAGGAAAATTTCTTTTTATTTCGTAATTTATCATTCTTGTCACTTATATAAGTGACAAGAATGATAAATTATAAGTATCACTTAACTTATTATTAAATTTTATTAATCATAAAATACCCAAATACCTAATATTGGAAACATAACAATAAGCAAGCCGGCAGCTATGTTTTAAGTGTGGGCATTCTAAAATGGAAAAAATGCAAAGAAAAATATAGCTCTAAGAGGGGAAATTTGGGGGCGTGGAGACGAATGCACTCTTCCAAGCCGCCTCCTGGATATCCGTCCAGCTAGGGGTTACAATTTGTTAATTTAAGGATATACGACGGAGACCGAAGGTACTGGCGCTGCGTTTCATGTTACTGACAAAAAATCCACCCTAGAGGAAGCAGTACTGCCCGGGTTGAACTGCGGAAACCAAACCCAAGTCTGAGGGGTCAGGAGTAGTTTCAAAGACTGGGCTCCACAAGGCAACATCGAACTGGGTTAAACGTTATCATTTACCTTTATTATTAGTATAATACTTTTAAGCTAATATACACCTGCACGTTCCTAAATGCCCCGAGACCGGACGGCCTCAGAATGCCTCGCTTGTCTACATTCGATTTTCTGCATAATCAGAAAAAATGGAGGAGAGCTTTGTTTACTTTGGCCTCGCTCGAAACCAGCGTCCTCGGGCCGAGGCGCCCAGACCTCGCGGCCGGATGGCGGCTCGAGTCCGCGGGGACGCGCGCGGCACGCGAGGACTCGGCCTGCCCCGCCCGGCCGCCCCGCAGCCCGCTGTCCTCCGCCGTCCCCCGGAGCAGCGGGCCCGGCGCGGGAAAGAGGCGACCGGAGCGCGTGGCGTCACAAAGTCCACTCCGAACGCTGGGGCAAGCGCCGCAGCCGAGGGCGCCCGGGGCGAACCCACTAGCGCCCCACCCTGGCGGAGCAGCAGGCGCGCGCCCGCCTCCTCTCGCCCCGCCTCCCTACCCCCGCCGCAGGGGCCGCAGCATCGCGGCGGCTCGGGCGCCGCAAAGCATCCTGGGAGAGCCGGCTCGCGCCGGAAGGACGAGCGGGTGCTCGGCTGCAGCGAGGTTATAAAAGGGAAGGAGCCGGCGGCGGGCGGAAGTGGGCGGTTCAGCTGCTCCCGGCGCTGTTGTTTGGTGTTTGCGCTCCTCGAGGGGCGTTCTGTGGTGGGCCGCCGGTGCAGGCCGCAGTGACAGGGCTGCTCGACCCGCAGCCCCCAGCCTCGGCGCAGCGTCCGACCGCAACTTCCGCGACCCGTAGGCCCAACATGGCGCAGGAGGTGTCGGAGTACCTGAGCCAGAACCCGCGGGTGGCCGCCTGGGTGGAGACGCTGCGCTCCGACGGGGAGACCGACAAACACTGGCGCCACCGGCGCGAGTTCCTGCTCCGCAACGCCGGGGACCTGGCCCCCGCCGGCGGCGCTGCCTCCGCCCACCCGGAGGAGGCCGCCGAAGCCGAGAGCGGGACCCGCAGTCGGCAGCTGCAGCAGCTCGTCTCCTTTTCCATGGCCTGGGCCAACCACGTCTTCCTCGGGTGCCGGTGAGTGAGCCGGCGTCCCTGAGCTGCTCTCGCGGTTTTGTCCGGAGCTTTCGGCGGGAGGGGAAGTGGTGGAAGCGCGGGAATCCGCGGGACAGGCTGCCCTCTAAGGGCGAGAAGGGCATCTCGGCCATGGTTAACAGTCTGGAGGTGCCCCCGTTGGGTGGGGAGCTGGCGGTGGAGTTGTTGGCGATGAGCTCACAGCGCTCTTGGGGGAGAGGGGCGCTGAACCTAAATTAGGTTTGTAAGAAGGGACCCCGCCTCCCAGACCCCGGGCGTTTGTTTACGGCGTTCCAGGAAACAGAAAGTTCCTGGCGGTTGATTCCGTTTCTTGATTACAACCAGGAAATGCAGTTCCTGTGGCCTGTGTTCGTACCCCAGAGGTGGCAGCTTAGCAAAAACACTTTATAAAGTGTCTTTCCCTTCCTTTTTTCAGGTACCCTCAAAAAGTTATGGATAAAATACTTAGTATGGCTGAAGGCATCAAAGTGACAGATGCTCCAATCCATACAACAAGAGACGAACTGGTTGCCAAGGTGAAGAAAAGAGGGATATCGAGTAGCAATGGTTAGCAGATCATAGATGTGAACATACATAGGAGTTTAGAACTTAAGTTTGATGTGATTAGGAATTATCGTTATTACTAAGTTTTTAACAAATTAGAATTTTTATGTTATTAACCAAATTGGAATGTTAAACCTAAACTATGTGTCTCTGTGTTTTAGACTTTGAATTTGATAGTTTCCTTTGACTGCTGTGAGATTTTGAAGTGTGAGATATTGTCTGTGCTGTTGATGTTTTAATATTAGAAATTATTGAGGGGACTTCCCTGGCGGTCCAATGATTAAGACACCATGCTTCCACTGCAGGGGACACGGGTTCGAGCCCTAGTCAGGAAACTAAGACGCACATGCTCTGTGGGGCAGCCAAAAAACAGAAAAAAAATAAAAATAAAAATTTAAAAAATAAAAAGATTATTGATGTTATTCAACGCTGTTTTAAGAAATTAATGAAGTTATTCCACACTTTTTAAAGAATGTACAAATCTTGAAATGTTTTCACCTTGTGCCTTTATTTTAATATGAGTATCTATCTTGTAAATCTTCAGGTGATATGTATGAGGTAGGCTTAGTCACATACTTCTTTTCGTTTTTTTCAGAAGGGGTAGAAGAGCCAACAAAAAAACGAGCCATAGAAGGAAAAAACAGTTCTGCAGTTGAGCAAGATCATGTGAAAATTCCTGCCAAAACAGAACGTGCATCAGCTCAGCAGGAAAGCAGTTCAGCGTGTTCAGGGTCAACTACCAAATCAGAGAGTAGTGGGAACTCAGCTCGGAGCTCTGGCACCCTGAGTCAGAATAGCTCCACAAGTGATGGAGAGCGCTCTGTTTCCAGCCAAAGCAGCAGCAGCAGCATTCCCTCTCAGGTAACAACGGTAGGGTGTGGAAAAGCTTCTGAACCAGAAGCTCCAGATAAACATGGTTCAGCGTCATTTGTTTCTTCGTTGTTGAAATCCAGTGTGAATAGTCACGTGACCCAGTCCACTGATTCCAGACAACAAAGCGGATCCCCGAAAAAGAGTGCTTTGGAAGGCTCTTCAGTCTCAGCCTCTCAGAGCATCTCAGAGACTGAGGTGCCCTTGTTGGGCTCCTCAGGAAGCTCAGAAGTAGAGTTGCCACTGTTGTCTTCTAAACCTAGTTCAGAGACAGCTTCGAGCGGGTTAACTTCCAAAGCTAGTTCAGAGGCGAGCGTCTCACCATCCGTTTCGAAGAACAGTTCCTCATCAGGCACGTCTTTACTAACCCCCAAGAGCACCGCCTCAGCAAACACGATGCTGGCTTCCAAAAGCACTTCGCAGGTAGCTGCATCGCTGTTAGCTTCCAAGAGCAGCTCCCAGACCAGCGGCTCTCTGGGTTCCAAAAGCACTTCCGTAGCAAGTGTGTCCCAGCTGGCTTCTAAGAGTAGCTCTCAGACCAGCACATCACAGCTGCCTTCTAAAAGTGCTGCGCAGGCGAGCGAGAGTTCTGTCAGATTCTCTTGTTGCAAGTTAACCAATGAAGATGTGAAACAGAAGCAGCCTTTTTTCAATAGACTGTACAAAACGGTAGCATGGAAGTTGGTGGCTGTTGGTGGCTTTAGTCCCAGCGTGAATCACGGAGAGCTCCTAAACGCAGCTGTCGAGGCTCTGAAAGCAACGCTGGATGTGGTTTTCGTCCCGCTAAAGGAACTGGCAGATCTGCCTCAAAACAAGAGCTCTCAAGAAAGTATTGTTTGTGAACTGAGATGTAAGTCTGTGTATTTGGGCACTGGCTGTGGAAAAAGCAAAGAAAACGCAAAAGCAGTTGCATCAAGAGAAGCCTTGAAGTTATTTCTCAAGAAAAAGGTGGTGGTAAAAATATGTAAAAGGAAATACAGAGGCAGTGAAATTGAAGACTTAGTACTCCTCGATGAAGAGTCAAGGCCTGTAAACTTGCCTCCAGCATTAAAACATCCTCAAGAATTACTGTAATATGTCCAAAATGTCACTGTGTACAATATCTGGTATTTGAAGAGAAAAACTGGCTTACTTTTGTATAATATGAAACACAGGCTTTCACAAATTTTGTATTGCTTTTTTCCAGTTTTGCAGAAAATTTACATTCTAGTTCTCTTCACACAGTGGAAGTTGTAAATAATTTGTGAATGACAGTATACATTAAAAGGTTTGTGCATTAACAGCATACCAGTATGCTGTTTTATTTGCTGAAAAAAATACTGTCTTCTATTTTTAATGACACATTAGGTACGATGTGTAGTTCTGTAGTCTTAAAATTTTTGTACTACTTTGAATTTGGTGAAAATGTATTAAGTTGTCTACCATGCTTTTTTTTTTCTAGCTGAATAAACCTTCACATCAAAGAAAAGGGGACCATAGTATTTGTCTGGAAGTCTGTGAAGCTTAAGGTTTTAAGAATGTTGCCTATAATGTTGAACATGTCTGTTAAAGAATAAAAAAGAAAATAGTTACTCATACTATTTTTATGAGAAGCTGTAAGCATTTTCTAGATAGAAAGCAGTGTTA
This sequence comes from Kogia breviceps, assembly GCF_026419965.1. Taxonomy (NCBI): domain Eukaryota; kingdom Metazoa; phylum Chordata; class Mammalia; order Artiodactyla; family Physeteridae; genus Kogia; species Kogia breviceps. Next base: position 11,082,497 of record NC_081329.1, read on the forward strand.
AATACTTAAGGTTATTTTATTCTGAAGTTGTTTGAAATTCACCATGATTTTGACCTCTGCAGATTCTTTAAGTGGGTTAATTTATGTTTTGAGGTAAAGTACAATTTACACTTTTTCTTAAAGACGTAAATGTGGGTTTCTATATTTAGCATATTTTGTGACTACTACTATTAACAGATTGATTTGTTTAGATATTAAATGCTTTAAGCTATTTTACCTTTTCAAGAAGTTGTGGTTTTTTTCCCCTCCCCGCCTCGAAGTCAGAACCAATTCCTGCGAATAAGCTTCCTGTCACTAGTCGTTGTAAATTGCAACCAGGTAATTTTTCATAGCTGATACACAGCTTTTTATGGGTAGACAAGTTAACAGTTTGCCAATCTAGAACTGGGTGGGTTTTTTCTTTACAAAACCTCGTAGAAGAACACTAGGCAGAATAAGAGAAGCCAAGCTCAGCTCTTTAAATTAGCCTGTTCAGTTGAATTACATTTGTTGGTAATGTAATGAAATCCTGCTTCTGTGTCTTAGGTGGTTCGGACTGTATTATTTTTTGTGGCCTTTTTCTGGCTTTCTAGTTGCTGCACTTTGAGCGGTGATGGTGATAATGTACTGAGAAAAACCAGGAAATGGCCTTGCATGTGGCAGTTGTATTTGGAGTAGGAAAATTGAACATTAAGTAGTAAAATGTAAGTCATGAAGTTATTTCTATTTTATATTCTAGAAATAATAGAGGATACTTTATATACTTGAATTGAAATAATCAATTGTTTTTATTTCACTAGGTAACTTTTTAAAAAGTTTATTTTTGAGCATGTTAAATTGGATATCAAAGTTTAAAGTCCGTATTATGTAAATGGGTTGCCTTTATATAATATATTGTGAGGCGAAATAACATGAGTGTTGTAAAAGCAGTTTTAATTACCTCAGTTTCCTCAGCCTTGGAATGTGTATTTTGTGGGACAATGATTGCAAGAAAAATAAGAATAAATTTCTGTAATGTATCTAATTAGGTGGTTTAGTAATTTCCTGAATTGGCTAAATTTCAAGTTAATATAAAAGTGACTGAAAATATTTTAAATTACAGTAAACTTCTTATATGGCAGAATTGCAGGAAGCTGCTTAATGTAAAAAACATCTAATAAACATTTGCTATAACTATTAAAAGCTTATAATCAGAATTTAAAGAACCCTTGATTTAAGGGAAATGCATATTTTACAATTCTTCAAAATCGTGTGCGGAAGAAAGCAGGCTTCGGAATCTTGAGATAGAATCTTGGCTCTTCCTCTTTAAGTAGGCATGTAACTGGGAATATAATCCTTTAACTTTATCTGTAAAATAGAAGAGCTGCCTCAGAGCTGTGAGGCTCAAACAAGATAATACGTGCAAAGTACATACCACAGTTGAGGGATTGCTTATATTTGTATTCTCATTTTCTCAGAACCTGATGAGTAACTATTGTCGTTTGGTCCATTTTTCAGATGAAGAAACTGAAACAAAGTAATTTGGTCAAAGATAAATTCAAGCCCATATCCGATTCCAGAGTCCAAGCTCTTACCGTGTTTTATTGCTTATTACCTTTCTCACTTCTCTAAATGATAACATTTCTGAAAATCCCCCTCAGACTGGTTTCCTACTGGTTTTAAGTGACCAACCACATCATTCCAAAGGCTCATTTCCTTGAACTGAGTCACATGAGGAGATCTAATGTTTGTATTGCTTCTCCTTAGTATTTGCATGTCTAGAATATTGTTGACTAGGGAATTATCCTATATGGGTGCAGTTGAAGTTTGTTAAAATAATTTGAAATCAAGTTTTCTGAATAGGATATTGAGAGGAAATACTGATTTTTCTTCTGAGTCAATGAGGTGAGATGATGACCTGAAACTAATTTTTCTTGATGGTGCTAAAATCCAGAATTTTTTTTTTTAAATGGTAAAGTTAGAGAGTTGACTTTAAAGAATGGTATCGTTATGAGTTTTTAACCCGAATTTTTGGGGCCTGCCACTGCTGCCATTGGCTGGGATAATTGTCATGAGGATATGTATAATTCCAAGGCTTTTGGTATGTGTTATCAAAAGCATGCTGGGGCCATCGTTTTCCCTGCCAAGCACAGCTTTTCTTGGTACGGATTTCTCCTTCCTCTTTGGATTCCTGAGCGATGGCAGTGAGGAGGTAACCAAAGCAAGCAGCAACTGGGAACCAGGTCAGGCTTAAATATGTGTTATTACTAGTTGAAGGGGAATTTGTAGGCTTTGTCAAAAAATGGTGCTGAAGCCCTATATCGACTCACTGCCTAGACACTGGCAAATCTATGGGTATCTGTTTAAGCACGACTTAAAAATTTGTGCGGTTGATGATTAAATAAATTCTTTGTAGCTTTCTACCATTTAAATAAATTCAGGGCTGTCAAGCCATTAATGTTCCTACTCCCTCTCTGCAAAAAAAATTTAAGAGAAATTTCAGTGAATGTAGTTTAGTTGCTGTCCAGCTAGAACATACCTTTTTCCTTTTCTTCCCTTATTACCAGCTTTATCCACTTTTCTGTTCTTCAGAAAGACTACTGAAGGAAGATCATTATCTAAAAATGCTAGTTTTTAAAGTTCTCTTTATCTGTTCCTTTGTGGTTTATACAGCAAGAAAAGTAGTGTAGTTAGTGGACAAGGTCCCAAACAAAACTGACTAACTTGGAAGGGGGGGAAAAATACTAAACAGGAAGGGTTAGATACAGGATATTCTTTTTAGTAAAAGCTAGAGATTTCATGTGCCAGTCCTTAACACAAAGCAATCAAATACTTTTTGTGATCTTGAAACTTTCATGAGTAGAATCAGAATCCTTGGAAGTCATTGGGAACAACCAAACTAACAGCATAAACAGTAAGTATATGGAGTTATAAAACTACTATGATATGAAGTGGAACTATTATACATAATGTACATAAAACTTGAAAAGGAGTGTAAAGACAAATGCACAAAAAGATAATCACCTAGTGTTTTCCTTATGACTTGTTTTCATGTTTGTCGGTTTACCAGGGCTCGGACATTGAAATGATAAAACCCGAACTCTGAATATGTGATCGGTGGTTTTCAAACTTTCTTCTAGTCATATTTCTTCAAAGAAAAATGGAGCCCTGTGTGTGTAAAACAGGAGCAGGCCTACTTTGAAAGAGGGCAGCCACACCCCATCGATGAATTCCTCTACCTTTCTCAATTCCTTGGCACCTCCTTGGACTGAATAGAAGGGGGTTTAGCAACTATGAGGCCTGGTGTAGATGCCAGCTTCCTTCTGCAGCTGCTATTAGAGTGATGTAAGGCAGAAAGTTAGCAATTTACTAAATGGAATTCATCTGTTTTAGAGTAATACGCCATATTAGAATTTGCAATTAGTAGGGACTCAGGTCAGGCTTAAGGGACCACCATGTAAATTAACATTTAGATAACACCAAAAATAGCTACCGTTTCTTACTTTTTGTGAACTATAATTGCAGAAGTCCATATATAAAGTCCAATAATTATTAAATGCCCACATAATTATTACCTAGGTCAAAAAACAAAATATCAGCAATGCAAGAACTAACCATGTGGGTAGCTGTCATTTATTGGGTGCCTACAATACACTGATGCTTTATGTACGTCTTACTTAAGCCTCCTTACCCTTAGGTGGGTTGGTATTGTTGATCCTATTTCACAAATGAGAAAACGTGACCGTTTTGACTTGTTTCCCTCTTGTTTCCCAGAACAAGTAAATGTTGACGTAGGGACTCAAATCCAGCGTTCTAGAAGACGCTGGTTCTAATTTGGGGCACTGAATGTGGATGCCAATGAGATGCTGGCCCATGGTATTCGTTTATGTACTAGAAAATAGTGTACTCACACTTGGAAGAAAATTTGAGAAATTTTATTTAACAATTTAAATTAGGAAGTTTGTAAAGAAGTAAACTTTAAGGGAAGTTGCTCAAATATGTATCTGAAAAAATCGTTGGAAAATATTTTCTAGACGTTTGTAGAATTTTCAAGGGACAATCTGCAGAGGCAGTGGTATAATCAGTGATGTAACCAGTGGTTGAAACAAATTATATACCTAATGAATCCTGTCTCATTACTCATCACCATTTGTATATTATTAAATACTTTTCTACACTAGCTGAGGAAAAAAAAAATGGTTCTCATGAAATAAAAACTCATAGAGGTCCACAGAGGCATCTCTAGTTTGTCATACCTGTGTGGACTGTCATGGATTACTTAAGGGAGTTCCACACATGCCCAATAACCTGCAATTTGGAAACCAATATGGGATAAAGTATGTGCACCTCTGTCCTTTTTCATTTCAGAATATTGAATGCAATTAACAAGAGAAATATGATAGAGGTAAAATAAGAATACTATTCTGAAAATACTCATTACCTTGAAATTCACATTCTCTGGCAGTCATTCTGCCATTATGGCTCATATAGGGAAGGAGAGTCCTCACGCTGCATGGCACCAACCCTGCTTCTGCTGTCACATCTTTCCTGACCCTGACTTCTCTGCCTCCCTTTCCCACTTACAGGGACCCTCGCGATTATACTGGGTTCACACAGATAGTCTCCCTATTTTAAGATCATCTGGTTAGATGGTCATCTGATCAACTTTTTATAAACTCCGTCTGCAACGTTAATTCTCCCTTGCCATGTAACGTAATGTATTCACAGGTTCTAGGGATCAGGACACAGGTACCTTCGGGAGTCCAGGAAGAGGTGTGAATTCACCACCGACATCTATCTTAAGAATGTTGGCTTTCTAACTTCATAAATCACAAAGTGTTAGCTGCCTTACTGCTGCGCAAGACAGTGTGTGGAAGGTGTTACAGCTTAAAAATGAGTTCTGCCGAGCAGCGCGATACATTGCTGTAAGACGACTCACTGATTTTAAATGGTGGCTAATCACAGGTACTTCCTCAACCATTTAATCCCTAAAGTCTAATAAGGGAACCTCATTTTACTCCACGGATCCTTCAATAAGAGACTTTCTCTTCAGGGTCAAAGAATAGAAGTAACATAGAAGCTGAGACGGCCAACAAGTTGACAGTTTTTCAAGGCTTCGTTTGGATCATAGGAGACAGAACGAATAAAACTTTGCCCTAAAGAGGCTGGAGGGTGTGGAAATAGATGCAAAGTAAGTGCTCTGTGGCTGACTTCACTTACCTATTGCCTGACCGACCTCGCAAATGTTAAACGTCAGCTTCTCGCTGCTGAGCAAACTACATCTTAAATTTATAGTTCTCACGTATAGCTGGACAAATAGTCAAAAGGCATGTATAACTATTAAAACACTCAGTTCTACATTCTTCATAGTCATATAAGTATATAACAAATAATCCTAGGCATTTGAAAAATCACACTGATTGACTTTAAACATCTACAATGTCACCGCAAGTATCTAAAGGGGTAAAAGGGAAGCGTTCATGAGGAACATGACAGATGTTCTGCTCCAGGTAATACTTACGCTTCTAAAGTCAGAGTTACGTGTAAAGAAAAAAAAAACAAATTTACAAATCCCAATTTTGTGTACTTCAAAGGAAAATATCTTTATTTAACTAAAGCTGGATTTTAGTTATTTATCTAATCACATCAAGTGGCAGTGGTAAATTGAAGAGGATCAGAATATGCTACCGGCAAATATGCCACTTTGGCATAAGGATTGTTTTGAGCTGATGGCAATTGAGAAGCAACAGATGCAAGAAAAACTCTCTGCTCTCCCCTTTCCTGCCTAAAAGCAAAGCACAAATTTTCATTTTTGAGAATGTCACCCTCTCCTGTACCAGGAAGGGAAAAACAACATTCATCACAGGAGATGGAGATGATACCAAGATGAGTCTGCATAAATGAAACCTTACTAAATAACCCTATCTTCCATTACTTTCCCCCATATATTTACTTTCCCACAATTTACCACCCACACAAGTCCAAACCCCTTTTACTTTGTCTTGTCACTTCTCCAGAACTTATCACCCTTTGTTAAGATGGTATATAAGCCCACGGCATTTCATTGTTTCTTTGGATATTCACTTTATATGAAGGCCTCCACGCATGTGAAAAAGTTAAAATATTAACATCAAACAAAATTTGTATGCCTTTTCTCCTGTGAGTCTGTTGTCAGTCTAATTCACAGGCTCCAGGCACAGAACCTAAGAGGAAAGTTTTCCTCCCCTACATAATTATCTGAGAACTTAATCCAATAGGCATTTGCTCAATGAGTTTTCTTTTAATGAGGAAGGAACAGTGGTGTAATAGAAAGAACTTTGACGTTAGATAAGCCTGGATTGAAATCTTGAATCTACTGTTTAAGGTATGACCTTGGGCAAGTTATTTAAACTCTGTGCCTCAATTTCTGCATCTATAAAACAAAGATGGTAAGACCCACTTAATGTCATTGTTATGGGAGTTAAATAAGATGAAATAGGTAAAATATTTTGATTTGTATCTCTTTTGTTAAAATAAAGATGGTTGGGGCTTCCCTGGTGGCGCAGTGGTTGAGAATCCGCCTGCCGATGCAGGAGACACGGGTTCGTGCCCCGGTCCGGGAAGATCCCACATGCCGCGGAGCAACTAAGCCCGTGAGCCATGGCCGCTAGGCCTGCGCGTCCGGAGCCTGTGCTCCGCAACGGGAGAGGCCACAGCAGTGAGAGGCCCGCATACCGCAAAAAAAATAAAAAATAAAATAAAGATGGTTGGGAGGAGATAAGAGTTTAGAAAGCAGGATAGATAAAATGTGAACCTTGAGCTTTTCTCTCTTTCTCTCGTTGGAGCTAACATAGAAATACATGGTGGCCCATTGGGTTAGCTGGCAGTTTTGTGCAAAGAACTTTGCAACTGAAAGAGGACTTAGAGAAAAATCCAAGATCCCAAAGAGTATAAAATAAAGCATAAAAGGGAAGCAACTATTGTGGATATTGCTGAATGATTCACAGGAGGAAGGGAGAAGGAAGGAAAAGAGAATACCTACCTGAATATCAAGATGTAGCAAGAGCTTTTACTCAATAATTCTGCTTCAAGGGACCTCTATTAAGGGCATAATCCAAAATACATAAAAACAATTGAGCACACAGATGGTCATCTCAACCTTAAGAGACAGAGAAAAACTAAAAGCAACATGAATGACCAAACATTGTAATTAACTTATAGTATTTTTATATGATGGAATATTACTTAGCCATTATAAACAATGCAAATGAGTATATACATTATCAGCTCAATTATGTAAAAAAAAGTACACAGATGAAAAAAAGACTGGAAGGACATACAAAACAAAGTTATTAAAAAGTATTAAAAGTACTTAACTTTGGGTGGTAGATTGTGAATGTCGAAATTCAATGTACTTCTTTTTAGTGTTGCCTATTTTGAAAATTTCTACCCTTAATCAGAGTCATTTTTATAACGCTCCTTCTTGAAAAAAAACACCATCACCCCAATAAAAGGTATTCAAAATCCATATGCAGGAAAAATATCTGTAGTGCAGGCATTCTTTGTTATTGATTAAAAGGAGATCCGATCACTTCAGGCTTCAGATTTGTAGGTGGCAAGATGGAACTTAAAAAGCCCGAGACCTATGTTCCCTCCAGTGCGGGAGGGCCTCCTCTGACTCCACATGGAGAAGGCCTGCACACTTTCAATAGTAAATTTAGATTCTCAACTGAAGCCTCAGAATTTTGTACTTAAAGCATGGAAGAGAGAACCCTGGTTAGACCTTGGGGCTATAGTTCCCAGTATCCCATATTACCATAAAAAGACCTCAATATGACTGTTGGAGAGCATTTGATTTTGAACAGGACCGTGTGCACATCCTTGATCACAAGAGATTTAAATATGATAACTCAATCAGATGACTTCTCACTCCCTGTTGCTGGCAAGAGTTTAACTGTGCTTGTCTACAGTAGGCACTTTTGCCCTTCAGAGACCACAACTAGGAATGAATGACCATGTTATGACTCAGACAGTGTATTTTCCTCCTGCTGCAAATAGGATCTTCCATGGGCCATTCCATGGGGACTTTTTTTTTTTAGAGTTCCATTGTTCCTCTATGTCAGAATTTTAAATAACTATAGGGACTTCTCTGGTGGCGCGGTGGTTAAGAATCTGCCTGCCAATGCAGGGGACACGGGTTCGAGCCCTGGTCCGGGAAGATCCCACATCCCACAGAGCAACTAAGCCCGTGTCCCACAACTACTGAGCCCATGTGCCACAACCACTGAGCCCATATGCCACAACTACTGAAGCCCATGCGCCTAGAGCCTGTGCTCTGCAGCAAGAGAAGCCATCGCAATGAGAAGCCCGTGCACCACAACGAAGAGTAGCCCCCGCTCGCCACAACTAGAGAAAGCCCACGTGTAGCAACGAAGACCCAAGGCAGCCAAAAATAAATAAATTAATTAAAAATAAATAAATAAATATAGGCTCTGTGGCCCTCTTCTGATTTGCAGGAAAATATAACATTATAATTTTTGCTTTGAAGTTATATATTTTAAAGATATTATATGGAAAAAAAGCCGTTTATATTTACCTTTCTGGTGTTCTTCATTCCTTCCTGAACATTCAGGTTTCCATCTAGTGTTATTTCCCTTCTATCTAAAGAACGTCATTTAACGTTTTTCGTAGTACAGGTCTGCTGATGAGAAACTCTCTTAGTTTTCTTTTAAATGAAAATATTTATTTTGCCTTCATTCTTGAAGGATATTTTTATTTCATTTTATCTTGAAAGATATTTCTAGATAGAGAATTCTGGGTTGACTCTTTCTTTTCTTTTAGCACTTTAAAGATGTCATTTCACTTGATTCTGATGAGAAGTCAGTAGTACTTCAAATCTTTGTTTCCCTCATATAATAATATTTTCCCTGGCTACTTTCAAAACTTTCTCTTTGCTTTTGCTTTTCAGTAGTTTGACTCTGCTGTACCTAGATGTGATTTTCATTATAGTCTGCACGGGCTTCAGTGAGCTTCTTGAATCTGGCTATTTGTCTTTCACCAAATTTGGGGACATTTTGGCCATATTCCTTCAAAAAAATTTTTATGCCCCCTTCTCTCTTTTCCTGCTAGAACCCTACGTGTTAGATCTTTCAGTATTACCTTATAGGTCCCAGAGGTACTTTTCATTATTTCATTTTATAGTATTCTTCCTCTCTGATCTTCAGATTGAATAATTTCTATTGATCTAACTTCAAATTCACAGACAGTTTCTTCTGTTATTTCCACTCTGATCTTAAGGCTATCCAATGAAAAATTTATTTCAGACATTATACTTTTCAGTACTAGCAGTTCCTTTCAGTTCTTAAAATCTCTTTACTTTTCTGAGATGTTCTATATTTTCATTGATTACAAGGGTGTTTTCTTTTAAGTCCTTGAGCATGGTTGTGAGAGCCGCGTTAAAATCCTTGTCTCGAATTACAACTGATTCGTCCTGGCCTAGTCACCATTGATTGGTTTGGGGGTTACATTTTCCTACTTCTCCATATGTCTAGTAGTTTTAGGTATTATCCTGGACATAGTGAATGAGGTACTGAGCATCTCGAGATGCTCAGTTCTGATCTGTTTCTCTAAAGAGCAGCAATGTTTTTGTTTTGGCGCGCCGTTCACTTGGCTGAACTCGAACTCGAACACAGCGCAGTGCTCTTGGCCTTATCTGGGCTGCCTGGAGTCCACCTTGCACATGTGTGGTTTAGGAATTAGCTAGAGTTTGGGGCAGTTTCCACTCAGACTTTAAGGCTCCCTCTCTGTGACTCTCTTCTTTCTGGGATTTCTCCTCCACTTTCCGTTTTTGTTCTTTTAATTGCCTCTTCTTCATCTCTTTGGTGAGGAAGGATTCCCACCCTAGGGTTATGGGAATGGCCTAATAGATGACACCCAGCACTTGTCAGGTGAGATTGATGGCTGTTTACTAGTCATGCATACTCATAGCCTGGGGGAGGACACCAGACACCATTCAAGGACACATGAGGGTCACACCAGAGAACACAGTAAACAGCTAGGTACTGAGGGAGGCAGATTTTGTAGTATCAAAGTCGTCCCTGGTTCCTGTGGGGGGATGGGATTGGTTTCTTTAAATAATTCCACAGGCTTGCAGGGAAATGAAACCTGCCGCTCAGGTACAAGCAGGAAATGTACCTGGTCCCCGAGACAAGAAGGGTTGTTTGGCTAGGGGATCTTAGGACCATGGGAGCGGATGGGGAAGGGAACTTGGTGTTGGGCTGTTCATAACTTTCCTGATTCTACCAGACGTCAAGGCAGTACATGGTATTAATTCTAGGCCCTGTACCACACTGTGGTTGCCCTGGTCTCCAGCCTCTGGCTCTTCGAGCCAGTGCATCTGCAAGTTTCTAAGTTTAAGTCATCCTACAAAACTGGGCACTGCAGGCTAAAGACATAAAAATAGGAAACGCCGGAAGTGCCATTTCATTCTTCCAAGTATTGACTTCCCGCCAGAATGTGCCTTCTTTTGCTTGTTTTCCAGTGCCTTTTGGTATTTTAAAAATATTTTATCCAGAATTTATAGCTGTTATTTGTGGGGGGGGTGATTTGATAGGACCTATCTGGCTAGTACCAGAGCAGAACTTTCAAAGTTCATTCTTAATCTTTGGCTTTAAGCAGTTTAACTAAATAGCTGAAGAAATACCAGATATGATTTATTGATTATAACAGGAGTTGGGTGGAGTCTTTGGAATGATAATATACGAGAATATTAACTCATAGCCGTAATTAATAACTGTAGGGCTCAAAAATATTGTTACATAGAATACTTACATTTTGATTTAGTGCAAATTTTGATTCCACACAAATAATTCAGTCAAAGTTCTGTTGGACTCAGCACTCATCAGATAAAATCCAGAAAAAAATGTTTTTTATTTCAGTTTTTTTTACATACTGTGAAAGTACACATGAAGGAAAAAAGCAGAAGCTATTATTTGACAACATGGTCCCATATTTCTTCTTAAATATGCACCATCTTCCATAAACCATGATTGACTCCTACAAATTTTACTCTCTTTTTCTGCCTTGCTTCTACATTTATTGCTAAATTGATTTTATTTATACTTATGCCTGTAGGCATTTTCCTGACACTCTATATACGTGTTCTATATCCCTACAGAGACTATAAATGTCTCCTGGACATGGACCAAAGATTTGATTCGGTTTAAATCCATACATAGCACATACTTGCATATGTTGATTATTCATTTTTCAATGAATCCTATCAAGACTCGAATGGACAAACTGGGTTTTAAATTTCTTCAGAACTTTATATATGGTGTTTCCTTTGGTGATCCCAGAATCACTCACAAGCCTCAACAGCAGGTTGTAAACATGGCTAGGACTTATTACAGCAAAGGAGAGAGAGCAAAAGCAATGGGAAAAAGATGCATTGGGGAAGTCCAGAGAGGTCAGCACAGGCATCCAATGTTCTTGGCCTGAAGCTGCAAGGAATTCTCTGTCTGTCTAGCAGCAAAACTACAGGCACACGTGGAATAGCTCTACCTGAGGAAGCCCATTTGAGTCTCAGGGTCCAAGGCTTTTATGGGGAGCTATTAACGTCCACACATTCTGCTATACAATCAGCTATGGCAACTGAGACTCAGGACCCCAACAATGAAACCAGGTGTACGCGTTGTGCAAAGCAACCTGACAAGCCAGTATGGCGTGTTCCGTTTCTCCAGGTGTTCACAACAAAATCGTCTCTAACATAAAGAACATTCCACGGGCCAAATTCCCAGGGTTGGCGGGGTCAGTCATGGTTTCCTTGGAGACATGCAAGGAATAAGCAACCAGACCTGCTGCATTAACTCTTCCTCCCAAGGGTCTGTCCATCCTTGCTATCCCCTATTACTGACTCCCATCTTACTAACAAAAGTGATACAAAGCTAGCTAAGTCCTGGCTTGCGGGAAAATATTTTTAAGACCACTGCACATCTAAATCATTTCCTCTAGTCTCTCTACCCTTCCCAACACATTCCCAGCCTCCAGTTTCTATGGCTGGCTGTTCTTTACAGACAAGCAGGCTACATCTAGGAAGCAATAGTTTATGCTGTTTGGAAGAGGAAGCCTAAAAAAAACGACAGGGTTATAAACCTTGTATGATTTAAATCTGTATCTTTCCCAGCAAATCTGCTCTGCTTCCTGGATCTTCTATTCTGCACAACATTGCCACCACCTCCTTATGGCCCCATCCCCTAAAAACAGTCACTAAACCCAGTTGATATCACCTCCTGGAAATTTCCTGAATCTATCTCCTTCCTTCCACATAACCTCATTTCCCTGTTAATTGCTCCTTCCTGGCTTCTCCTTCTTTCTCCCACCCAGGCCATTATTCATTACAGCAGAGCTGCCACTCCCATTCTTACCTAGAAAGCAACCCACCACAACGCCGAAGAATAATTTCTGAAAAAGATGCCTTATATGAGGTATTGTAACCACTCAGGTCACTATGTTCAATTGTTTTCCTGTCTGTTTCCCGTGTGTTTCCACTAATATCAATTTTATTAAAAAATAAATTCCTATCCCAAATTGAAACCTATGCCCAGTGGAATGGAATCAGTTTCTTGGAGTTCTTTGAGCCACGCAACAGAAATAATAATAGCTGCTTCCTATACCTCAATCTCCCTTTGCTTTATGACATCTGGGCTCTTCTCCCAATCTTTTTCCTTCCTCAACTGCTAATGTTCAGATTCCTCTTCATTAGATACTTCTGCTAAATTTCAATCCTATAGAGAAGACCACAGCTCAGTAAGAGACATCAGGGAAGGACTCCTTCTGGGGCAGACACAGTTCGCAGTTCCCTTCTGAGGTTGTAGGTACAAGTTACAGATGGCATGAGCACAGAACACATTTTAAAAAATGTGAATGTTTTAAACATTTAACTCATAAAAATGATAAGAGGTATTCCATCTTAACCTAAGGTATTCAAGTAAGATCACACAAAAATTTAGAAAGCTCTCAATAAGTCGAGGGTTATACTGAATGAGAAAAAAGCTACACATAACTTCTCCTAAACTGCTAAAAAACTTCACAGAAAACTGTATTTCTGAGCCAAAACTGCCTAGATCAGTTTCTAAAGTGTGACGTCTTCAAAAGCTTCAAGCTTAGCAATGTGGTATTTATTAATTTTATTTTTGTGTAACAGTATATTTGCAATTAGAATGCTAGTATGTAAAGTATAGACATTACTCGCAGTAGTAGCAGAAAAATTCTCAAAAAAGTGAACTAAATCTAAATATCGAGTGTATTTACTCATGTGCTCCTTTCCCAGTGGGTAGTATTCATATGCATTTCGTTATTGCAGAATGTACGGAAAGCTTTTTGCTTCTTTTATATTAAAAATAAACAAAGTTTAAATTTTGTTAAAGCAATACGTGTATCAAAAAACTCAAATGTGCAAAATGATATTTGTGAAAACTGAGCCTCCCTCCAGCTCCAGATCCTCAGGCTCTAAATCAGAGGCAACTGCTACCATAGGTAACACTGGACTGTTCTTCCAGAGATACTGTACCTGAAGAGTAAAAGTTAGGCATATTCTGAAGCTAACATCAAGGAACTATATTCAGTATTCTGTTATAAACCACAATGGAAAAGAATATGAAAAAGAATGTATATATATGTATAACTGAATCACTGTGTTGTAGAGCAGAAATCAACACAACGTTGTAAATGAACTATATGTCAATAAAATAAATTAAACTAACGTAACGAAGTCACTAGGCCCTTTTGCAATTATTTTTGAATCAACATGCCACTTTTCAAAGATTACGTTAGACAGGCTATTAGTCCAACCCTGTATTATAACTGTATTTTTTGTTATGCATAAAGGAGTAACAAATAGTTTCTGTAGATATAATTTAAATATCATGGTCCCTAAACTTTAATTCTCCTGTTGTACCATCACTGTTAATGGCTGAAGTAATCATTCCTTTCTCTGTTTCTTCTATTTTCCCATTACAGTAAGCTTTTTAGCCTCTAATACTTTCCATAGAAATTGTTCCCCATATCTTTTATATCTTTGTTTTTTTAATCTCTCTAATTCTAGTACTTACTTTCAGCAGGTAACACAAGAAAATATTTCTACTGTCACTTTCAGGCATTTCTTCAAAGTCGTCTCCCTGAAGATGTCATTTCTGTGACCAAAGGATATTACGCTAAAGGATCTGGAACGTATACCCCAGTTAGAACAAGCAAAAGATGCCACACCGTGCCTGCAGATAGATAATGAAGAACACAACCTATGTTTTCTCAAGCAGAAAACAATTGAGGGCAGTCTAGAAAACAAAAGAAAATGAGATAAATTATTTGTTAAATATTTCTAAAATGTGGGTCTTTTATTTTATAGAACCAGTACATTTCAAATTACTTGTAGGGGCTTCCCTGGTGGTACAGTGGTCAAGAATCCGCCTGCCAGTGCAGGGGACACGGGTTCGAGCCCTGGTCTGAGAAGATCCCACATGCGGCGGAGCAACTAAGCCCGTGCACCACAACTACTGAGCCTGCGCTCTGAAGTCCACGAGCCACAGCTACTGAAGCCCGCGCGCCTAGAGCCCAAGCTCCACAACAAGAGAAGCCCCCGCAATGAGAAGCCCGCTCGTCGCTACTAGAGAAAGCCTGCGCGCAGCAATGAAGACCCAATGCAGCCAAAAATAAATAAATAAAATAAATTTATAAAATTACTTGTAGCAAAATAAGGTTGTTTTTTTTTTCAAAATAAGGTTTTAACACAATTTTCCAGAAAGATATATTGAATAAAGCGAGATATACTGGTTTCCATAGATAAAAGAGTCAGAGAACTCCAATTTATGGAAATAAATTAGATAAACAATTTTTTAAAATTTACCCTCAGAAGCTAAATCAATATTCATCAAAGTGCTGGATTAAATTAACCTTGCCAAGAGCAATTAATGTAACAATAGCTCCAATAAAGCCTCATTAAGTAATCAGTTAGAATCATTACAAGGAACAAAAGATTCAGCAAAAAGCTCCTTGCCAGAAGGATGAGTTTTATTTTTAAAAGGCCATTCTTATTTTAACTAGAGCTGAAGGCATAAGGCATTTGCCCTTGAAAATAAATGTCTAAAGGATACATGATTTCTAGTACTTTTGATTTTATGATTATTTTGGAAATTATTGTTCAGGAAATTCTAATTTTCCTTTAGAGGTAATTTTGTCAAATTTGCTGCAAGACTTCTCGGAAAAAGTAATTTTATAATATCCCAAGTTTTTAATTGCTTTTTCTATGGGTACTTTTCTCCTTTCCAATGATTATCAGCTAAGATTAACTAATATTTGTTTTACTCTTAAATTTTTTTTTTTTTTTTCGGTACGCGGGTCTCTCACTGTTGTGGCCTCTCCCGTTGCGGAGCACAGGCTCAGGACGCGCAGGCTCAGCGGCCATGGCTCACGGGCCCAGCCGCTCCGAGGCACGTGGGATCCTTCCGGACCGGGGCACGAACCCGTGTCCCCTGCATCGGCAGGCGGACTCTCAACCACTGCGCCACCAGGGAAGCCCTACTCTTAAATTTTTAAGTGTACACTTATTTCATGAATTGCTGTGTGACCCTGGGCAAGTTACTTAACTTCTCTGGGTCCCCATATTATCACTTGCAAAAAAAATTGGTCTAGAGGTGAGTTATGATAGGGATTCTCAACCTCTTCCCCATCCTTCCCTACGGACATGATGGTTGTGATGAATTAACATCAGCAGCAGTGGCTCATCCAGCTACTCAGGGAGGTTGCCTGTTGCCTGCTCTCTCTTCCTTTGAGGGAAATCACTGAACTGAGATTAGTTTTAGCTATGCAAAGTCCATGAGTCTATAGTGATCAGAAGATTAAAAATGACCATCTGAAACTGTGCAACCTTAAGATGAAGTTTTTTCTTTGCTTTTCTTTTTTAAAAAAATAAATTTATTTATTTAAATAAATATTTATTATATTGTTTATTTATTTTTGTGGCTGCGGTGGGTCTTCGTTGCTGCGCGTGGGCTTCCTCTAGTTGCAGCGAGTGGGGGCTACTCTTCGTTGTGCTGCGCGGGCTTCTCATTGCGGTGGCTTCTCTTGTGGAGCACGGGCTCTAGGTGTGCAGGCTTCAGTAGTTGTGGCGTGCAGGCTCAGTAGCTGTGGCTCGTGGGCGCTAGAGGGCAGGCTCAGTAGTTGTGGTGCACGGGCTTAGTTGCTCCGCGGCATGTGGGATCTTGTCGCCTATTGTACTAATGAATTGATTTAAAGTTTCAGGTTTTTTCAGTACAATTTAAAATGCTGCATGTGTCCCCTGCATTGGCAGGTGGATTCTTAACCACCATCCCATCAGGGAAGCCCCTTCTTTGCTTTTCCTTCATCCAACCTCTATTTATTCAGCACTGTGCAGGGCTCTGATACAACAGACACAGTTCTTGAATAAAATTATCTTTTTTGAGGCTCTTTGTAAAAAAAAAAAAAAAAAACCACACACATAATTTAAAGAGGATGAAGTCTATGCTAACATAGCTTTCAACACGTTCCCTCTTTACCACCCTTCTCTGTCCCTTTGATGAAATTAATAGGAAAATCTCTACAACAAATTAAGAGTAGCATATGACAGGCATTGTACCAAGCTTTAATCTCAAACTTGCAAAGGTAAGAGGTCAGAGCTTCAGTTTACGTGTTTTGGCTACTCCAAGATTCTAGGGTATTGTTGGGTTTATTGATCATCTACAAAAACATTTTAAGGTACGGTAGCTCACTAAGATAAAGGGTTATCGGCAAGGACAGAATGTGCTGGCATCTCTTTTATCACACTTATGGATCAAGCAATTACATTACTTGTACAGGTTAAACTATTTACATCTACTATATCAACCATTTAATTTTAGACAGATTTATTGTTTCACGAGCAAAATTAGATTAGAATTTCAATTTTGAACATTAGTATAAATCTCTCTTCCCTAAATTTTAAACCCTTTCCCCTGCTTTTAGGAAACATAATTGCATAATTCAAACTCCTTTAATACTGTGACCTAGTTCCTCCTCTTGATGTTATAAACGGCTCATGTAACTATGGTAACCATCCAGGGAAAATTGAATGTTTTTCTGGTCAGCAATATGCAAAGTATACCATACGTGTTATTTTTCTCTCTGGGATAACCAAAGTGGATAATATGTGTTTGCTCTTCTTCTTGGTTATGGGAATGACATTTTATCACACTGAAAATTCTATGACTATAGACCCAATCATTCACAGTACCTTCATTAAAAGGTTTAGGATCCTCTTTTGCTGTTAGTGGTCATTCTAATTGCTGCACACTACTATAACCCATAGTATGATTGATCGTATACCCCATCTGCGCTGCCTGCTTCATAAACTAAATGTACAGGCTAACAGTACTCATATTAGCAATGTTCCATCTCGAGAATCTGGTATTTTCTTAACTTTGTCCTTTAGTCCTAGACAAAGTGTTTCCTTAAAACAAAAAACTAAAATGGAATCATCTTGGGAGTATTCTTAGATACCAAGAAGCCTTAGTTCCAGTTTTTAGTGATTTTATATGTCTTCTTTTTTGCTTTATTTTTTTTCTACAATTAAGGTGTACTACTTATGCAATAAAGCAATCAAAAATGCTTTAAAACTGAGCTCAGTGGAGATGCAGACTGTTAGTATTTGTGGTTATTGTTGTCGCCTATTGTACTAATGAATTGATTTAAAGTTTCAGGTTTTTTCAGTACAATTTAAAATGCTGCACTTGGACCTTCTAGAACAAATTACACTCTAAAGCAAATGCCTAGATTTTTAAAGGATTTATTTATCTGTATTAGGTATAATTACATTTCTACAGTGGGCTATCATTTGGTGACCTGTCAATATGAGTATTTTGTTTAAAGTGATTTTCTTGAATCTCCCTACATTTTGAACAGTGCTTTTTAACGATCCAAATATCTTCCTTAGAAAAAACATTGCTATCTGCTTCCCTGAATTAAATAGGGAATTAACTGCCTTTTACTACTTTAGGAAAGACCTCACTAACCAAATGCAGTGTGGAATTTGTTTAGATCCTGTTGAACAAACCAAGTGTAAAATAATATTAATGAGACAATAGGGAAATTTCAATTGCCTGGATATTAAATGACAGTAAGATCATTTTTGGATGGGATAATGGTGTTGTGGATGTTTTTAAAAAGTTCTCTCTTATCCATTCATATTTAAAGTACAGAGAAAATGATAATAATCCAGCAAGGATAAGGGAGTGAAATATTAAGGACCATATATTGATAAATGTTCAAGCTGGGTGAATGGTATATTAGGATTTATTGTACTATTACCTCTACTTTTGTGTGTGCTTGAAATTTTCCATAATAAAGTTTTCAAAAATATTAAAAGAAAAAAAGGACTTCAAATTTAATTGTCCTGACTCAAGCAGTAGCTGAATCTTCTCAGGAGGTATCTATATATATATATTTTTAGGAGGTATCTTTAGGAAACCTTCAGAACTACTTGCTAGTTTGTTTTCCATCAGAGTTTGAAGTGGTCCCCCCTCCCCTTACAGTATAAATAAGGGCCTACCAGAGATCTCTTAAACATTTCTACCAGGGATGTCTCTCAGTAACTGATTTAGAAATTAAAGATAACCTCAGATAGTTCTACTAATTTGGGGGTGTCAGTTACTTATCTTTTTTAAGGTTACTTCAGAAAATATACTTAAGAGCAAATAAGATGACTTTTTGCTTTATTCATACAGTTAAATATCACCAATTAACTTCTATATTGTGGAGAATTGGGGACTGTTAAGTATTGCATTTAGCAGGGTACAGGCACCCAAAAGGCCACAAATTTCCGGTTAAGTGATTACTAAAAAGAAAAAGACATGATAAATAACCAAAGCCCTTTAAAGGGCTGAGTTTTGGGAGTACAGTGATTTTCTTTTTTACTCTTCTCACACAATCTGCTTTCACAAGTACCGCAGGAGTAAGTCTTTGATTAACTTTTATAAATTAATATAGCAAAAAAAGCCCATGTCTGACAATTCACATACACACATAGATTACCATATGAGAGTGTTCTTTATAGGTTTAGATCAACACAAGCTGCAAAATCATTATTTAGACTTTTTGCTTCCTTTCAGCCTGTTCAACAGAATTATGAAAGGTCAAAATAATGCTCTAAAAGGTCTCATTTCCATACTCCTCCTTCCTTCCTCATCCTGCTCATGGCTCCTGAAAGGAGTGCTCTAGGTATTATGAATCACTGCCTTTTCTCACTTCTAGTTTCTAACCATGTGTTCTATCTGCCTGCAGACCACTTCTCAGGCTGAATAAAATCCATATGAGCGTTCTGTGTCTAATCTGAGTCAGTAAATAATAAGGCATTTTGCATTATTTTGGGCCTTCAATAAAAACTAGCTGATTTAAATCTATGAGTAAACAAAAATAGTAGGGTTTAAGTAAAAGGTGATTAAAATTCAGTTCTTAACAGTGACTTTTTTGACAAGACCTGGCTGCTTAATCTGATTTAAAATCCCTAGGCGGTTCTCAGAAATACAAGACACTGGACTGCCTGGGTTGACTTAATATTCAAGTGGTCAAAACCTCCAAGTGTCACAGGATAATAATACAAGACAATCTCTGAGTCCTGAGCAATATTATCTTGTTCCCAAGACTCAAATTTCCAAGAGTGCTTTGTTTCGGTTTGAAATTTAAAATATCCTCTAGATCAAGGTCTAGATTTCTCTTTCCCTGTCAGTGGTTACGTACTATTAACAGCTGTTTCAAAAGTGCCCTACATAGGTCACCATACAGGTGCCCCACCGCTGCAAACCAATTGGATATAAGGAGAAATCCCAATTTATCGCCCCCTCACGTTTTCTTTTTAACTCAAATGTACTACTCACAATAGTGCTTGTTTACATAGGCATTCCGTTAAAATTCTCCGCGTATTCGTTCTCTTTACACCCATTTCTTTGAAAAATACACGCTGTTATATACACTGAGTCCATCTGGAATTAAAATCAACTCCTCTGCTTGGCATTTCATTTAACCCCTGATAGGAATTAAACCCTGTCGGCCGGTCACGTACATGAGGACGTGGGCCTGATTCCTGATTCGGTCTGTCCTCTCGTCTCCATCACCCCTGGACCCCGGCCCCCAGTGGTTTTCAGTCTTACGTAGATGTTAAGGTGGTGGTGCCCCTCACGCCGCCAGGAAGCCCTTGCCTATGTTTAATGTTTAAACGTTCTGATCCCCGGGGGGTAAACTTATTTTTTTTTTTTAAAGGTTGTCTGTCGGACAAACAGGTATGGGGCAGAGTGAACTTAAACTAAATGCGATTCCTCAGGAGCCCTAGGGTGGACAAAACCTGCACGTCCTGGTGCGGCGGGAGACCCCCGCGTCGGCGAAAGGGCGGGAGCTCGCAGAAGCCAGGAGGGAGATTCAAAAAGCGGACAGACTAATGGAGAAAGAAATGCAGGGGGCCGCGAGGGCACCGCCTACCTCGGCGATCAGCCCCGGTGCTCCGGGAGCCCGAAGGCCGCGGCACAGCCAGAGGGCGGTGCCGGCCCGGCGGGCACATAGCTGCCGCGCATGCCCGGAGCCGCGCTCGCCTCACGCCCGCCGCGTAGTCCCGGCAGGACTCCCTCCGGGTTGCTGCGTAAGGCGGCCGCCTGCTGCTCCTTTTAAGGCTCGCGAGGGGCCGCGCCACATCCATCTGATGAGGAAAAAGTCGGTAACACCGGGCCGAGGGAGCTGGGCCAAGCTTCCCCCTCCCTGTGGGAAGGACGGAAGGAAGGGGTCAGCCACCTGCCCTCTCAAGTCCCATTCAGACATTGAGCAAAGAGGCGGACCTGACAGTGCTTCCCCTTTAAGGGGGGGCGGGGCGTAGCCTACCGTTTGGCCGCCCTCCGCACCCTCCCCGCGGGCCAAGAGTTGACAGACCAATCGCCCGGGTGGCGGAGGGAAGGCGGGAGAATGCGAACCCTTCGGCTGGGCGGTAGGGGCGGGCCCCCGGCCTTATTAGGAGGGAGTCCTGCGCAGGCGCAGAGGCAGCCGCAGCCGGAGGGGCGGGGGCGGTCCAGTCAGAGACTCTCCGACAGGCACGGAGGGTGATTGGGAGGAAAGGGGCCAGCGAGAGGCTTGTCATGGGGATCCGAGGTACGAGACGGCATTGGTAGCATCTGGTGACTCCGAGGGGGACAGGAAGTGTCAACGCCCGGGACCCCGGCGCCAGCTCCGCTGGGGGGCATCCCCGCTGCTCTAGTCCTGGGGAGGGAGGGGTAAAAGGAGGGAGCCCCGATCTCGCCCCGCCCCTGGGCTTGTTACCGCGGGGGCGGGGAGTGAGGGCTTCTTTTGAGGGGAGTAGAGATCGGGGGACTCGGCTGTGCCCTCTCAAGCGGCTGCCGGTGTCCCCGCGGCGCCGGGCTGCCGAGCAGAGGAGCCGCGGCGGCCGTGGCTGTTGCATGTGTGGCTGCTGGATGCGGAGGCGGCGGCGGCGGCGGCGGCAGGATGTTAGGGCAGCAGCAACAGCAACTCTACTCGTCGGCCGCGCTCCTGACCGGGGAGCGGAGCCGGCTCCTCACCTGCTACGTGCAGGACTACCTCGAGTGCGTGGAGTCGCTGCCCCACGACATGCAGAGGAACGTGTCCGTGCTGCGAGAGCTGGACAACAAATATCAAGGTAGGGGCCGCGGGGCTGCCGCTAAGGTCCTCCCCCACTCGGGTCCGCTGGCCGCCGGGCACGGTCGCTCGGAGCCTGCCTGGAGAAGTGCCACTTTCCATTTCTCCTGTGACAGTCTCCCCGACTGCACAGAGGGGGTCTGGTGTGTGGGACGGGGGAACGGGACTGGAGACCGGGTTCGCGGCCCTCCCTTCCCCCGCTGCGGTCGGCGAGGACTTCTCGGGGGTCTCGAGGGTGAGGGTGGTGGCTGCTCGTCAGCCCCCGCTGCAGACCCAGCGGCTGCAGCTGGTGTGGAGAGGAATCAGCCATTTTAAGCAGCAAGCATTTGTTCTGGCCCTCGCCTGTCCGTTGCCGCAGACCCTCCTGCCCCGGCCGGGGAGCGTGCAGCCGAGCGGGGGCTGTGGGGAGTGAGCGGCCGGCCGCGGCCGGACTCCCGCTGGCCTCCGGGGCCTGGCTTTCCCCACCCCCCCCTTGGGCCCCCACCCCCTGAGAGCAGATGCACTGGAACGTGCAGGGGGGAGGGGGCGCGAGAGGGCTGCGAAGGCGGCCTCCGGGGAGGTCCCTCCCTCGGCTCTCCGGCTCCCGGCTTGGGAATAGAGGAGGCTTTCCCTCTCCCGCCCCAGGGAAAGTTCCGGGCCACAGCCTTTCCCATCTCTTTCAGCCAAATGGTTAAAAGGCTAGGGGTCCCCGCGGGGGAAGGGAGAGGGGTGTGTGTGGTGGGGTGGACCCCCCGCCTGCGCTGGGGGCGGGGCCTGCGGCCGTGACGTAGGACGTGGGCGGGGCGTGGACGCGCGCTCCCGCCCGTCTGGAAAATGGCTGGTTGCAGGAAGGCTTGGGCGACACTGGCTGTTCGGGAGGGGACCGTGCGGGACATTAGCTCGTCCTGATCGGAGTCAGTGTTGGGATTTGAGACATGTTTGTTTCATTTTTCGACTTTTTCCCAATCACTCAATCTCACGACAAAGACATAGCTACTGTGATCGTCGCTGACCCCTGCACCGCGTAGGTTCCGGGCCTTGCGTCACTTCCGGGCCCCTGGAGGATGTGGGTTAGTTGACTGGGCAACCGCCTGGCGTCTCTTAACCCCTGGGTCCCTACTTCGCCAAGTTTAAGTGCGGAGGCAAAAGCCACCCTTTGTGGTCAGATCCAAGGAGCTAGGGTTGATTCCCGGGAATCGGCTTTTCTTACAGAGTATTATTTACTATTTACCATTGGTGGCCCTTTCGCCTCTAACTACAAGGGGAAGAGTTTAAATGGGGAGCCGTTTGGTTTAATAGCCCTGAATCAAGGAACAGACCTTGGACATAATGTGGAATCAGCCATACGGACTTTAAAAAGATAACTTCTTGGACCCATTCTCTGTTTTTCGAAACGTCGCTAGTTTTATGATTTAGTGTCTAAGGAACGCGTTTCTGGGGAGATATTTTCAGGCCTGTAGCCTGATAGAACACTTAAGTGTCTCTGTTTTTTCACCTATAAGTTGTTTCTGCCTTTTGAACCCATATGACTGACAGGACTGATCTCTGTTGAGGGGGAAGCGAATTAATACGATTACTTACTGTGTGTCAGTTGCTGCACCACGTCCAGAACATTATCTCATTTAACCTTCACAACTCAATGCAGTAAAAATTCATTTTGCAGACAAATTAAAATTTACAAGGCGTTTAAGTAACTTGTCCAATTAAGTGGGGAATGTTTGACTCAGCCTGGCTGCTGCAGGTGCACATGCTAGTTTTTAAATTATTTAAATCGTTTTTTTTGTTGTTTTTTTTGTTTTTAATAAAAGCTCTCCAAAGGTTATTTTCTATAGACATGGAGCACATACCTGAATTGTAACCTAAAAGTGTTATATATTGTACATGTGTGCTTAAGAATTGTATGTTGAACATTTTTCGTTTTTCAAATAATCATAACTCTGAAGTTTGTAAAGCTTGCAGGCTTTTACGTTTCTTTAAAGACATGTTTGCCTTCACGAAAGTTAAGCTATTTTTTTTTCATTTGAATTGGGGAGGGGCAAGTTGTTCCAGGAAAATCTGCCATCTTGACCATCTGGAGTTGACAGAAGTAGCTTTGGTAACATGAGAAACAGTATTAGGCCTTGAAAGATGGAGAGATTTAAAAAAATTTTAGCCCCATTAAAATTGTAGTTCTTTTGAAGAGTAATACAAAAACTGTGATCTAGTTTTTACTCTGCACATGCTTACTAAGCTCAACTTTCAGTTTTCTATTAGCTTTATATATTTTCTGTTCTTGGTTTTTCATGTTTTTAGCTTCTTTGCTAGTTCTTAAGTATTTCCTGTTTTTAGATTTAATACTTACGGCAAAATTCGATGATATAAATTATATAAGTAGTCAAAGAAATTTCTCTCCTACCTGTTTGAGACACTTTCAGAAGTTACTGAAGAACCTCAAAAGCAGCCTTAAAAACATAGAGAAATGAAGAAAACAATTTCACAATTGAATGAAGTATTTATTATGGGGTATGGTTATTAGAGAACCTCAATTTTTTAAAAAAATTATTTATTTATTTACTTATTTTTGGCTGTGTTGGGTCTTTGTTTCTGTGCGAGGGCTTTCTCTAGTTGCGGCGAGCAAGGTGCGCGGGCCTCTCACTGTCACGGCCTCTCCCGTTGTGGGGCACAGGCTCCAGACACAAAGGCCCAGTAGTTGTGGCTCACGGCCTTAGTTGCTCCGCGGCATGTGGGAATCCTCCCAGACCAGGGCTCGAACCCTTGTCCCCTGCATTGGCAGGCAGATTCTTAACCACTGCGCCACCAGGGAAGCCCAGAACCTCAATTTTTGTTCCAGTATTCTTGTTCCAGTATTTCTCGTTCATAGTTCAAAGGTAAATAACCTTTGAACTAAAATTTCGTACTTGGGGCTTCCCTGGTGGCGCAGTGGTTGAGAGTCCGCCTGCCGATGCAGGGGACACGGGTTCATGCCCTGGTCTGGGAAGATCCCACATGCCGCGGAGCGGCTGGGCCTGTGAGCCATGGCTGCTGAGCCTGCGCGTCTGGAGCCTGTGCTCCGCAGCGGGAGAGGCCACAGCAGTGAGAGGCCCGCGTACCGCAAATAAATAAGTAAATAAATGAAAATAAAATTTTGTACTTAAATTTAAGTGCCTTCCATGCAGCTGAGTAGAAAGTGCTTAAAGGGCAGAGCCAGACTGACAGATAATGGCAAAGTCTGGGGTTGATGCCTGTTGAGCTTAATTTTCTTCACATATAAAAGTGGTGGCTTTCTCATGGGATTGCTGTGGGGATTACTGAGAAAGTCACATGGAAGAGGCTCAGGAAGTGTTATTTCACCGGGTAATTAAGGTGTCTTAAAAATGTGAATTTTGACTTCATGTATAATATCAATGTGCTGCTATGAAATAATATATTTAGCTTCTAATTCCTGATTATTCGATACAGAATGTTTGGAATAAGTTTTGCTTTTATTTTTTAAACCTCACATTTTTTGTGTTTGAGGGGAAAATATATAATTTCCTTATTTTTCCTGGAGGAAAATTGGGTTCTTAAATCCACTTACGTACCTAGCTGGGCAAATGGGCTAGATGTGAACGTTGTTTAAAAATATGCTCTGCAGGTGTAGTACCCTCAAATGTGTGGGAGCACGTTGTCATGAATCCCGGGTTAAATAGTTGTCCGCCAAGTGTGAGTACCTACACTGTCCAGGGCGGCGCGAATTCACAAGTTGTGTTGAATACTTGCTCTATGTTACCTTACTCACAGACACCCCCAGTGTATGTATTTGGTCGTCTAACATTTCTGTTATCGTTAGAGCAGTGATATTAGAAGATAGAACAGTGATATGGCATCGGGTGTGATAAATTCCAGTTAAGTTTTGTTTCTTCACCTTTACTAAGAACTCTTTCGGATAGCATTGTATCTCATAAGGATGAGAAACAGAACAGATATGAATAAGACATCTATGTAAATTTTGGTGATATCTGGAACTATATTTTCAGATATTTGTATGCCTTCTAATGACTCGGCCATTTTTAATTGATGTGAGTGGGTCCTTACGCTATACAATATCTAAATCAGCAGTTCAGGGGCTTCCCTGGTGGCGCAATGGTTGAGAGTCCGCCTGTCGATGCAGAGGACACGGGTTCATGCCCTGGTCTGGGAAGATCCCACGTGCCGCGGAGCGGCTGGGCCCGTGGGCCGTGGCCGCTGAGCCTGCGCGTTCGGAGCCTGTGCTCCACAAAGGGGAGAGGCCACGACAGTGAGAGGTCCGCGTACCGCAAGAAAAAAAATACATAAAAATAAATAAATAAATAAATCACCAGTTCAAAAAGCTGAGAACCAACGGCTGAGTTATCTACAAAAGCACAGTGATCCAATGCTGACTCTACTATAATTTTGTTAATAGCTTAGTCAGTTGATGCCAGAACCTGAACCTAAACCTGCTCCGGAAATAGTTTGATTTTCAGACTCTCCCATGTGATGAAATAAAAGAGCCATTCAGGCTAATATGATGGGAAGCTAAGAGTTACTTGTGTCTGCTTTGTTAAGAATGTCCGGGGGATGATATGAAAAAGTCAAGGTATAGCGTCTCTCTCGAGTTCTGCAGCAAGTCATCGATTGAACCGTAAATCCTCTAAACACAGTTGGACAGTAATCTAGCCTAGTCCTGGAACCTTTTTAAGTTTTACGGCTGGAGTCCAGCATGGAAATTTTATGTACAGGGTAGTTTTGGGGTTTACCTGAAGTATAGGTGACATGGCACTGGGGGAACTCTACAGTGGCACTGAGTGTTCCTGCCCAAGTAAAGACTTTTGATTAATAATTAGCCACACATCTCTTATCCTTTCTAACATAGATTAATGAGGATTAAGAGAATTTTATGTTCATTCTTTGTATTAGTTTATCTCTAAATGTACTTTCATGTTGGATACTATGTGGTCTTTGTAAGGGAAATGAAATGTTTTTCATGTATTCATACTATGGAGGAGTGTGGTTTTATGGTTTGCGTTCATTCTAACTGTACCAATTCTGTGAAAAATAACTAACTTGAAAAATGTTATATGTGCTACTATATATTTTCTTTTCCTTTTTTAGAAACATTAAAGGAAATTGATGATGTCTATGAAAAATATAAGAAAGAAGATGATTCAAACCAGAAAAAACGCCTCCAGCAGCATCTGCAGAGAGCATTAATCAATAGTCAAGAATTGGGAGATGAAAAAATTCAGATTGTCACACAGATGCTCGAATTGGTGGAAAATCGGGCAAGGCAAATGGAGCTACATTCACAGTGTTTTCAAGATCCTGCTGAAAGTGAGCGAGCCTCAGATAAAGCAAAGATGGATTCCAGCCAACCAGAACGATCTTCGAGAAGACCCCGCCGACAGCGAACCAGTGAAAGCCGTGATCTGTGTCACATGACGAATGGGATTGAAGACTGTGATGATCAGCCACCTAAAGAGAAGAAATCCAAGTCAGCCAAGAAAAAGAAACGTTCCAAGGCCAAGCAGGAAAGGGAAGCTTCACCTGTTGAGTTTGCAATAGATCCCAATGAACCTACATATTGTTTATGTAACCAAGTGTCTTATGGGGAAATGATCGGATGTGACAATGAACAGTGTCCAATTGAATGGTTTCACTTTTCATGTGTTTCACTTACCTATAAACCAAAGGGGAAATGGTATTGCCCAAAGTGCAGGGGAGATAATGAGAAAACGATGGACAAAAGTACTGAAAAGACAAAGAAGGAGAGAAGATCGAGGTAGTAAAGGCCATCTGCATTTTAAAGGGTTATTTGTCTTTTATATAATTCTTTCAGAATTTACTTTCAGAAGATGTTTTAGGGTAAATGCATAAGACTATGCAATAATTTTTAATCATTAGTATTAATGGTGTATTAAAAGTTGTTGTACTTTGTCTGTGACCTTAATTTTCTGCACTGAATTACCAAATATTTTAAGCCAGGTAGGCTTCAGCTCACCTGGCGAAAGGCGCAGGGAGTAGGGAAGGGTGGTGTGAACACGATAATAACTTCACAAACCATGCTATTTCCTTTTCACTGAAAATGCAATGCTAATTTTGGGGTAAACACCAAAGTTTTGCTAGCATTTTAGTCTATGTGCTTAAAAAAAATTTAGATATAGTTGGAGTTCTCTGTAAGCATTCAGATTATCTTGGATGATTTAAAATATGAACACTATACCATTCAGAGCTTCTCTCTTCCTGGCCCCATTTATACATACACTTGGTCATCTCCGGTCTTCCAAGAATTTAAGGAACTAGAGATAAGAATAATTTGGGATTCCATGTGGAATAATGTGCTCTTATTAGAGTATTTGCTGCTCTATTTTCCATAGTAGCATTTTGATACACTGTCAGTAGCCCATTTATAAATACCTTGCTGCTGCTTCATAGCTGCATTCAGTCTAGTGCTTAATAAGGGAGTTGTTTTGTTTTAATTGGGACAGGTAAGAACAGTTAGGATACCAAAAATGCTGCCATTGGCTTATATTGGCAAAATTTGGGTTATGCAGTATCATGGTTCAAGGTTGAGCAATTTTAAAAAGACATTTAATAATATTTTTCATGTTGACCCATGGCTGGGATGCCTCGCCACAGGCCTATCAGCGGGAAAAGGGCATATACTAGTCTTTAAATATTGCCTTTATGTCAGACAGTAGTTTAAATAGTTTTGCTAGTGGCTATAGGTCATTTCTGTCCCGGTCAGAAATTATATATTATTTTAAGTAATAGTGTATTTACTTTCTTAACTTTCTGGTATTGGTGCTGTTTGGTGTCTTCACGTTTAATGAACTAATTTCATTATAACAATGCAATTAATAATGTATTTGTAAATTGAATTTTCCAAGATTCTAAAACTGAATTTTCCAAGATTCTAATATTTTAAGGGTAAGCATCTTGATGGATATATGTCCGTATATTTGGAGAATTTTTTGATTTTTCAGGGGTGGGGGGCAGTGGATTGACTAGTCCTTAAAATCTGTGTGTAACATACTTTCTATTCCTCATTTCTTCCTAATCTAATGATCTTGATTCTTTTTGATTAACATGTGAAAAATCCTGTTTGCCTGTTTGGAAAAAGAAAAAAAAATGTGTTTTTCTCTTCTAGCTCTCCTGTGTAACCTTTAGGCATATCATTTCACCTCATCTGGGTGTCAGGCTACTCATCTGTAGTATGCAGTTGGCTTAAATATCTCCAAGGTTCTTTTGAAATCTACAGTATTTGCACTGGAGTGAGGATTTTAATAATCAAAGGACTTGTTTTTCTCTTTCGTTAATTTTATCCTTCATTCTGTGGTGTGAAGACAGTTTAAAGGTGAGCTTAGAGATGGGTAAATGCACAGTATTTTATTAGCTTCTGTCCTAAGGATATTTTGATTGATGACTGCAGTTGATTATATTGAGCAAGAAATACTGAGTTGTGAAGAACTCCTTTTCTCTCTTGAGAATATAGCATTTTGTCTTAGTGATTATATCCTGTTACCAGGATAGAGCTGTTCACCTGACACCATTAAAAATATCAGTATGTGCAAAGCCCCCCAAAACTTCCAGATGTGACTCACATACAGGTCAACACTTTCGTACATCAATTTGCATCAGCATATGGGGAAAAAATGAACCTACAAATAGAAGTCCCCAAATTTGGATTAGGCTTGACAGGAAAGCAAGCATGGAAAGTCCTGGAAGATGTGTTCTCTTTGAGAATGACTGCTATTTCTTTTCTTTTATAAATTTATTTATTTATTTATTTGGGGGTGTGTTGGGTCTTCGCTTCTGTGCGAGGACTTTCTCTAGTTGCGGCGAGCGGGGGCCACTCTTCATCGCGGTGCGCGGGCCTCTCACTATCGCGGCCTCTCATTGCGGAGCACAGGCTCCAGACGGGGGGGCGTGGGCTCAGTAGTTGTGGCTCACGGGCCTAGTTGCTCCGCGGCATGTGGGATCTTCCCAGACCAGGGCTCGAACCCGTGTCCCCTGCATTGGCAGGCAGATTCTCAACCACTGCGCCACCAGGGAAGCCCTCTTTTTTAAAGTATAATAGATTTCATATACTATTTCATACCGTGCTTACCAACTCATACTGTATACCAGTGGTTCCCAAACTTGTCTCACGTTGGAATTACCTCAGGAGCTTCAAAAAATACTGATGCTTGTGTCCCACCCAGCAGTTGTGACCTAATTCATTTGGAATGTAGTTTTAATATTAGAATTTTTAAAAGATTCCTAGGTGATTGTAATGTACAGAAAAGTTACAGAACCACTGCCATATTATGAAAATTTGAACTTATTGAAAACCACTAGTGGATTCTCTACATCTAGGTTTGTGTGACTGAAGCCCATATAAGTGTGGATACGTACATGAGAGTTTGTCCCCTGTCCCCAAAAGTTCTACCAACAATACTTGAAGACTCAGTACTTGAGTGCTTCTTGTGTGCTAGGCACCGTTCTAAGTAGCGATGGTTTAAAAAGAAGAAACAGTCCCTGCGCATGGACCAGACATTCTAGGGGCAGAGTTATGTGTGTATATATATATATATATATATATATCTCCAGGTAATGGTGTTAAATCCCAAAAGGAAAGGATAGCGGAGTAAGGAGAGGGGAAATGAGTAGAAATGGAGGTGAGTCTTCTACTTAATGTGGTTAAAGAAGGTCTCTCTAAGGAAGTGATCCTTGAGCTGAAACCAGAAAGAAATAGTGAAGTGAGGCAGGCAAAGATTTAGAGGAGGGAGGAACAGAACAGCCTTGTCAATTTGACTAGAGCATTTGATGTAATGTGGGAGGGGCTTCTTGGAAGCCATGATGGAAAATTTGTGCAAACTTATCATAGGGAGCCTTGGTGAAGATACGGAGGTATAGGAGACTGTCAGAAGTCTTTGTACCAAAAATATTGCTGGCTCAGACTAGGGTGGGAGCAGTGGAGGTGGTGGTAGGTGGTAGGACTGCCTGTGTTTAAAGGTACAGCCATCAGCAGGACTTTGGTCCGGAGATTGGAAAGCAAAGGGGTGACAAGGATGACTTGGGTTTTGGGCTTGAGGGATCAAGATTTCTGGTTTGCACTTAGGTTCGAGGTGCCTGATAGATTTCTAGTGGGACTCCAGCGTGGAGTTGGGGGGCTGAAGTTAGGGGAAGGGGCAGGAGGTAAATATTTGGAAGGTAGCCTGTGAAGGGAGTTTAAAGTCATGTGACTGAAATCACTCATGTAACTAGATCAGTGCTTCCCAAATTTTAATAAGCATGTGAGTCACCTAATTTTCCAAAAATGCAGATGCTGATTCAGTAGGTCTGGCATGGGGTCCGAGACGCTACATTCCTAACCAGCGCCTCAGTGATGCCAGCGCTGCTGGTTCAGGGGCCACATTTTGAGTAGCAACCACCTAGTTCCAGGAGAGGGAGGCGTGGGCCTTGTGGTACCCCAGCATTTGAAAGGGGCCAGCTGAAGGAGATTCCCAGATCTCTCAGTGAGATAAACCGAAAAAATGTGACACACCAGAAACAAAAGTGAAGAAAGTGTTTCAAGAAGGGAGTGATCACAAGTGCTGGTCAAGTAAGACGAGGACTGTGAATTAATGGTTAGGCAGGGAAGATTGTCATTAAGTCTAACAGGCTGCAGGGTGGATTGGAAGCAGGGAGGGACGGAAGCAGAGCCAGCAGCTGGGCGGCTCTGGTTCTCACGTAAAGGGAAATAGAAGTGGGGTGCAGTTGAGGGGCAGGGGGGCTCAGGGAGGATTCGAACTTGGAAGGAGAAAAACATATTATGTGCCGATTGGACTATTCCATTAGCAGGGGCCAGATGCCAGCTGTGGGGAGAAGCGGATTATTGCGGCAGGGGACTCTTGAGTGGGCAGGCAAGAAGGAGCGAGAGCTTGGACCCGGTTAGCCTCCGACGAGCCCAAGGACAGCGCCAGTTCACGTGTCAGAAGGGAGGGCAGTGTTTTTGCTCATTTATTCAAGTATTTATTGCGTACCTGTTGTACCTCTTATTTACAAGGCACTATTTTAGGTACTGAGGATAAAGCAGTGACCAAAACAAGACAAAAGTCTGTAACTTGGTGGTGCTTAGGTTCTGGAGTGAATGGATGTGAATGCAGATAGCTTGCTAGGTTTTGTACTGGGCAAATGGGATCGTTCTCTTCCAAAGCTTGCGCGTTGCCAGTGACGGGCTGAGACGGAAAAAGGGTTGGAAGTCTGCAGCTGTTGGTGGGAGGTGTGTGTAAACTCTCACTGGGGAGATGGGGCAAGTGAATGGGCCCGGAGTGCCAGTCAGAGCTCAGGGGCAGCTGGAGTCTTTGGTCGTGACTTCAAACGGACTCATTCTGTTGCCTGGATGCAGGTGTGAAAAAAGTGTACAAAATAACTGGAAATTTCAAAATCTCTGCACAGTAAGCCAGAAAAATGGCAGCTGCCCCATCCCTTTTATATACCCGGCAGGTGGCTACCTCTGAGGGAATCTGTTCTCATCTCCCCCACCTGAAATAAAAGGAGCCCCTGTTCCAGGAGCAGTTGGTATTCATAAGCTCGACAGCTCCTCAGCTCTTGAATCAAGTTCCTGGTTTGAGGTCATTCAAAATCGATTTTAAGTAAAGTACAAGTTATCTTGAAATTACGATGTTGCCTAAACTCTGTATCAATTAGAGAAACCAAATCTCCTTTATCACATCCTAAATGGGAAGGCAGGGCTCTGGGCCAAGATTGCAGCTGTGGGCTCCTCTGGTATCATAGTCAGGTCACCTGTCCTTGGCCTGCAGTTTGTTCAGCTGTAAAACGAGTGATTTCAGATACGGTTATCCTGAAAATGTGCTTATTATTCATGCCCCTTAACAGTACTCATAGGAAACAGTTCTGGTCACAAAGTTCACCAACTGGTTAGTTCACTAACGAGTTTATAAAATAACAGCTTTTTTTTTTTTTTTTCTGGCTGCGCCACATGCAGAATCTTAGTTCCCCAACCAGAGATGGAACCCATGCCCTCTGCATTGGAAGCACAGAGTCCTAACCACTGGACCGCCAGGAAAGTCCCTAAAATAACAGCTTTTAATTCGTGTATGTGGTCACTAGACTTTTAAGCAGCATTTTCTAAACTCCAGATGCTAGAATGAGCCTGATGGGTTTTTGCCATTTCTGTAAACCATTCTAATTTTATATTTAAAAGTCATATTTACTCAATACTTTTCTTTAAAAAGCGACTCACTTTGTGATGTCAATTTATTTTTAAAAAGGGAGCATATCACTTGGGTAAATGGAAAATTAGTATCACTCTCTGTGAGTAAAAGACTGTACGGCTTCCCTGGTGGGGCGGTGGTTAAGAATCCACCTGCCGACACAGGGGTGGACACGGGTTCGCGCCCTGGTCCGGGAAGATCCCACATGCCATGGAGGAACTAAGCCCGTGTGCCACAACTACTGAGCCTGCGCTCTAGAGCCCGCGAGACACAACTACTGAGCCCGTGTGCCACAACTACTGAAGCCTGTGTGCCTAGAGCTCGTGATCCGCGGCAAGAGAAGCCACCGCAATGAGAAGCCCGCGCACCGCAACGCAGAGTGGCCCCCGCTTGCCGCAACTAGAGAAAGCCCGCGCACAGCAACGAAGACCCAACGCAGCCAAAAATAAATAAATAAAATAATTATTTTTATTTTTTTAAATTTATTTTTTTAAAAAGACTAAAATATAATGAAAACAAGGCAGTGTTATTGAATTCCACCTCTATAGTATTGCCTGTGAAAGCAGAGGCCAAAATCACCTCTCTTTTTGAAAAGGTGTGGTTAGTAAATAATATTAGGTAAGGGTAAAAAACATAATAAGCACCAAATTGAGTCTTTCTGCATGATGTAATTGAAAGGATTTAAAGAGGATTTTGAGCACTTCTTTACGGTTCTACTCTGGGAAACACCTAAATCAACCGAAGATTAACCACTGCAGTTTCAGTCTTGTTTATCAGTAGAAAACAGAAATATTAACATGTCTTAATTTAAAGGCCTTTATCTAGCTACATGCAGATGCAACGTGCCTCTTGCTAAAGGTCTCTGTAAACCCCATGAGGTATTGACCAGCCTTATCTGTATTATTATTAAGAGTAACTGATGTGATCCTGACTCCACAGAAGTTTTATTTTCGTCTGTTTTCTAACCTCAGGATAAAAAACTGCAGCCCCTCCAATGTCACTCTTTGGGAGTTGAGAGAGATTTCTGGGCAGCCTTGTCCACAGTCACTGCTGGACCTGTAGACCCAAAGAAATCCCTAGAATTTTCCAGATAATTTCCTCAGTCACCCACTTGCTAGTGGATTCTTGATTTAGCAGTCTCCGTTATTTAAAAAAATTCCATTTTCCTTATGAATTGGATAACACCACTATGTCCGTGCCTGCCATAAACACGGAAGGAATGAGATGTTCGGTGTAGCAGTATATTTTGGTATATTGGGTAGCTGTGTACCTATAAGCACTTGAGGTAGTCTTTCACATGTGAACTGTACTGGATAAAAACATGTCTTGCCTTCTCAAGTATGTTCTTCAGTCCTTTCTGGCATATGGTAGGACATAAAGATTTGATGCTTTCATCCTTTGACTCTGCCTGGTAGCTTGTATCCCTCTTTCAGTTTATTGTGTGTTGGAAGAGCATTTGGTCAAATTTGTGTCTAGCTTAAAAATAAATAGATTCGAAGAGAGGATCTAGTGCCTGGGCATCAATGTATGGATTTGTTTTTTTCAAATATGTGAATTTTTTTTTTCTTTGCTGTTCTCAATTGTCTTCAGAGAGCAGTGTTTTGCTATATACTTGCGTTGAACAGCAAGATCTAATTATTTGACCAGGGCCCTTAACTTATTTATATAGGACACTAATCTTAGAAACTACCCACATATAAACAATGCTGTTGGACCAACTGGCTAGTTTTCTCCCCAGGGGCTCCGGTTCTGGATGAGTAATTGGGATCGTGGCCTCAGTGGGAAGTAATGGTTTTGGTACCGAGAGGATAACTTGCTGTTTTACTTACCAAGGATGTAACATGGTAGCAGATAAGAATCCCAAGCCTTTAGACAGACTTTTGTTGTACTTTTGTGCCTTCTTGAGACATAACATGCTACAAATAGCAGAAAGTTTCTTCTGTGATCTTTAGAGCACATTTGCCTTTGGGCTTTTATAAATTTATATTTCCTATCAATTTGAAAAAGGCAAATTCTCACAGATTAAATGACTACAAACTGTAGCAAAATAGTGATTGAAAAGTTACTCAGTTTTGACTACAAAAAGTTTGTAGTAGGTTTGGCCCTGAATTTATGGTGCTTAAGTATCGCATTGAATATTTTCTACATCTACATCAGTTTAGTGTTGCTTCAGGATAATTCTGACTAAATTTAAGGTGTAATTTGTGGAACTTTTCTAATTGCACCATGAAAAGCAGACACTTCCAATGGCTGGTTAAGAGAAGGAAAAAAGACAGAAGAATCTAAATTATTTTCTTTCTATTTAAGTCTTTATTAAAATTCATCTTAAATTAATTAGATTTCTCTTTCCAGTAGTAGATTAAATTCTTAATGATCTGGAACTGAGAGATTTAAAAACTTTTTTTAAAATGTCACTTTCACATCATTTGAAGATCTGAAACAAGACGTTGCTCCTTTTGAGCTAACAAGAGTACATTTAGGATTGTGGGAAAGTACTTTTGTGAAGAAGTACTTTATGTGTGAGAGAGTTTCCAGTACCTTAGCAAGTCATTTGTTAATCCAGTGAGTTGCAAAATAGTAGCTAAAGGTAGATTTTTTACTACTTTACATGTAGGGTTACAGTAGACGATTTGCTGGGATTTTTGGTTTATTTGTTTTTACCAGATCCTTGAATCTTTGTTTTACTTGTGATGCTCCACTGAGTTCTGTCCTTCTGAGGGGGCAAGGATGCAAATGTTATGCACTAAAAGAGGATATTACTGTACACAATCATTTGTAAATAATCCCCTGAGTGTCATTTATTTCCTTGACATATTTTCCCATTTCAGACCTACCTCATCCTGACTCTTGACATTAATAAGACCATTCAAAGATAACTTAAGTAGCCTGAAAAAGTAATTTGCAAAAGCATACCACATAGAACAGAGAACTAGAAGAGCATTCCTGTGGTAACTAGGCAACATATTCCATGTTGGGGTGGGATTACGCTCCAAACCAGAGTCTCCCAAAGTGTTTCATGGATCCCAGAGTGCTAATCTGCCCAAGAAAGCTGGGGTACTTTGCATGTTATACCCCACCTCTTAGAGATTCAGAAGCTACATAGTAGAGGTTCTGAGAAATCTTGCCACTGTAATGCCTATTCAAACTCATAATACCTACCTCCACTATAATTAACCCACTCATATCCCGAGGCAGTAGGAGGCCTTTCACATTTTGGGGGAATATTGCCCTAAACCGTACCAGGAGAGAATGGATCATATTCAAAGAATCTGGGTAATCGCACTGTATAGGGAGCTATACCCCAGCTCCTCCCCTTCCTATATCCTCAGTATTGATACCATTCATACCATTGTTTAGGAGGTATCTGTCAGGAATAGGGACTTACACCTTCTTTCTGTTTGTTAGACAGTAATACTCAATTGGGTTGAGGAAGTGTACGTGTTTTAAGCCTTCCTTAATGAATCTGATGCAGCAGATAACAATACTGTCCAAATGCGAATTGTCTGTCAAATATAACTGGGTTATGTAGCCTATTAGCTCAACCTTGAAAATAATCTAACTTGTTCAGCTTCTTGATTGGTAGAATTGGCCTAGATTTCTAAGGTACACGGGGACTGTAACCTTCATATTTTGATCAGAGAAACCCTAGAAGAGACCACTGGTAATAACCTTGTACCCGTTTCTGGGAAAACATGGATTACAAAAGGCGAGTAATATTGAGGATGTGAACTGAAGCCACATTTTATTGTTACCATATGGGTCAGGTAGCTGGGAGAGCTGACCTCTGCTCCCTGTGGGCTCTAAAGTTTATTAGGATTAACGTCATGGTGCTTCTAGAACCTGTAAAGATCAACTAAACTGTTTTCCTTGGAGATTTTCATTGTTATCTCAAAGTAACGTAATTTGTTTCTGTAAAACGCATTTACTGAAAAGGCAGAATCGCTTAACCAATGTCATGGTCAAACAATGTCTACGAACGAGAGGGTAGGGAAATATCTTCCGTGGATAGAACGAAACCCTGGACCGTGCATAAGGCGCGTGGCCTCTAGAGAAAGGGGTCGCCGATTGCCCGAGAGCTGCAACTCCAGACAGTGTCACAGACGAAGTTGCAAATGTACCACATCTAGCACAGATCAATGAGAGAGAGGGAAATCTTTTAGTCTAGTCTGTTTCACCTCATCATTAGCTGGGGTCTCCAGGGAGATCCATAGCCATGAAGGATAAGATAACTAAATTATTCCTGGAACCAGAAGATTAAGTTACAGCCATAGTGGGTGTGCTGATGTCCATATACTGAGAGGTAACTGGCTCCCAGTTAATCCCTGTAAATGTGTTTGATAAAGCTAGTTTGAGAATAGTTTAATGTTTATTCTGAAGGGAATAAAGTATCAAGTCCAGGAGAGGATGATGTGCAAAGGGAAATTTTCCTTCTCCCCTTTCACAGTCGTGTTCATTGTACAACAACAGAAAAAAAGGCAAAATTCTCCACCTACCACCATCTTCCTGTGATGCATGACCTCCAGTTTTAGAGCTGCTGGGGTGCCATATATTCTAAAACAATGAGAAATAACCCACTTTTTACTGTAACTTTTTGTTATAGTCTTGGGCACCGTGCGAGATTGGAGAGAAACCCATTTAGTTGCCTCAAATTTTTAAAGCTTCTGGGGCACCATAGGGAACATTTGAAATACTGATATTGAGAAACCTCCTTTTCTCAAAGCACCATAAAATTCACTCCCAACTCTTTATCATGTTTAATACAATTTAACTTATTTTTAATAACATCACCTTGATAATATTTTAATCAATTGTGAATGAATGGTTGCAATACTCAGTTCAGAAGAAAGTTTTAAACTGAGAGACATATCTATTTTTATTGCAAAGAAGTATAATAGGGTAATCAAACAACTCTTAAGAATAAAAATGCATCATTAGGATACTATCTTGTGGGGGAAGCGGGATGGAAATATAATTGCAGGGAAAAATATTAAACTTCTATCTGTTGGTATTTTTTTAAATGTATGGTGTGGGGTTTATATTCCATTGAATGTATTTGAGTGATGTAATGGTTTTATTTTAAAACGCCAGTATAGATAATATGCCAGAAATTATGTGCTTTGCACTCCTGTAAGCTTATGATGAAACATCTTAGAGGTCAACTCACGTGTGTGAGAATATACACGGTCTTTCCCAAAAATGTAGGGGATACGAGAGCCTTGATCACTTCACATCAGATGATCTAGCCCACATCAGCCACGCACTTGCATGCTGTTATCTCAGACTTTGTGACTACCAAA
Source organism: Kogia breviceps (assembly GCF_026419965.1). Taxonomy (NCBI): domain Eukaryota; kingdom Metazoa; phylum Chordata; class Mammalia; order Artiodactyla; family Physeteridae; genus Kogia; species Kogia breviceps. The sequence continues at coordinate 11,120,586 of NC_081329.1, forward strand.
ATCTACCTACTACCCCCAATAAATTCTTAGTTCCTAGCCTCCTACCCTCTGACCACCACCTCCCGTCATTCTAACTCACTCCCAGCTCCACCGAGACCCGAGCGATTCTTCAGCACCACCAGGACCTCCAAACTATTGCCCCCAAATCTCCCCACCCTTTCAGCTTCTCGGGTTGCCTTTTGCGCTTTACCTGACTCAGATTCCGTGGCCCATCGTGACCGTCACCTGCCTGCATACCTTCTCAGCTCCTTTGCTTCTTTCCCTCCCTCAACCCTGATTAAGTACAACTCACCCCGCTTGGCTTCTGCAGCCGGGTGGCTCGAGAGAGAAGCTAGATTAATACACGACTGTGCTGACCGTTCGTTCCTTCCGGTCCTGACAAAGCTCAAGCAGCCCTGCTACATTTTCCGAGTCACTTTGCTCTTTCACTCTCTGAGACCCCTACTCTACCTTTTCTCCTTTTCTCAAACCTCCAGTACCCGTCCTCCCTCCACACTCACAAGGTGATTAACTCGTTTCTTATTTCACTAAAAACAACCACCACCAAGTTAATCAGAGATCCCCACCTGCCCGTTCTCCCGGAACCATTGGCCTCCCCGCTTCATCTCCCAGTGACGGATGACAGCCTGTCCTCTAGGTCAGCCCCTCTACCTGTGCACAGGAAGTCCCTTCTGTCCCAGTTATCCACGCTTCCCCTTCCGCTGGACGTTTGGATTGCCATGTAATGTTATACTTCCAGTCCTGAAAACAACAACAACAAAAACTGTGACAATAAACAGCCCACATTCCCTGCCAACTAGGTGTCCCATTTTCTTTGCTCACCGTTATGGAGAAACTCCTCAAAAGCGTTGTCTATGTGTGTCTCCCTTTCCTTCCATTCTTTCCCTAACAGCTTTGTCTCCAGCGTTGCAACGAAACTGCCTTCACATTACCAAGTTCAAGTCCGTTCTCTGTCGTTATGGTTTCCTGCCAGCATTTAACGCAAACGATCACTTTTTCTTAAAACACTTTTTTTTTTTTTCCTCTTGGCCACCAGGGTACAAAGTATACTTGCTCTGGAATCTCCTCCAACCTCACAGACTGTTCCTTTTCATCCTGCTTTGCTGGATAGGCCCCCGGTTCCTGTCCTCCAAATACCAGAGTGTCCTAGGCAAAGGCTTCAGAGGTCTTTTCCATCTGCACTCACTCCCTAGGTAATCTTGTCCTGTACGGTGGCTTTAAACACCGTTTACACTCTGATGACTCCCAGATGTAATCAGCACCCCAGCCCTCACATCCAGCCTTCCGCATCTGCCTGCCTTCTCAACATTTCCTTCTGTTTGTCTAATGGACATCTCAGACCTGGACGTGTTAGCTCCTGATTTTCATACGCCCACCCAGCCACCAACTTACCCTTTCCCAGTCTTCCTCCTCACGGTAAAGGGCAATTCCATCTTCTAGCTGCTGAGGCCGAGTTGATTCCTTTTGTCCTCTTTTACTCCAAAACAAATTTGTAAATTCTCAGGATTTTTTCTTTTTTTTTTTTTTGGCCACATGACACGCAGGGTCTTAGTTCCCCAACAAGGGATTGAACTCGCAACCCCTGCAGTTGGAGGTGCAGTCGTGTGTGTGTGTGTGTGAGTGTGTGTTTGTGTGTGTGACTGCCCTGGAGTTTCTTTCTTTCTTTTTTAAAAAATTATTTATTTATTTATTTTTGGCTGCACTGGGTCTTCATTGCTGCGTGCGGGCTTTCTCTAGTTGCAGCGAGCGGGGGCTACTCTTTGTTGCGGTGCGCGGGCTTCTCATGGAGGTGGCTTCTCTTGTTGCAGAGCACGGGCTCTAGAGCAGAGGCTCAGTAGTTGTGGCTCGCGGGCTCAGTAGTTGTGGCTCGCGGGCTCAGTAGTTGTGGCGCATGGGCTTAGTTGCTCCGCGGCACGTGGGGTCTTCCCGGACCAGGGCTCGAACCCGTGACCCCTGAGGAGTGCCGAGTCTTAACCACTGGACCACCAGGGAAGTCCCTGTAAATTCTCAGTTTGACCTTCAAAATGTAATGGGCAGCTTGCCGCTCCCTGCTCCTTGCCTCCTCCAGACCAGTGTCAATCACGGCCTCCAGGACCATCATAACAGCCTCCTAACCCATCTTCCTGTTTCCACTGTTGCCTTATGTTTCTTTCCCACAGAGCAGCTCAAGAGATTTAGCAAGTCATTCTTTCAGTGGCTTCCCATCTCACAGTAAAATCCAAGTCCTAAAGATATAGCCTCAAAGGCCCCACTTAATCTGCCTCGACTTCCAACTTCTGGCAATTCTTCTTGTGCCGACTCTGTTACAGCCACGTTGGCCACTGCTGTGTCCTGAGCGCATTCATCGCTCTCCGGCCGCAGGTCTTTGCACATCCTCTACCCTCTGCCGCAGGCTTACGCTCTCAGGTGTCCATTTCACTGGCTCTCTCTGCCACCCAACTACTCCACAGATACCTGTTTCATACTCTGCAACGTCCAATGTTCCTCTGACCCATCAAAATTCTTACCCAACGCCATCTAGGTTAGGAGGAAGACCACAGTCTGTGAAACTCTAACTAAAGGATGGTTATCAGAACTTCACCTTGTCAGAGAATTTTACTGTTGTTACATTGTTAGTTCTGCTAATGTGACATTAATCCAAGTGAATCTTGCATTTGTGGAAATTGAGATCATAAAGAAAGACGATTCACAATAGGAAAAAACACCAATGAAAAGAGAAAATGTTCCAGTGACGTGTTATCCTCCCATTACATTTAACGTTTCTTCGTAACGTATGGTGGGTTGTTTGTCTCCTACCACTAGAACGTAGCTCCTTGGGAGCAGGAACTATGTCTGATTTTTCACAGCTGTATTTTCAGGGCTAGACGGTGCTCACACGCGAAACTCGTTGATAAATATTTTTTGAACGAATGTCATGAAACTTTTGTTAATCTAGTCCAGTGTCTTTGGTTTTTAAACATATCATTCCTTCTCAGTAGGCCTCTTTTCTGAGGATGAAGATGCTGAGTGGCCCAGTTGTTTGTACATATCACTGAGTAATGCTGAGTGATCCTGGTTGGGGAATCTGCTTGTCAGGGCATGATGGGAGCATTTAGTTCATGCCTTCTTTCTCTAAATTTAAAGGCTGATGCATTTAGTTCAAGTTTGGGGAGAAAACATGTTTTGGAGAAAAACACAGGAATGCATTTGGTTCCAAAGCACGAAGTAAAATTTTATGTTGAGTAGAGGAAATGAGAAATCAATTTTAATAAAGCGTATTTCTATAACACAAACCCCTGTTATGGAGGCATTACATGGACAGTCAGTATCACAAAATACAAATTGCCTACTGGAAGTCTGGTCTGAATAAAGGATGGCGGGCTCTCTGAAATTTTACTTGAACCTACTATGACCTCAGAAACAAAATCTGTCCGATTCTGTAATGATCAAGCCACACACACCAGGCTTGCTGCTTATCCACTGGGAAAGTTGAAGGGTCAGCTTAGGGCTTTCGATTTCCTGTGTCAAGATGTAGAAAACCATCCTCTGCTATGCAGACATCACAACTGTATTACTGTGATCAGGGAGGCCCTGTCCCAGGGGTGGCCTCTGTCAGTGTACAGATGCTTTCTTTTCCAGAATATTGTTCTCCACATAAAGAAGCCAAAGATCAAATAGCAAATGTGCAAGGTCCCAGTAGGTTAGAAGAAATGTACAAAACGCTATGTTCCGGGAAGGTACCGACGCCAGTCTTGTATGCTTTGGGGAAAGGGAGGTATAGAAAGAAAAATATCTGGCAAAAGTGCTGTAGTTAGTTTCCCATGCCAGACAGAGTGAAGTGTTTCATGGATTCCTTACTGCTGAGCTACAGTGACTTCCAAAAGTCTTTCCAATCAGTTTGAAGGAGCCCTCATCAGTTGATTAGTGGTAGCGCTGAAGATCAAACCCATTTGCTACTGCAGTTCTAATGGAAACTTCGACATTCTTCACAGACAGGCGTCCGGCTTTCTGATTGTTATTCTATGCAGATAATTTTGCACAAGATCAAAACGAGTTATTGCTGGTCAACTCATCACTGACTGGGTGAAAAAGGATCTACAAAGAGAATTTACCTTTCTGTTTGCTGGGTTCCAAAGCTGGTTTTCCCCACTTTCTTAGTATGGAGCGAAGTACTTGGAAATTTTCGGGCTACATCGAGTTGGGGAGGCAGAGATCCGTGCTTCTAGATTAGATCCCAGGTCAAACACAGGCTCATCACCAACAGATTGCAAAGAATGGGATGTGCAAAGGCTTAATCATTATGCTGCCCTTGTTAAGAGTGCTCTAAAGGCTTGCTGGTAGTGGTAAGGAATCTAAATGAGTTGGCATCTTTTCTGCTGCCTTTCAAAATACTCCATAGTCTCTTTGACTTTTGTCATGATCGACAATGTTGTCATTTCTCTAAGCTGATTTTGCCTTCATTCAATACTTATTGAAAATTTTCCATTTTCTATTTCAGCTCATTTTCTAGTTGCCTTTTTTTTTTTTTTTTTTTTTCAGTTTTCCTGTCCCAAGGAGTCCCAAAAAGCTGAAACAATACAGGGGATAAAAGAGAGTGATTTTAAGAGGCCCATCCATACAAGCCTGGAGTTTCCAGAAGAGGCCTATAGCAGCACAGGGATTGATATAATAAGCTAATTTAACATCTCTTCTGCCCACCCAGGAATAGGGAGGATGCCTCTAACTCCTTTATCTCAAAAATGCTGTCAGCTGTATCAGGCCCACACTTGAGGACCCTCAGGATACAGAACTGACTTGATGTGGATCTGCACCTAGTGACAGAGGATGGTCGTTCTAACCTGGTCCTACCTTGTCTTCTTCCTCAGTTTGGAGTCATCAACTCACTGCCTCCATCCGATAATAACAGTTCTGCTTCTTGGATTCTCAGTTCTCCAGGAATGTAAAGTTCTCAAGATGGAATTTTGAGGTCACCAGATGGTCTTTGCTGAAATATAGACATGGAGACCCACAACCCAGGGATCACTAAATAAGTCAAGTTGAAAGGGTTGGGAATGTTTATCCACTCAATCAAGAGGATCCTCATACGAAGAGGATATTTACATGGTGCCAAAGTAAAACCCCACACATTATTGACTCACTTCAAAAGGAAACATACCGGGACTTCCCTGGCGGTCCAGTGGTCAGGACTCTGTGCTTCCACTGAAAGGGGCACGGGTTCGATCCCTGGTGGGGGAGCTAATATCCTGCATCCCACGTGGCGTGGACCAAATAAAAAAAAAAAAAGGAAATGTACCAAGTCAGTGGAAAGAGTTGGCTGTCAGCACTTTAACCAAACACATCATGACTAACAGGGAGACAGTTCCCTGTTATGTACCTTGTGACACGATGTAATCTGAAATACCCAACACCTATGAAGACTTTTGTCAACATGTTGAATCTAAATCAAATCAAATGTATCTAGATCTAACATCTAGAGGGGATAGAACAAGTTCAATTACAACATAAGAAAACAATCAGAAAATTCCAGAACGTGAGATAACTGGCATGAACATTTCAAAAAGTTAAAGTTTTAGAAAACAAGGGGGTGGGGCTTCCCTGGTGGCGCAATGGTTGAGAATCTGCCTGCCAATGCAGGGGACACGGGTTCGAGCCCTGGTCTGGGAAGATCCCACATACCGCAGAGCAACTAGGCCCGTGAGCCACAACTACTGAGCCTGCGCGTCTGGAGCCTGTGCTCCGCAACAAGAGAGGCCGCGATAGTGAGAGGCCCGCGCACCGCAATGAAGAGTGGTCCCCGTTTGCCACAACTAGAGAACGCCCTCGCACAGAAACGAAGACCCAACACAGCAAAAATAAATAAAAATAAATTAATAAACTCCTACCCCCAACATCTTCTTAAAAAAAAAAAAAAAGAAAAGAAAACAAGGGGGTGGAGAGTCATCTGGGTAATAGAGACCTACACAAATGCAACGTGTGAACCTTGATTGGATCCTAGCTTGAAAAAACAAAGCGACAAAAGGCATTCATGGGGAAATTTGACCACATCTGGATATTAGATATCACAAAATTATTGTTAATTTTCTTAGTTGTGATCACGATTACGTAGGAGACTGTCCTTACTCTTGGGAGATGCATGCTGAAGTACTTAGGTATGAAATTTCATAATGTTTGCAACTTATTTTCAAATGGTTCAAAAACAACGAAAGTCATATACACATACATATAACTATGGGCAATTCCTACATCCAGTTAGAGAATGAGAAAGTATTCATTATACTATTCTTTAGCATTTTTCCTGTGTGTACAATATAGTGTGTAATACAAAGTTGGGGGAGAAGAGTTTATAAAACAAAACCAAAAAGCAGGGATGCTTTCCAAAAAGATAGCAATTGCCTTTCCCAGCATAGTCAAGTTGTGCTGCAGACTTCGTGTATCTGTTTTTGCATGCGATCTTCTCCACACTGGACCACAGAAACAGCCTAGTCTTGCACACACACCACTAATAGGATTCCAAGACCCTTAACTGTGGAAATATATTCATTCTATGGAGCCAGAGGGCCTCTCTCAGTCGAGGCAGGAATAATAAGGACTGATACACGGTTATGAGTTGCGTAATGCTCTTTGTTCTATAAAAATGTGATTAATAAATTCGTTACTTTGGGAAATGTTGCAAGAGGTTTCAAACCTTTGGAAGAGAGAGCTGTTTTGCTTTATTACAGAGATTGCTCTAGAACAACCTCCATTCTGCTTTCCAGCCTACTGTTTGCGTTACTTGATTTCAGCTTCCTGGCTCAGAAACCTCCTGATTTCTGAAAGCCTATGAAAGACCCTTGAGATTAGTGGACGATCCCCTTCAGCCCCGTCAGAGCCTCTCTCTTTCCACCCAGGGTGAGGAGTCTGCTTTTGGACACCTGGCATTCTCACTGGCTGGGCCTGGAGAATTCCTTCCAGATGATTCTGTGTGAGGTGCCCAGACGCTGACCCTAAACCTAACTAGAAACCGGGACTCCTTTGCTATGGTACCATGCTGAAAAAGCCCTGCGGGAAAGGAACCTGTCTAATGAGGAAACCTAGCAATTACTGAGCTGGAGAAAACTGGATGTCTTAATCCCCGTGGGAGCTAGCTGGACAACTCTCTGAAGTGTCCTCCCTGTAGGCAGATGAGTTTCTGTTTTGGTGTCAGTCACACGCCCACCCCAGAGGAGGGGGCCGTAAGGAGGAGAATTCCAGAGGTGGCTCAAGATTTGTGTTTCCTCCTTAGGCTCTGCTCCAAACAGGCTGCAACCACTAGAGACTGAACAGAACTCTGGGAAGAGCAGGTTATCAGCAGCGGGACAGAGCTAATTAGTCTAGCATATTCTGCTTAGAGACAGTTCGTGTAGTACGTAGACAATTCACGTATTGTTATCGTGTATAATGGAGCAGAGAGACGGGGGCATTCAACCAAGCAGCTTGGCTTCAGCAGGGAGGGCAGTCATGCTCCCAATTTCTTTGTACCCACTGCTTGGTTTAATCTTGTCTCATCCCTCATGCTGCCGCTGACGTTTCAGGTCTCTCACTGTGTTTATCTCCAGTTAATAAATGCTTGGCTGGGACTTCCCTGGTTAGGGTTAGGACTCCACGCTTCCACTGCAGGGGGCACGGGTTCCATCTCTGGTCAGGGTGCGGCGTGGCCAAAAAACAAAGAAACGAAACAAAACCAAAAAAGCAAACAAGCAAACAAACAAAAATGGGGAAAAAAAAAAAAAAAAACAACGCTTGGCCATTCTAAGTGCAGCTCCAGGCTAGAGTAGGGCCAGTTTGTGGTTTTTTTTCCCTCCACCCTGTTTTTTTTCCAGGAGATTTTTTTGGTGTGTGAGCTGGAGTTGTTTCCAGATAGGGCTGCTAGGTGGAACATTGCTAGAAGAAGTGATATACAGGAAGCAAAACCTTACCTCTACCCTATTAGGGTCTCCAGTTGGGCCTGAGAATTAAGTTGACACAAAACATTAACAGGAGAAAAGCAGACAGATTTTCACATGTGTGTGGGAGCCCCCATAGGAAAATGAAGACCCACAGAAGTACTTAGAACCAAATACTTATATGAAAAGTTGGACAAAGAGCAGTAAAATTGTGCAAACATGACAAGACAAAGGGACTTGGGCAAGGGCAGCCCATCGTGGAGAACTGACTAGGAAGATAAGGGTTAGTTTAACAAGCTTTGCTTGTACAGATTCCCCTTGGCCTTGTGTCCCATCTCTGGCGATTAGAATGTTCTTTTCCTCCTGGGGCAGGGAGGTCATCTTTCATGTGGGAGCTTCATCTCCTGATTTCAGGGAGAGAAAGGTTGGAGCAACCTTCTTACATCTGCTGTTTTTCATATGCCTTTAACTTAAGGCATATGGTTAGGTGGTCCAGTGGTTAGGACTTGGTGCTTTCACTGCCGAGGGCGAGGGTTCGATCCCTGGTCGGGGAACTAAGGTCCCGTAAGCCGATCGGTGGGACCAAAAGAGAAAAAACTAAAATCTCAAATGCCTTTAACTTAAGATAATCCTTCTGCCAAAATGTCACCCTTCAATCAAATAACCCCGCACCCCGTGAGTCTTCTCTGTGTTCACATCACGTTAGTTCTGAGGGGGAGCAGGGAGAGGGGTGACCGAGAAAAGTGTCTTTTCACAGCTTCTAACCTAATAGGAGGGATGGACACACACACATCTGTAGGGAAGTAATCAGGGATGGGGTCCTCATCGCCCCATCACCCAAACCCCCCACCGCCTGTGCCTTCAGCTACACCCTCTGTCCTGCTTCCTCTTTGCTCTTATCCTAAGCCAACCTCTCCACCTGGGTCCCATCCCCTTTGCCTGTCTTATTACTGACTTGCTTCTTCCAGGAGGCTGCTCTCATCCCTGCCTCATCACTATATCTCTGCTGGACCATTCTTCTCAGTCTACAACCAGTATGATCGCACACATCTCTGAAAATAACTCTACCTCTCACCCACAACCATCCAGTCCTCTTTTCTTCCCCAAGACCCCCTCCAGCTAAACTACCGGAAAGCCTCTTGCTGCCCTACAACCATTCTTCACACGGCAGCCTGAATGATTTAAATATATGCTATATGTATGTGCATATGTGTGTGTGTATGTATCCTCTGCTTCAAATCCTGTATCTCGTCATCAGTGTCAGTACCATGAAATCTAAACTCTTTATGATGTGTGGTCTCTGTTAACCCCTGACTCTGCTTTGCATCCTGTTCCTGCTGGCTCTCAGGATTCAGCTCCAGTGACTGGATTATGCAGGGCCGACAGAAGGGAGTCTACATGAATAATCCCAGCAAAGAAAGAGGGCTTGACCTGGAGCAGCGGGTCTGGGATTGGGGGTAGGGAGGACATGCTCGGGTGCGCAAATGTTAGAGAAATTTCAAAAGGAGATGCAATAGGGATTGTCCTTGATTTCTGCCTTTAATTCTTTGTGGACCTTGATTTTAGATCACAGATAATGACGAATTATCTGGAAAGGCAAGGTTGTGAAGTTTTGTCTCTCAGAAATAAAGAACTGGCTTTCTGTGGAATATTCAAAACCTAGGCAGGTGGTCACTGAGAGCCACAAACTCTGAACAGCCTTGTTGTGAGCTGTTCGTCCTGTGTGTTCATTTGTTGACAGACACACGAACTCTAGGAGGAAAACAGAGATGTTAGAGACAAAATATGGAGAGAATGCAGCACTTAGGCAACAGTCTTCCCCCTCTGACTTTCAAATCCTCTAGGTTGTCACTCTTTAGCCTTCATGAGAAATTACCTGGCAACAACTATGTATTATTTGGCCAGAGTATCCATACAGGCATTTCTGATCACAAGGAAAAAGTCACAAAAATGCATTCTAAATACTTTTAAAAGGTTGCCGTTAGTGTTTTGTCTAAAAGGATACACAGGAAACTCATGCTTGCCTCTGGGGAAGAGAACCAAAGGCCTGGAGGTCAGGAGTGGGAGGGAGAGGTATTTTTACTCTACATCCGTTTATATATTTTGAATCTTGTATGTGTTTACATGCTGTCTACGCATACAGAACTAATTTTTGTAAAATGACAGCTTGAGACGGCCAGAAAAATTACATCTATTTCTTTATGCTTACTGCAATTTAATATGCAAATTTTAAATATTTTTTTCTCAAAATGGGCAAATATTTTGCAGATGGTTGAGTGCGTTCGTGGTCCTGGACGTAGAGTTGGGGGCCCTAGGACTGAGGTCAGTGATGGACGCCTTGGTTCTGCCCAGACTTGGGCAGATCCTGGGGCTCTGGTGAATTTCACTCCTGTCCTCTGTCAAATGTGGGAACATGGATGATCTCCTTAACCCCTCTCAGCCTGGACATTCCATGAATGCTTATGTCTATTCATTTCACAAAGTGAAAAAGCATCTTTCGACCTTTCTATTGGAGGAGACGTTTCAATCAGCATCGCCTGTGAGATTTCAACTTGAAGACAGGCTGAAGCCTTGATTTCAGAGCTAAGCCCCTCATCCTCATCAGCACTTCACACCCTTGAACTTGGTGGATTTGCTGAGCAGCTGAAGACCCCAGCACCTGGAACTTGCTGGGGACTTACAGGCCTGCACACGCCAATCCACATGGGTTGAATCTGAATATGATACGAGTTCCCACCCTCAGGAGCCAACACGGATGGAAAACATTAATGCTTCCTTCAAATGCAAGTCTTTTTTTTTTTCTTTTTGGAAGAAAGATTTTTAGAGAAGATTCTAGTTATTGTGCTACAAGAGAAAAAGAATCATGTTTGCAAATGTCCATTGAGTCATCGTAATATCAGAAGTAAATGGGGGAAAAAGTGTTTATTTAAGAGAAGAATAAAAATCGAGTCAAATTTTTTCCTTCAGCAGCGACAAGTCTTTCGGCCTAACAGATCCTTAAATCCAAGCCCACTGATGTCAACGGGATCCCAGTGTTATTTCCTTGCAGAGCCTGCTGGGCTGAACTCAGTCTTGGACTCTTCACTGTAACCTTCTAGAACCTTTCAGTACTTTAATTGCAAGCGTTGAACCCGGACCCGGGTTACCATGAGAATCTGCCCTTCTTGGTCTCAGAGATTTTGTGTTTACATTTTTTTTTTTTTTTTTTTTTTTTTTTTTTGGCTGCATCAGGTCTTCGTTGCAATGCGCAGGCTTCTCATTGCGGTGGCTTCTCTGGTTGCGGAGCACGGGCTCTAGGCGCACGGGCTTCAGTAGTTGTGGTGTGCAGGCTCAGTAGTTGTGGCTCGCGGGCTTCAGTAGTTGTGGCACACAGGCTCAATAGTTGTGGCTCGCGGGCTCTAGAGCGCAGGCTCAGTGGATGTGGCGCACGGGCTTAGTTGCTCTGCGGCATGTGGGATCTTCCCGGACCAGGGCTTGAACACGTGTCCCCTGCATTGGCAGGCCGATTCTTAACCACTGTGCCACCAGGGAAGTCCCTGTGTTTACATTTTTGACTCTATACAACCTCTCATAAATTCTTAATTGCTCTCGTTTACAGTAATGTGGGATGGACGTGACAGAGAGTCTTGATAAAGGAAGGTCTTTCCAATGATCTTTTAAGGCATTTGAATATAGACACTTTATGCCTATGAAATCACATCTAATTTTTGTTTCTTGTTGCCCAAGGCCTAATAGTCCCACAAATGTAGTTAACATATTTAAGCAACGGCCCCCGTGTTCTGTGTGCTGCACAAGGTTGGTCTGTCCGAGACAGTTAAACTCCCTGGGGGAAGGTATGGTGTGAAGGAAAAAGGTAAGGACGGGTCGCTCTGGTAGAGGTTGAGCTCCTCGGGGTAAACCTCTGGATAACCCAAGGAGGCGATTTCTGAAAGGCTGGATTTGTTGCAGACAACTTCGGGAATCGGAACCCAGTCTCCTGACCTGCCCCGCCACCCACAGGAAGAGCCAAGCTGGCCCCTTGGGAGGGTGGAGATGGAGAGAAAGTCGGAGCACTGTGCTGGTTCCTATCGGAGCTGCACACTGGGCTTGGGGCTTACGAAGGTTTGGGGGCAGAGACAATAGGGGTCAGGGAAAGGCATGTTCAAAGGGAAAAACATTTATATGAGAACACAAATACTCAGACTATGACTGGTGTTTTCTTACTGCCCTTGACAATGAGAGCTTCTTGGAGGCGGTGAGGACCTTGGGACCCTGGATGAACCCCCGAACTGTTCTCAAATTTCTCTCCTAGAAATAAGAAAATAAGTTAAATAAATAAATAAATAAAATTCCAGTTCTTTCCATCCCTGGGGACTCCATGCTCTGTGGAAGGGACTCCAGAAATCTGGATTCTGGCAGTATTTTTTCTATTTCTGTTTTTTTTTCTTTTTTTAATTTTTATTTTATATTGGAGTAGAGTTGATTAACAATGTTGTGTTAGTTTCAGGTGTACAGCAAAGTGACTCAGTTATACATATACATGGATCTATTCTTTTTCCAAGTTCTTTTCCCATTTAGGTTATTATAAAATATTGAGCAGAGTTCCCTGTGCTATATAGTAGGTGCTTGCTGATTATCTATTTTAAGTACAGCAGTGTGTACATGTCAATCCCAAACTCCCAATCTATAGAATTTTTTTTGTTTCTTTTTACGTACCATCACGAGAGAGGCCCCTTTCACATTAGGAACAGATGAACAGGTGCGTTTTTCCACAGCTCTGACCCCTCTCCCATCATAGGGCGGGCAAAGCCTTCTCTGTTGTCTCAAAAGTTCTTTTGCTGCTGCGCTAAATTCGCTGGGGGTGTGCACAGCATGTTATAAATTATGTACCAATTATATGGCTGAGTTCATTATCCCCCTTCTGAAAATATGCAGTCCTTCCGAAACAATTAACACTGAATTATGTTTCTATATTGTTTCTTAATTGTTCCATATGTTGGGTGTTTACTCCTCCACCAGACTACATGCCTCTGGATGGTGAGATCAGGACTTACACATTTTGGAAGTTCCAACACAGCAATCCTTAGTCTGTCCTAATGAACGCTGTCACCGGCAGGCTTGGTGTTTTACGAAAATGTTGGTAGCACAAGTAGCAACAAAGTTTGGGGCAAAGGTTGGGCAGTTTTTCTACAGCACAAAGAGCATATACTTGTTAACAAAGTATCTGACAAACCAGTGATGAAACCACTGGGTAGATATAAAAGGTTGAGGGCAATAGCTTCCCAGTCTTGTAAAGGTGAAGCACCAGGAGTGTTTAAAGGAAACCACTGGACTGTGGGTATCAGGCAGGGCCATCGATCTTTCTGCTGTAAGAGCTAAATCTACACCCAGTTCTGCAATCTCAGGCGCCCTTTCTCTGCCCCACTGTTGAACACTCTCCCTCTCACTGACACTTTGCTCCAGGTATGTGTATGGTATTAATCAGTTTTCAATTATACATCTGCTCTTCTAGTTCCCGGCAGATCTTCTGATTCCCAATTCAGAGACAGAGTAGAAAAAGCATGGCTGTCAGAGCCAGGCAGACCTGGGTCCTAATCTAGGCTCTACCATTTACTGGCTGTATGGTTCTTAGCCATTCTGAGCTTATCTCTTCAACTATTAGGAAAATAGGAATATTAATATGTACATCTCAGGGTTGTTGTGAGGGTCAAAAGAAATGCGATTCTAATCCAGCTTCTAATCTAGCTGGCACCCAACAAATGTCAGATTCCCTCACTCTCTATCTGTATGAAAACATCATGCAGAATAATCTTACAATGGTGATAACAATAATAACAGTCATGGTTAACTTCTACTCTGTCGCTAGTACCAAGCCAGAAACTTTAGTCTTTTGTGAAGTATGCTCTTTTGAATACAAAATTCTCATTAAGTACTTTTTCTTCTCCTCTCTGCTGTTTTACCTAAGCCTTCATTTTCTATGGAAGCTAGAGATTTTCTGTAGCTCAGAGAGCTCTCGGTGCTGATGAAAACCATTATATCCTCTTCGTAGCTTGTAATTATGAAACTTCTCACCTTCACAACTGGATTCTTTCTGAAGCACCCTTTCCATTATCTCTCTGCTCTCATCAAGAGTTTGTAATGGCTCTCCAGTCTATATCAGATTGAGGGATTAACCCCCAACTCCCCAGCCCCATAGGCAGCCCTCCAACCAATGTTTGATTAGGAGAAGTCTGCCTTCTCTTTCTAACTGCGCCTGAGACCTCTCTCCATCCTGCCCACTTCTGGACATGGACACACCCATATCTCATTACTGATTTCCTTTGCGTAAACTTGGTTTATGCATTTCTTCTGCTTGAACAAGAATTCTTTCCTTACCTTCCTTCACCTAAATCCTGCACTTGCTTTAAGGTCAAATTTGAAGTCCACAGAACCTTCCAAAACTAACCAAACTTCAAAACTATATAATATTTATTTTGCTTCAAAAATGGTTTTTTTCCAGGTTATGTCTCCTCAGCCACTACAGATTATAATCCTACAAAGAAAAGGAAATTATATTTGATAACTTTAATGTTTCTCTCTACCTCTGAGCCTAATCAGACCTAGTGGAAACAGTAGGTACTTAATAAGTACAGAAGTAAATCACTGTTATAATGATCAGTAAGCCATGGGACCCTCCACCACAAAAACTTCTTGAACACCCAAAGACTTCAACTCAAGTCTGTGGAGAAACTTTTGCTTAATTGATATATAGTATATGTAGGGTTAATTTTGTTTTAAAATTCATGCATTTTGAAAAGCCAGCCTACTCAAGAAGATTCTGAGAGTTTGCAATCAAAGCTACATAAAAATTTTTTTAAATGTGGATAGATTACTAAGAATCATGTAGTGAAGGAGGGAGATAATTATATCTAGAGCTTAGTCTACAGATTGTTGAAGGGTTACTTTCCTGATATGTGACCTTTTGTCTTTCGGAACATAACATAACTGTCCATATGAATATACATCTTGCACAAGATAAGAGAATAACGTCCAACCAAGATTCTTTTTTTCTGTAACCACTACCATTGTCCCTCATATCTTAAAAAAGCATGTATCATTATAAGTGTAAATATGCTATATAGGTTATTTTTAATATAATTATAAAGCACAGTATCGTATAGCATACCCTCTTCTGAATGCTGACTTGTATAAGTGGATGATTATGAATATTCATTAGAGAATATGAATATCTGTAAGAGACTAAAGAAAACAAAATAGTTGTGAACTGGAATCTTCCTGGAGCTCACTGTGGGACAAAAGCAAGTGGCATGAAAAAAATATTCATTGTTCATACACTTCTATGATTTTACAGTATAAAAGTTACAGGCATGCAAGCTTGTGGTCTGAATACATCTAATGCAGGGATTCCTGAGTCAGGGACTATGCCAAAGGTAACTTTAATTGAGCCCAATATTTAGCTCTGAGCTCCATGGCAGCCAGGGAAAGATGCTGATTTATGTGTCATTTGTTATTTGACTTTGAAAAAAATCACCAGTTCTTTGGATCTGAACTTATTTCCACTGTCAAACTGTGAGAGAAGCTGGTCCTGGGACACTGAACAGCTAAGGCAGGGTCTTCAATAGAAATTTCAAAAATATATGGCCTTTCTTGTCAAGACACAAGAAAATGTGCCAAGATAATTCTGTACATTATTTTGACAGGGAATTCAAGTGATTTAATCTATAGAACCTTCTGATACAGCAATATGAAGAGGAGGTCATGAAGACGACTTTATGGGTTATTTGGTTTTCTTTTCTCAAGATGAAAATAGGGTGAAAAATTGATTCAAAACTGAGTTTCAAGAGGTCAAGTCAGCAAAGCCATTACCTACCTTATCACTTTTTCCAATGTTCTTTTCCTTTGTTCTATTTTAGTTTATTTGTGGATTAAAAAGTAAATTATTTATGTAACATTTTGTTACTGTAAATAAGTTAAAAGTTTTTCAAATATGGAACGCTCCTGTGATGTTTGCTGCCGGGTGTGGGTAAGATGTCCATCCTACACTATATTTGGCCCCAGTGGCACTTGTAAGGGAGCCCCCTCTATGTTAACAAAAAGCACAGGCTTCAGCTCAGGGGATCCTGGGAGATGCTCTTCCATCTGGGCTGAATTGTTTCTGTAAGCTGTCTTCTCTTTCCTTCTGGGGGCTTCACTTTCCTAGGGGACTCTCTGAATCGCACTGCTGCCTCTATCACCTCCCAATCTGGGCCAAAAGGAAGTGCCACCATTCCACTTGCAGACTCTACCCCAAGCTTGACCAAAACTATCTTTCTCTGGCTCCCCTGAATGTTCATTCATTCATTCACTTGATCATAGTTAATTCAGCATCTTTGCTGTGCTGGATTCTCTTCCAGGTCCTGAACAGCAGAGATGAGTAAGGCGGACTCCTAAATTCTTTCCCTAATAGAGCTGTCATTTTAGTGGGAGGATATACAGTGAACACTTAAATAGAAAAGTTAGTTATTGTTAGTCATAAGTACCATTGAAAGACCACTCAGGGTTGACAAGAAGAACTTGCACACATTAAGGGAGAATGAGAAGAAATAATGATAGGAAATGCAAATAACAAGGTATTTACCTATGCATTTTACAAAGCGTAGGCTCTTAATCTTATTTTATTTTTTTTTAATTGAAGTATAGTTCATATACAATGTTGTGTTAGTTTCAGGTATAGAGCAAAGTGATTCAGTTATACATATGTATGTATATATTTTTTTCAGATTCTTTTCCCTTACAGGTTATTACAAAATATTGAATAAAGTTCCCTGTGCTATACAGTAGGTCCTTGTTTGTTACCTGTTTTATATAGAGTAGTGTGTATGTGTTAATCCCCAAATCCTAATTTATCTCCCCCAACCCCAGGCTTTTTATTTTGAAATAACCATTCTCTAGCTCCAAAGAGTTGGTACTTTGCCACCAGCCTGTCTTCCCTTCAGCCTCAGCCACCGTGCTGCTTTAGCCCTCAAAAGCTATTCTAATGCTTGTCTTGTCTCCTAGACGCAACATTTTTCTCTTTTCAAATATCATTGCCAAGAAGCCCTCAAACAAGTCAGTGACCCAGTAAATTACCTAATGCAGACTGTAGCTCCAGCGATCACTGGAACAATCTCGGAATACCTAAGTGAAAACGTTACCTGGGGCAGGTGACCACCAAGGACTTAGAAATGAGGGAAATATCAAAATTTCCAAGGGATCCGAAGAGAGATAGGCAAGTCTCTTTGATGAATCTCAGGCTCGTTAAAGACCCTAGTAATACATAGACGACGTTTGCTTATCTGAACAACATGTCACTGTAATATGGGGGTTTAAAAGTCAATAGATTAAATTCTCAACCAAAAGACACAGGCTTGCTGAATGGACACAAAAATCAGATCCATATATATGCTGTCTACAAGAGACCCACTTCAGACCTAGGGACACATATGGACTGAAAGTGAGGGGATAGAAAAAGATATTCCATGCAAATGGAAATCAAAAGAAAGCTGGAGTAGCAGTACTCATATCAGATAAAATAGACTTTAAAATAAAGAATGTTACAAGAGACAAGGATGGACACTACATAATGATTAATGATTAATGATCAATCCAAGAAGATATAACGATTATAAATATATATGCACCCAACATAGGAGCACATCAATACATAAGGCAACTGCTAACAACTATAAAAGAGGAAGTCGAAGTAACACAGTAATAGTGGGGGGACTTTAACACCTCACTTACACCAATGGACAGATCATCCAAACAGAAAATTAATAAGGAAACAAAAGCTTTAAATGACACAATAGACCAGATAGATTTAATTGATATTTAAGTGACATTCCATCTGAAAACAGCAGATTACACTTTCTTCTCAAGTGCACATGGAACATTCTCCAGGATACATCACATCATAGGTCACAAATCAAGCCTAAGAAAATTGAAATCATATCTAGCATCTTTTCCAACCACAATGCTATGAAATTTAAGAAAATTGAAATCATATCAAGCATCTTTTCCAACCACAATGCTATGAGATTAGAAATCAATTACAGGGAAAAAAATGTAAAAAACACAAACACATGGAGGCTAAACCATACATTACTAAGTGACCAAGAGATCACTGAAGAAATCAAAGAGGAAATTGAAAAATACCTAGAGACAAATTACAATGAAAACACGATGATCCAAAACCTATGAGATGCAGCAATAGCCATTCTAAGAGGGAAGTTGATAGCAATACAAGCCTACCTCAAGAAACAAGAAAAATCTCAAATAAATAATCTAACCTTACACCTAAAGGAACTAGAGAAAGAAGAACAAACAAAACCCAAAGTTAGTAGAAGGAGAGAAATCATAAAGATCAGAGCAGAAATAAATGAAATAGAAAGAAAGAAAACAATACCAAAGATCAATAAAACTAAAAGCTGATTCTTTGAGAAGATAAGCAAAATTGATAAACTGTTAGCCTGCTCATCCAGAAAAAGAGGCAGAGGACTCAAATCAATAAAATTAGAAATGAAAAAGGAGAAGTCACAATGGACACCGCAGAAATACAAAGCATCCTAAGAGACTACTACAAGCAACTCTATGCCAATAAAATGGACAACCTCGAAGAAATGGACATATTCTTAGAAAGGTATAAACTTGACTTGTCAGGCTTTTCCCCAAATCTGATCAAGCCTGAAACATTGACTCAATCTAGTTTCTAAGTTCCAAAAAGTTGTGGACTGCCTTGGGAATTCATTTGATCATTTCTTCATTCAGTTGAATATTTTGCAAGCGTCTTAAAGCCCAACTACTTTGCTTAGGAATATAGCATTGAGCAAAATAGATGTGATCCTGACAGAGAGCTTTCAAGACAATAGTTATAAGAACATATAACAAGGGTTTCTTGGCATCAATGTTTTCAAAAAAGAAAAATTTTGAGTCTAGAAGAAATGATTCGGTTCAGGAAGTCTTTCTGGGGTAAACAGTACCTACATAGAACTGGAATTAGGAGTTAGTGCAGTGAATGGGGCAGGAAGAGGAAGAAGACAGCAGAGGAAATCAGGGGAAGGGGAAGAAGGATGAAGTCAACCGAGAAGTTCCGTTAGGATGGCCTTTTTTTTATTTTTTAAATTAAAAAATTTTTTATTTTAACTTTTTTTATTGAAGTATAGTTGATTTAAAATGCGTTAATTTCTGGGGCACAGCAAAGTGAGTGAAATAATGCCATTTGCAGCTCCATGAATGGACCTAGAGATCGTCATAGTAAGCGAAGTAAGTCAGAAAGAGAAAAACAAATACCATATGATAGCAGTTATATGTGGAATCTAAAATATGATTCAAGTGAACTTACCTAGGCTGGAATTTTAGATGCTTGCGGGAGGTTCAACAAATGCTTGAAGAGGGCTTTGGGATTTGGGGCTTTATCCTTTGGGCAATAGGGAGACATTGCATGACTTAGCAGTAAACTAGCATGATTGGATTTGCATTTTGAGAAATTCTCTGGCCACGAAGAAACTGAACTAGAAAAGAGAGAGGGTGAAAATGGACAAAACCTGGGCAAGGAAGCCAACCTGGAGGCAATGGTTGTAATTTGTGTGAGAAGCGATGGCGGTCCAAGGTAGAAAATGGTGGGATTGAGGGAGAGGTGTGGGGATTGGAAAGACAGCTCAGAGGTAGAACTTGTGGCTGAGATGAGAGAGGGCCTGTAGAGGGATGAAATCTGGGCAAGCGGTGGGGAGATAGTAGAGCTGAGAACAGCAGGCTGCGGTCAGGATCAACCGAGTGGGTGGCCAGGGAACCTCCTGACCTAGACGCTGATCTCTTATTTAGACTTTTCCTGAACATACCCCAAAGGAGGAAGATGTGCACATGCGAAGGGAAGGGTCATCTCCCAGCAGAGGAGGGAGCAGAGCTCAACACGAAAATGGCCAGCTCATGCTGGAGGTTGCCTAGACTTCAACAGTGAAGTTTAGAATGGAAACCCTGGGTAAAAGATCCCTCACTGTTTCTCTGCCCAGGACTCCAGGAATTTCCTAATAGTGAGAGACCAAGCGATACAATAAGTGTTGGCACATTTAAAATGTTCTCTGTACTTCCGGCCTTTGTTTCTTTTTGTATTCCTACCCCTCCCAGAATGTTTGTCTTCAAACATTGTTCACCATCTCCCTTCCTTGTGGATTTCATTGCCTTTCTGTCCCCATCAGCCTTCGGTCTCTCTCATGCTGCCCTTACTGTATGTCTCATAAGGTCCTTTTCAAGGCCACGTAGCTTCTTTGATTTCACCCACTGAAATTCTTAGGTTTATTTAATTTTCTGGGTTTGGTTTTCCGTACTATATCCTTAATTGCATCTTAATGACTTTTGTTATTCCTCATGAATTATTGAATTCTGTGCACTTTTAGCTAATTCTTCTCGCAGCCCATCTTGCTGTTTTTCTGCCATGGTTTTATCTGTGAAGCCTCATCCACGTTCTAAAAACGAATTCTGAGATTAGTATTTTTGGAGGTTTCAAGGATTCGCTTTTCAGCCACTCTAGTATGTATTTTTTTTTTTTTAATTGGAAAGAAAAAAAGAATGAGATTCAGGTACCTTAACTCTTTCTCATGGATTTGAATTTGAAGTTCAAGACTGACAACAGACAAATATAGACAATAGAATATGTGTGGAAGAAAACACTATGCTGCCCTTATTAAGAGTAATCATCAAGAAAGATACTAACTTCTTTTTTTTTTGGCCATACCACGTGGCATGCAGGATCTTAGTTCCCCGACCAGGGATTGAACCCGTGCCCCCTGCAGTGGAAGCGCGGAGTCCTAAGCACTGGGCTTTCAGGGCACTCCTGATATTAACTTATTTAATGAGTTTCTGGCAGTCTTTTCACAAGGGCTATGAAAAGGGGCATTTATAAATTAATCATCACTGAATTCAAATGGACTCTCAGTGCTGCCTGGACGTCCTAATACGTTTCTCTGCTTTACTCATCTTCCCTGTCTATTCAGTGACTGTTTTGAAACTTTCCCACTTCCCTCCAGCCTCTAATCTTTTCACCTTCCTTCTTCAGCTTCTTAGAGAGTCAGTTGAAGTCATCAGCCAAGAACTCTCTTGACATGCTGTGAATTAATTACCTGCCCCCATATCTAGCCTCTCCTGCTCTCTGTTAGGAGGTGTTCTTTCTTCCTGACCTGGAGACCTCCATCCCTATTGCTTTTGCAAGGATCTCTTTGCTCTTCTGTTGGTTCAGCCTCTCGCTTTCAACTGGAGTCTTTCCATGACATGCTCTGCCATCTCAAAACAGAGCAAAACCAAACCAAAAATCTCTGCTTTGATTTGCTCTCTTTCCAATTGATTTGCACCCTTTCCAACAACCACCACGTTTCTCTTCTTGCCTTTATAGCTAGATTTCTAGACAGATGTGTAGACCCGCTGCCGTCACATCCATGTAGCTTACGTCAGGGTCTGCAGTGCCCTTGATATCATTCCATGCTCCTTTTACCTCATTTTGAACAGCATTTAAAACAATAGCTATTTCTCTTAACACTTTCATCCTTTGGTCATTAAAAAAACTATCTTTCTACCCTCACATTTAGCTAGTACTAATGGTCATGGGTTTCCATAGGATCTAATAATGAACCCTCAGATAACAATAAAGTCATTGCATAATGACTTTATATTATGAACAAATTGAAAAATTATAGACCTGCAATAACTAAATCCTTGCATTATTCATTGGTTACATTTTACTTAAATTATATTCTGAATAAGGCTGACATTTGAAAAAACTAGTGTGTGATTGACAACAATTAATTATTAAGTGGCAAGTGATAAGGATTATAAAGCTTAAATAGGCTGAAAATCGTACACAGAGCAGATGTTTTTTAAAAGGGAAGCCACCAATAAACAGAACTTGAGTGCAATATCCTATTTTCCAAATCCTCAATTTAAAGCTAAGAGAAAAGTAAATAGTAAGTGAAAACCTAATACAAAGCAGGCTCAGATGAGAAAAATATGCGTTTTGAAAGGGCCCTCATCAAGCAATGCTATCACAATCTATAGTAGCACAGACAAGTAAATCAGTCTTTTCATATCTCAAAATGCTCTCTTGGAGATAGGCTATCAAATGTGAGGGAGTGTTTTTAACATGAAAAAACCCTCTCTCTCCCTGCAGTACAGCCTGGCGACCAAAAGCTCTTCACTATTGCACTGAACGGCCAGCCATGAGTAACCATGACAACGGCCTCTGTAAAGGTTAGCAGTGTGCCTCTTAGAAAAAAATATGCTTCAAGGTCAAACTCTACGTTTGTGAAGAAGCCTTATCCTGTTCCTCTCACAAAGTTGTCATTGAACAGCAGCCAAAACATGAGGCCCCCTCAACCTCGGGGGTGTCAGCCAAAGGGCCCTGCTAGCTTCCTTCCACGGGTCTCACGGGGACTGCCTGTGTCTGTCCTTTCTATCTTGCATCAGCGGGGTTCCTCCATCCCCTGGACAGTTCTCTGTTGGGGCCACTGCTGCGATGGCAGCCATGCAACCCTTTCACTTCGTCCCTCCATCCTGGGGCCTGGTGGCTCCTGGTGCGGGCCTCAGCTGTGAACAAGGCCCTGGTTACAGCCCTTCCGAAAGGTAGGATCAAGTCTACTAGGAACTGAAAAGGGGCGACACCTTGTGGGTCCTTCCAGGTCGTCTTCTGTATCCATGGTCTCTAAATGTATTTGATGGTACATCCCAATCAGTGAAAATGTTTTGAGCATGTACCCCCAATGTATACCGTTGACCCTTGAACAAATAGGTTTGAACTGTAAGGGTCCACTCATATGCGGAATCTTTTCAACAAATACGTACTACCAGATCTCTGGTGGAACCCCTGCGTGCAGAATAGCGACTGGGAAGTTATCCAGAGATTTCTGAGAGAGCAGATGAGTTGTTCAAGGATTAACTGGTTTATTTCTAACTTCTGCACACAATTATATGCTGAAACCCGTATGTATTAAACTTTAGGGAAGCTTAACGGTTTCCTTTTTTAGACAAAGGAGATCTCATATTTTCCTCCCACTCTTCAGCAGACTGTTTTGCACACCTCATACGCTGCTTCTGCTGTGCTTTAAAGTTCATCGCGGTTCACATTCGCCAGAGTCAACATCCTGAAATACAAATAAATCTCTCCCTGCTTCAAATCCTTCAGCGGCACCACACTGCTCTCAGGATAAAGTCCAAATTCCTGGACCCGGGTTTGAAAGCCAGTCTGGCTCTCATCTTTAACCCTCTCAGCATTGAGAATCCCATCCCTTGCCTTCTCTCCACGTCCTACATTGTTTCCCTTCCGGGCCGTTGCACCGACTGCAATCCTCTCTCCCCACGCAGCCTTTCCCCAATGGCTGCCGTTCTCAGGAGGTTCCCCAGGCTCTACCCCTCCCCCTCCCACCTCATCAGAACGTGGGACCAGCCACTGCTTCCTCAGCGCACCAGGGTTTACTCTTTTTTTTTTTTTTTTTTTTTTAGATTTTTTTAACATCTTTATTGGAGTATAACTGTTTTACAATAGTGTGTTAGTTTCTCCTTTACAACAAACTGAATCAGCTATACATATACATATGTTCCCATATCTCCTCCCTCTTGCGTCTCCCTCCCTCCCACCCTCCCTATCCCAGCCCTCTAGGTGGTCACAAAGCACAGAGGTGATCTCCCTGTGCTATGCGGCTGCTTCCCACTAGCTATCTAATTTACATTTGGTAGTGTGTATGTGTCCCTGCCCCTCTCTCACTTCGTCACAGCTTACTCTTTATGTGACGTCCCTCCGAGCCCGTTGCAGTTATGAACTCACCAGTGAGCTTGCTGAAGGTTGGGATGGGTTTTTAAGTAAAAGGCTTGTGTTTAGCAAGATGAGAAAGGTGAAAACTCTCCGGGTTTGAGACTGGCGCTTCACACCGGCGACCGATGGTGTGAAAGAGGTCCCCGGCCTCCTTGTTGATTTGCAGGACTTTCTAAAATAGTTAAGATGTTAATATTAATATTGTAAACATTTTCTTCTAATTCGTGATCTGTCTGTGCGTTTTATTTGGGGGGTTCTTTGTTGAACCGAAACCTTTAATTTTGATGTCCCCAATTCCAACAATGTTTTGCCTTATGGCTTAAGCTCTTGGGGATTTGTTTAAGAAATTCGTTCTCATCTCGAAGTCACAAAGATATTCCCCTATATTGTTTTCTGTTAACTGTATAGCTTTTATCATTTGCACCTAGGACTTCTTTCCATATGGAGTCTACCTTAGTATATGGTCTAAGGTTAGAACCCAACTTCATTTTTCATCGTAGATCCCTTTCATTTTCTATGCTATATTCTGCCACACACCAATTTCTCAGCCCTCTGCTAGGTTCTTTCTGTCTTAAAAGTCTAAATACTGAAGGCACCTTCTGTCTCAGGAGTAGAACCAGCAAAAGGAAGTCAACCATGGTCAAGCTTAGAGGCTATGAATTGGTCCCTGCCTTTCTGGGTGAGTCCCTGACCCTTAAAAATAAATAGCTGGGGTTAATGACAGTGATGACATCCACTTAGAACTTTTCCTCTCGTTTGGAACACTGGGAGGAGGGTCCACTCTCTTTTCTAATAGAGGTAGTAAGTATGACATGCTTACTTGTACTTACAAAGTAGTACTTGGGCATGACTAGGTGAAAAAGTTTTATAGAGATAAACCATAATGGAAAAGAACATATGCATAAAAATGAATGTGTGTGTATGTATATATATACCTATATATAAATAACTGAATCACTTTGCTGTACAGCAGAAATTAACACAACATTGTAAATCAGCTATACTTCAAGAAATAAATCTAAG
The DNA here is from genome assembly GCF_026419965.1 of Kogia breviceps. NCBI lineage: Eukaryota > Metazoa > Chordata > Mammalia > Artiodactyla > Physeteridae > Kogia > Kogia breviceps. Next base: position 11,145,279 of record NC_081329.1, read on the forward strand.
TTCTTTAGAATTAAAAAAAAAACGTTTTGCAGAACCTTGAATACTTTGTACACCTTCCTTTGTTAGAAATTCTGTTAATCATCTTTGGGGAGTGGTACAGCCCAGGCCTGCCAACATCATGTTCTCGGAACTTTAGCAACACTTTATCAAGCCAAGGTTTTCCTTGACGAAGGAGAGAGTCACAGAGGGCAAATGGCTTAGGAGCCCCTAAAAGGCTTTTCCATGGGTTCCCCGGGCATATACTACCTTCACTATTTCCCATGCAATGGGACTAGTTGGGTGCAATTCTCTTAAGATACGGCCAGTTCTTGTACTTGGCATTTCCCACGAGAAAATGAAAGAAGGGGGCTTGTGTCTTTCTGTCTCAGCAACATCATAGGACTAGTAAAATAATGACCCTCAAGCCATTATTCACAAATGTAAAGCAGATGTTTGTATTAAATTTTAACATAACACTGGGTAAGGTTGTTCTAGTTCTGTTGGATCTTGATAAAAATGGTTTTCAAACTAAATTAGCTTACAATTTGCCATAGCTCATTGAGTCCAAAGATGACACATCTGGTCCTCGTGTATTTTACCTAAGCATTGTATTCTGATACATGCTAATTTTCTTCAGCCCCCCCGCAAAAAAGTGTCATTACGTAGAGTATTCGTAGCTTGGTAGGCTATGGCCCTCAGAGGGGCGCTGTTGGCAACTTGATTAGGTTTAATTTAATTGGTGCAGATACTTTCTTGACCACAGCTTGGAATTGCCTGGTCTTTTCAGACTGTCCGGCAATGGGCTGGCATGGTACCCCACTACTCCCGCAGGAGAGGTAGATGTCTTTTCCTGAATCTCAATAAATAGGATTCCAGGCACGAGGGTACAGCTTGTAAAACACACTCGTTAGAAACTAGTGGTGTACACACAGGGTCACAGATGTGCTCAGTGGGCCAGTGGGAGGAGGGCACGGTTATGAGTTTAATAAAACGCAAGCAACAAGGATGAGCTGACCCTTGTGAGAGTATATCTGGGTATTGTAACTTTCCAGGTAGAGCTTGGTTCTTAGCCAGAGGTCAGGCTCTGTAAATGTTATTAAACCATAAAGTTTGGGAAAAGTTTTTGTCTAATTCTCTCTTAGTAATTCCGTAGCTATTACCAATTCCTTTTCCTCCTAGGACTTACAAATTATATATTCAGCAGGACCCACATTTATAAGCCTGTATGAACAAGTTTTGTCATTCCTGAGGTTATTTATACCCAATGCGCCGTCCTCTGACCTAAGAGGAGAAGGCTTAGCTCGTGTCTAATACTGACTAGAGTCTCCCTCCTCATCTCACTGTCCACAAGACAGAAGTGAATGTGTGTTTAATATTGAACGTTTTTCCTTGCTAATAAAAATATTTAATTTGTACTGATGGATTGCTGAAAGCTCTCTGGATTTTATCTATACAATTCCACCATCAATCATTTAAAAAGGTGTCTGGTATGGTAGCCAATATCCTCATGTGGCCATTGAGCGCGTGTAATGCAGCTGGTCCAAACTGAGATGTGTTTAAAGCATAAAGTACACACCAGATTGTGAAGGCTTAGTATAAAAAAAGAGTGTAAAATATCTCATAATAGTTTTTATGTTGGTTACTTGTACAAGAGGTGATATCTTGGATATATTGGATTAAATAAAATATATTATTATAATTAATCTTACCTATTCCTTTTAACTTTTTCAACTATGCCTACTAGAAAATTTAGGATTACTTTTGTGGCTCCCATATTTCTGCTAGACAACACTGATCTAGAAGCTGACTTTGGGTCTCTTGGCATCAATTCCTTGCCGAGTTACCTCAGTCAGATCACTTGATCTCATCCACACTGGTGTGAGTTCTTTCATGTGGCTTAATCACCTCTGTCAAACATTGTCCAAGCAAGCAACTGGGTGTTAGTAGAGATTAGAGCCCATGACTAGCTTCTGGTTGCAACCTACCTGGCATGAGATGCCAGTTGCATAAGAGGTTACTGGACAGGCCGTAAGTTATGCAACTACCAGGGGAACAAAATTAAATTCCAGGGCTTGTGCATGCTGGAGTCCAAGGCGTTCATTCTACTCACCTGAAAGTATAATTCTAGCCTAGAGCAGAAAGCTTCATTGTCAGAAGTAACAGGATTAGGGGATCAGTGTGAAACAAATCAACTAAAAACCATTTAATTTTATAATTCCAGGGTTAAAATGCTATTTCCCCTGTCTCCGTTAGGCTACACAGTTGGATTTCTTGGGCTTTCAGTCACGACACCTCTTTTTCATGGCTTGATCATTGGGAGTTTTTCTATACTTTGCCTTCCATTTAGTCGGAGGGACTTTTGTTTTACTTTAATCTTGCAGTGACTTGTAGAGTTATGAGTTCTTATAATATTTAAATCGGTGCGTTAACACCAAATTATCTCCCTGAAACAATGCAAAAGAATAATGCATAGAGAAATTTATGTTTATTCCCGCCTGTTCACTTGTTCCCCTAATAAACCATGTACTTTAAAATTTGAATCTACATCTATCTCCTAGGAGGAAAGCTTATTTTATTTTATTATCTAACTTTTTATTATGAAATCTTTCAAACATACACAACAGAAAATAGTATAATGAGTCCCCATATATCTGTCATGATGCAGTTCCAACTATTGTCACAACATTCCCGATCTTACGTCATCTATTTCCCCATATATTTCTCTTTTTCTTTTTTCTTGAGCATTTTGAAACAAATCTCAAACAATGTGTCCTTTTATAAATACTTCAATGTGCGATAATTTAAAAGAACTCTTAAAAAAAAACATAACCACTCTGACATTTACCACATGTATTAATAACCATTCCTTAGGAAAAAAATTCTGTAATTATGCATGGTGACAGATATTAACTAGATTTATTGTGGTGACCATTTCACAATATATGCAAATGTCAAACCACTATGTTGTATACCTGAAACTAATATAATGATGTATGGCAACAATAACTCAATTAAAAAAAAATAACCATTCCTTAAGATAATCTAAATTCAGAGCATACTGGAAATGCCCCACTGTACCTTAAAAATGCCTTTTTTACAGGTTATTTTTTGAATCAGGATCCAAACGAGTATCACACATTACATTTGGTTGCTGTCTCTCTTTTGTTCTATAGCCGACTCTTTTCTACCTGCTCGTATGGTACGTAAAAGACAGTGAGTCATTTGACTATAGACTCTCCTACAATCTGTACTGGCTGACTGTTTCCTCATGGAGTCATTTGATTTGCTCTGCAAACTCGTGTATTTCCTGTACGTGAACTTAGGTTCCATTTTACGGTCAAGAATCCTTTATTCTAGGTGCTGTGTATTCTTTTGGCATCACATTATGTGGTACATAATGGCTTATTGTTCCACTTTTAGAAAGGCCAAGACTGATCATTACGGGCCAGATTGTCAGACTGCTCCCTCCATTATGAAGTTTCCTACCAACATTTCATCTAATGGTTTTGGCCTCTGTCAACAAAGGACCATTTTGTACTCAGATTACAAGGATAAGCAGGGCCAGTGTTTTCTGCACAGAGCTGTGTCAGGTAGTGTAGAGATGGCTGTAGGAATATTCTTTGCTTGGGTGTAGGAAAAATCTCTTTCTCCACGGCCTCTCTGTTCCCTCACCCATTTGCCTGCCTCTGGATGGGTGTACTTGTCAAAAAAGGCACCTGCCTGTTAGAGTAGCAACAGCATTATTCTAATGTAAGTCCTCACCAGGGGTTTCGTAGGAATCCATATGGGAAACTAGGACTTTAGCGCTGAAAATTAAGGACAGTAGGGTGGGGTGTGTGTGTGTGTGTGTGTGTGCAGGTAAAATTGGAAAGACTATCTTTTAGCCTGAAATATTTCTTCTACTGTTTTGAGGGTTAAATTGTCCTTTACTTGATGAAATTACGTTTACTGTGTTTGATAATTGGCCAAATACAAAGTTGGCAAATTTGTTTTCCTGATCTTTGAAATCAGAAAGTCTCAGATATCAGATTAAGATGAACCTCAATCTAGGAGGTATATGAGAATCTTGGGGTGTCATGAGCTTTTATATTTTTCCAAGGGGGGCATAGGTTAGGAAAAAAAAAAAGATTGAGAAACGCTGGTCTAAAAGACGATGGAATCAGCACAGAGAACATAAACTCTACCGGATGACAAAGGTGATCATAGTCGGCAAAGTCTCTTTTCTTTTACTTGCTTTGGTCTGCTTATTTTTAACAACCCGTTAAAAATAGTCACAATGTCGTACCCACTAGGATGGCTACAATGAAAAAGAAATAATAACAAGTGGTGGCAATGATGTGGAGAAATGGGAACACTCAACCACTGGTGGTGGGAATGTAAAATGATGCAGACTTTGGAAAACAGTCCTGCAGTTCCTTAAAGGTTATAAACGTAGAGTTGCCATATCTCCCAGTACTCCATTCCTAAGTATATACCTAAGAAAACTGAAAACATATGTGAAAACAAAAACTTGCACACAAATGTTCACAGCAGCATTATAATAATAGCCCCAGTGTCCATCAACTGATGAATGAATTAATAAGATGAGATATAGCCATACAATGGAATATTATTCAATAGTAAAAAGTAATGAAGTACTGACACATACTACAACATGAATGAACCTTAAAAACATTATGCTCATGAAAGAAGCCAGTCACAAAGGATCACATATAGTATGGCTTCATTTATATGAAATGCCCAGAATAGGAAAATCCATAGTGGTACAAAGTAAGTTGATAGTTGTCTAGAGCTGGTCGGGGGGCCAGTGGGATGGTTCTGGGAGACGAGGCCAGGAGATGGGAACTGGCTGCTAATATATATCGGGATTCTTTTGCGGTAAGGAAAGTTCTTAACGTACTTAGTGATGGTTGTACAACTCTGTGCATATATTAAAAACCACTACATTATACACTTTAAGTGGGTGAATTATGTGGTATGTGAAATACATCTTGATAACGCTATTGTAAAAAACAAATAACAACCAGCCTTTTGAATAAGCATTGCTTTAAAGACACGAAACGTTCCACTTGTCCACTCTACAGAATCTTAGGGATTAGAGAACTTCAAGGTTAGACTGGATTTTTTAGTCAACTGGTCTTTTTATCTCTTTAATGTCCTTCACATCTTCTTTCTCCACTTTCTAAAGTTTAATTCAATTAACAAGACTCCCCATGTATTAACTAACAATGAAAGATAAGTCTAATGTGATGGTGTGAATAAACCCACTCAAAAGATCAAATTAGATTAGAAGTGTGTTTAATAAATAAAGGTTTGGAGTAAGCAGTGTTTAATCAACCCATTTCCTGAATTAAGAATAGGGAACACAAAATCTCCTAAGGCATATATAAAATAGTGAGCTATATTTTAAATTTTATGACCGTTTTTTTAAAAAAGAGGCCGAGGAAGAGAATGAGAGCTGTACACATAGGAGATAGGGAGACAGAGGGAAGAAGAGGATTGTCAGAATCTTGGAATTCCAGCGTTCATCAGACCTGAAAACACCCCTTCAAATATAATCAGGTCAGGGTGGAAGGAACATGAATCTGTGAAAAACAGCTCTCAAATTTCTTGTCAGAGATAATATATAAAGAAAGCAGACTGTCCTACTAAATAACGCAACCTAGTGATTGAGAGCATAAGTCCACAAACTAGTTTAAACTACAGAAAGTGAGCATCTGAAATGCAGGATATCAAATCCTAAGACCTATATCATGAATTCAGGATGCAGGAGGACTGCCTGAACAAAATTGGATCTGAGGTCATTATTCAAAATACCAGAAGTTTCAGAGGCAGAAGGCGGAAGGTTCCATGGAGGCCCTTTCTGATTTAAGCGGAGCTGCTGCTCATATGACTCTTGAGTATCATGAGGGGAGGCCGGGCGTCACCAAGAGACACAAAGGCACTCTATGGACAGAACAGAAGTCCCCCCAAAAGTGAGCCAGAAACAAACAAAGACCAGAGGATGTGGGCTCTTAGCCAGTTTCGAATGGCTTATCACAGAGAGAGTCCATGCCCTCTTGACCTAGGATTAGGAGACAAAATTTGCTCAGAAAATGGGGATTCCTGAAAGATGGTTGGAACTCCAGCTACTTCAAGAAGGAATTTCAAACGCTGTAATTTCCCTTAGAGAAATAGAAGGGGGAAAAAAGGATGATAAAGACATTCATGACTCCTAATTTGTCCAACCGTCCTAATTTGTGATCCTTTCGCATCGTGTTCAAAAGATTTTAAAGCCAAGTTGTGCCTTCATAAGTAAAGGCATAGGGTGCCTTTACACTTGTCCTAAAGGGTTAGATGAAGTTAAATTTAAGGCCAAAAATTCCCGTCGCTTTTTTATGGACTCCATGAATTAATTTTTTCAAATCCCTTGTGCTGTTTTGGCTGAAGGCATGTGTTGGAGGCTCTGTCCATCTCTTCTGCAAGCTGGTCGGAGATCATTTTGAGCTGCGTCTGAAAGGCTCAGTCAAGTCTCCAGACTCCATTTCCATTGAACATGCTGCAATAAATTCTTCCTAAGAGCGCCTGACAGTTTAAGCCGTGTTGTGTAAGAAGATGGAGCCCAGTTTGCTGTGGTATCAATTTGCAGTTGAGTTAGCATATTTTCACATGAGCTATAAATCTTGGGGACTCCCCAGCTTTCAGCTTGATTTATAAGCTTCTGTTGCCAGGCACATGCCACGTTACACCAGTCCCCCTTCTCCAGTGTCCCAACAGCTTTCATGGGATCCTGACGTCAGAATTTGACAAGATGTCAGGGAAGAACAGGTAGTAAAGTTCCGGAGAGGGAGGAGCCTGAGAACCTGCCTATTTATAACTTTGCCCTTTTTTTTCCATCATGTTCTGTACTATGAACATGACCTTAACCTAGGTTATCGGTCTTAAGAACCCAGTTCTGAAGTGAGAGTCTTCTAATATTTAGAGTTATACAAGCAGACCTCGGCGATATGGCAGGTTTAGTTCCAGACCATCGCAATAAAGCCAACATGGCAATAAAGAGAGGCCCACAAAGTTTTTGGCTTTCCAGTGCATATAAAAGTTATGTTTACACTATACTGTAGTCTATCAGGTGTGCAATAGCATTATGTCTAAAACAACAATGCACAGGGGACTTCCCTGGTGGCACAGTGGGTAAGACTCCATGCTCCCAGTGCAGGGGGCCTGGGTTCTATCCCTGGTGGGGGAACTAGATCCTACATGCATGCCACAACTAAGACCCAGCACAGCCAAAATAAATAAATAAATTTTTAAAAAATGTGCATACTTTAATTTAAAAATACTTCATTGCTTTATAAACGCTTTTACATTGCTTTTATAAACGTTTATAAACACTCACCATCATCTGAGCCTTCAGCGAGTCGTAATTTTTTTGCTGGTGGAGGGTCTTGCCTTGACGTTGGTGGCTGCTGGCTGGTCAGGGTGGTGGTTGCTGAACGCTGGGGTAACTGTGACAATTTCTTAAAATGAGACAACAATGAAGTTTGTCCCATTGATTGACTCTCCCTTTCACTTGAACGCTGAGAGGCCATAGTAGGGTTATTAGTTGGCCGAATTTCAATAGGGTTGTGTCTCAGGGAACAGGGAGGCCCAAAGAGAGGGAGAAAAATGAGGGAACAGCCAGTTAGTGGAGCAGTTAGAACACACACAATACTTATCAATTAAGTTTGCTGTCTTATATGGGTTCGGTTCATGGGACCCCAAAACAATTATATAGTACCATCAGAGGACTGATCACAGATCACCATCACACCTATAACAATAATGAAAAAGTTTGAAATATTGTGAGAATTACCAAAATGTGAGACAGAGACACAAAGTGAGCAAATGCTGTTGGAAGAATGGTGCCCATAGGCTTGCTTGACAGAGGGTTGCCATGAAACTTCCATTTGTAAAACTGCAATGTCTCCGAAATGCAATCAGATGAGGTCTGCCTGTGATTTGTAATAAACCATTAATACTTTAAAACCCAAATACAAAAAGTCGTATAGCTTTATTGCGATATGATTCACATGTCCTTCCTCTGACATCTGCACACCTCACTTTCAACAATCTCTGGTTCTAGTTTACAAAACGGGGTGATCATGTTCTAAAGAGTACTGATGTGGGTTTGACAAGCCTGTCAGTAATGCTGCAGCTAAGTCCATGCAATTTTTACCTGGTGATGCTTCGTCAAGGGTGTTCTAAGTAGCCAGGAACTTCCAGGCTCTCCAAAATTAAACCCATTCCCTAGATTCAAGCCTTTCAGAAAGGCTGCCCTGCTCTGACTCTGGTGAGGGAAGATCTGCGTGGAATCTTAGGCTGCAGAGAGATGCAGGGTCTGAATGAGGCCCTTCCAGAAGCGATGGCTCACTGTCTGTAAAGGGCACTTTGGGGCTCATTTGCAAACATGACCTCAAACAATTTTTGCAGAGAGGTGTAGCCTACCTGCCAATAATCATTTTCACAAATGATGCTACTTCATTGCCTGAAGATTAGTACTTATGGCACTGGCTGTAGCGGCAACAGGAACAGATGAATAGCCATCATTACAATCCCCAAGTGAGTGACATCACCTGCTGTATGAACGAAATGACACCCTCAAAGCAGTTAGAGGCTGCTTGGATTAATTTGAAAGACTTATGAATAAAATATTGTAGCCTGGGCTATAGAGGCAAGCACAGGGAGCTACCCAGCAGCTCTCAGGCAAAGAATGCCCTAGAAACTCGAGTGCTATGCTTTCATGCTTGTTCTGTTAATGACATGGTGACACCAAGCTGTCACGTCTGTTTACTCCACTGTACACTCGGATGGTGTACTGAAATTATATATATAAAAGTGCCTGAAATCTGGCAAGCGTTCTATAGACCATTAACGGAATCGGAGGAGAGCTACATGATTCCAATCTGGCTTATGCCAAGGCCAATATAGCAATCTCCGTTTTACAAAATAATTTCTAAATCCTGATTATTGCAACACTTTCCAGTAAAACAATTTCTACACAACACATCACATCATGTAGAGACACCCATGAATTTCACTAGAAGTTGATTAGTATAGAGCAATCAGTTCAATCCAGTATGGAACCAAGGATACATAGTGAACAAAGCAGACAAAAATCCTATTCTCCAGAAGCTTATAGTCTCATAGAAAGTCAAGGTTATTCCTACTATGTGCACATTCTGGGCAAATACATTTTTCCAAGCTCCTTGTCTACATAAACAATTTGATTTTTAAAACGTATTAGAAAATTGATGGACCCGTATGAGCTACAGTGATTTATTGATGAAGATTTAGAATAACAGTCCGAGGAGAGATATTAAAGTATTTGCTTATTGTCCAATCAGTGCACAGAAACATTCTCCTTAGTGTCCAAGCACCATCTGTTTCTGTTCATGTCCAGGAATCATCTTCTTTATTGTCAGATGCCCCCTTCCTGACTACGTTCACATCCCTCATCGTGAGAAAAAGGTAGCAGCGCTGTTCCTATTCACAATGCACGACTCTTCAGAACCAGGATGTACTGGAACAGCAAAGATCTTCAGTCTCTGCTCTTCCCTACAGTGAACGCTGGTTACGTCATTACTCATGAGGCTGCATAATCCCCTGGGCTTCCAATGACAACCTTAAGGGTTGTCACTGTGCTTCATTGATGATGGCCACACATTCAAGTCTGATCCAGAATGTGCAGGAAAATAGGAACAGTGATGTGTTCTCTGGCCAGGTCGGCTTTTCTATTTGCAATGTTACAGTTAAACACGGAGCAACGCATCATCCGAACAGGTCTTCTCTTGCACTCCTTACACTGTAATCCCTGCATTGTTAGCATGTGATCTCTTTGAATGTCGCCTGCACCCCTACCTTCCAGACCCTGCCACCGGCAGGGAGGGGCCGTGGGCAGGAAGACAAGAGCGGACCCGTTCACGCCAGGAACGTCAGTCCTTTATCTGGCAAAACCGGCAGGGTGTGGATTGCAGGCACGAGAGGACGTGGATCGGAAGGGTCGTTGTACTGGAGGGGGCCTTTGGCATCATGGAGTCCTAGTCTTGAAAGCCCGCGGGGAAGATTGGACACGAGAACTCTGGAGGACTGCCTGACACGTGGAGCCTATGGAGGAGACGGTGACAGCCCTGGGTGACAGCAGAAGTTTACACAGGGTAAAGGGTGCCTGCCACCAACCCCATGGCCCTCTGGTGCTATTGATGGGATGTGGCACCACACTGGGAAATGCACAAGCAAGAGCCACTGCTGCCTTCCTGACTTCGTGACTTGGTTTCATATGAGGTGTGGTCTTTCACTTAGGGTGTGGGGTTTGTGCTCTGCTGTTGCCACCTTGACATTTTTGATAATTGCATCTTTGAACTTGTGTTTTGCGAGGACGTCCTATGGGACAATGGAATACGCGTGTCAGCAGCAGAGATATGCCGGGGGCCAGGCACTGAGCAACCAGCCTCATGGCCAAGCACACATATGTATGCCTTCTGGAGAGTTGGGCTCCATGGGGTCCTAAGGTGGCCAGGCCAAGACCTGGCCCTGATCGGTGGTGATGAACAGTTGTGGCGGAAGCAGTGGTGCCAGCTGCAGCCATGGGGAAAAAAATAGTGCCTCGGTATGCAGGCAGTGTCCGTACCTGGGGTGGGAAGCAGTAAAGTTTGTCAGCAAATTATTACAAAAGGAAATCATATACATGGCAACTGCAGCAAAGCATATCAGGAAGTTATTAGAATTCTCAGCGTTTAGGATCTCCAGTTCTTAAAACTGCTGGAACATTGCAGAGCAAAGCAAACATCCACAGGCTTGGAAATTAAATTTAAAGGTCATTGCATTCAACGGAAAAGAACACTGCTTTCATAAGAAGCTTCGAGTAAACCAATTATCAATAAGGGAGAAAGTCTTAAAATTAAATTTTCATTGTAATTGAAGATATAATTATAGAATGCATAAATAAGTGCTTTAAGTTACATAACAATCATGAAGGCAATTTCAAAAACCTCCACAAGTTAGAGGAAATACCAGGGAAAACCTTAAAATGCCAGTGGGAAATTTAAAATTTAATAGAATTCAGACTTACACAAAATTGATTTTGTATTGAGTAAAATCTTAAAAAAAATTATCCTGTGAAAATAATCTCTAGATGTGCTAAACTTTAAATTTCAAAATAATGTATCAGAAATTTATCATGTTGTTACAGACTGCAAATTCTCTTAACAGCTCCGGAAATAGTTTCTTCTTTCTTAAAATAAAAAAATCATCAAAAATTGTTAGTGATCTTGCATCTGGTAGTAGTGATGATATTGCTTTCAATTATACTGATTGAAAATGAAATTGCTAAAAGTATAGTTTTTGATGATCTCATCAATGAATTTACAGAAAAGCAAGCCAGAAAAATCTTAAGTCAAGGTATCACATTTTTAAAGTATCATTATTTACCATACTATATAAAATTATGACAGACAATGGAATATTACTCAGGGCTAAAAAGAAATGAGCTATTAAGCCATGAGAAAACATGGAGGAAACTTAAGTGTATTTTTACCAAGTGAATGAATCAATCTGAAAGGGCTATATACGTACCATGAATCTAAAACTGCTCTAAAAAATAAAGTCTATTTAAAAGGGGGGAAAGTGGGGAAAAGATCTGAACTCCTCATCAAAGAAGACAACGTACAGATGACAAATTGGCATTAGGGAATTGCAAATTAAAACGGCATTAGAGGGCTTCCCTGGTGGCGCAGTGGTTGAGAGTCCGCCTGCCGATGCAGGGGACACGGGTTCGAGCCCTGGTCTGGGAAGATCCCACGTGCCGCGGAGCGGCTGGGCCCGTGAGCCACAACTGCTGAGTCTGCGCGTCTGGAGCCTGTGCTCCGCAACAGCCCGCGCACCGCGATAAAGAGTGGCCCCTTTTTGCCACAACTAGAGAAAGCCCTCACACAGAAACGAAGACCCAACACAGCAAAAATAAATTAATTAACTAATGAACTCCTACCCCCAACATCTTAAAAAAAAAAAAAAAAAAACGGCATTAGAGACCACCACACATCTATTAGAATGGTAAAAATCCAAAACACTGATGACACCAACTATTGATGAAGGTGTAGAGCAAGGGGAACTCTTGTCATCGCTGGTGGGAATGCAAAATGGTCCAGAAACTTTGGAAGACAATTTGGCAGTTTCTTACAAAGCTAAACATACTCTTAACATCTGATACTCAACATACGATCATGTTCCTTAGTATTAACTCAAAGGATTTGAAATTTTATGTTCACGTACAAATCTGCACATGGATGTTTATGCAGTTTTATTCATAATTGCCCAAACTTGGAAGCAACCAAGATGTCCTTCAGTAAGTGAGTGGATAAATAAATTGTGGTACATCCAGACAACGGGATATTATTTAGTGCAGAAAAGAAATGAGCTATCAAGCCATGAAAAGACATAAAGGAATCTTAATTGTATATTACTAAGTGAAAGAAGCTAATCTGAAAGGCTACATACAGTATGATTCTAACTATATGACATTCTGGAAAAAGCAAAACCATAAAAGCTTAACATAAAACAATAAACGGATCAGTGGCTGCCAGGGGTTGTAGGGAGGGAGGGATTATTAAAGGATCTTCAGAGTAGGACGCTATAATGGTGGATATATATCATTATACATCTGACAAAACCCACAGAATGTACAACACCAAGAGTGAACCCTAATGCAAACCATGGGTTTTGGGTGATACTGGTGTGTGAGTGTAAGTTCCTCAGTTATAACAAATGCATCACTCCAGTGGGGCATGCTGATAGTGGGGAAAGCTGTGTATGTGTTGGGGCGGCTGGGGGTATGTGGGAACTCTCTTCCTTAAATCTGAAACTTCTCTTTAAAAAAAAAATAGCCTATTTTTAGGACTTCCCTGGTTACGCAGTGGATAAGACTCCGCGCTCCCAATGCAGGGGGCCCAGGTTCAGTCCCTGGTCAGGGAACTAGATCCCATGTGCATGCCGCAACTAAGAGTTCTCATGCCACAACTAAGGAGACTGTGTGCCTCAACTAAGGACCTGGCGAGCTGCAACTAAGATGCAGTGCAACCAAATAAGTAAAATTTAAAAAAATTTTTTAAATAGTCTTTTTTTTTTTTTTTTTGCGGTACGCGGGCCTCTCACTGTTGTGGCCTCTCCCATTGCAGAGCACAGGCTCTGGACGCGCAGGCTCAGCGGCCATGGCTCACGGGCCCAGCCGCTCCATGGCACGTGGGATCTTCCCGGACCGGGCACGAACCCGTGTTCCCTGCATCGGCAGGCGGATCCTCAACCACTGCGCCACCAAGGAAGCCCTATTGTTGAGTTTTAAGAATATTTTGTATATTTCAGAAACAGTCATTTATAAAATGTGTCTTTTGCAAATATTTTCTCCCAGAATGTGGCTTGTCTTCTCATTCTCTTGATACTATCTTACACATAGCAGAAGTTTTAAATTTTACTTTATTTTTAATGAAAACCAGCTTATCATTTCTTTCATGGATGGTGACTTTGATGTTGTATCACCTAGATGACCATACCCAAGGTCATCTAGGTGTTCTCTTATGTTATCATCTAGAAGTTTATAGTTTTTCATTTTACATTTTGGTCTATGAACCATTTTCAGTTTTTGTGAAGGATATGAAATCTGTGTCTAGATTCATTTTTTTGCATGTGGATATCCAATTGTTCCAGCACCGTTTGTTGAAAAGAGTATATTCTGACAAATTTTTAACAGTTTTCTCGTGGTTTTTATAGAGGAAATAATTTTCAGAGGTCTTACTTTATTTTTCTGATGTCAACCGCCAATAAGAAAGCACTGGTTTAGATATCAACACATTCACCCCCATCTCATGTTCATGTCAATACATTTAACATTTTGCATTATGATAGCTCTGTTTTCCTGAAGGTACTGATGAGACCTATACCATGTACCACGGGCAATGCAACCCAACACATTTGCCACATACATTTCTGAGCAAGCTGTTCGGATTTCTTATTTATTTATCTATTTATTTTGCCATGCCACGTAGCATGCGGGATCTTAGTTCCCCTACCGGGGATCAAACCTGTGCCCCCTGCAGTGGAAGCGCGGAGTCCTAACCACCGGACCGCCAGGGAAGTCCCTCAGATTTCTTTTTGCATCGTAGTTCTCACTGTTGTAAAGCATCTTGGGACAGTCTGTCCTCAAGGGACCAAAACAAATAAATAAAAAACAAAATGATCTCTTAGTAGCTTTAATTAATTTTGTTTCATTAGTTCTGCATTTTTCATGCTCCTATCACATAATTATTTGTAAATTATATTCATAACAGTTTCTTAATTTGTAGTAATTTTATCACTCAGAGAATAATTGTTAATTATCTTCCCCTATGATTATCACAGAAGAAAAACAAGAGTTTCAAAAACTGTGAAATTAAATTGGAAGGGAATTTCAAGCAGTCACACTCCCCCTTGTTTTGACATCCCAGAATACGGTTTGTATTCATAGTTATGCAGATAGATGTCAGAAGCAAATATTTTCAGCATATTAATAAGAGCAATGCGCTGGCCCTTTCTGTAATAGCAGAGATGGCACTGATAAAAAACGCTGAGAACTCTCTCAGATAGAGCAAGAAAAAAAAGGCTCACTCACTGTCTTTAGTTAGTTTAGTGTCTGGATCAGTAAATGGAAAATCAAAAAATTGAAGCAATTCCCCACCAGAGACTTATGATGTGACCTCATAATCCTCAGCTATGTTCCTCCTGGAGTGAGATAGGGCTACGGACCAATAAATAGACTAATAAGCAGGTTCTAACAGCTCATGCAGTCAGCTTCACAAACAGGCTATGATTTCCCGAATATTTGAAGCTTATTTCTGTAAGCTCTGAAATGTTAATTTTATCAGTTTGAAGGAAATTTCTCTAAAACATCACATAGGTAACTGCTTTTATTTATTTATTCTGAGGTATATTTGATTTATAATGTGTTAGTTTCAGGTGCACGGCAGCAAAGTGATTCAGATATATATATATATATATATATATATATATATATATATATTCTCTTTGTGTGTGTGTGGTACGCGGGCCTCTCACTGCTGTGGCCTCTCCCGTTGCGGAGCACAGGCTCCGGACACGCAGGCCCAGCGGCCATGGCTCACGGGCCCAGCCGCTCCGCGGCACATGGGATCTTCCCAGATCGGGGCACGAACCCATGTCCCCTGCATCGGCAGGGGGACTCTCAACCACTGCGCCACCAGGGAAGCCCATATATATATATATATATATATATATATATTCTTATTCAGATTTTCCAGAGAAACAGAACCAAGAAGATGTGGATATATAGAGAAAGAGATAAGAGATTTATTATAAGGAACTGACTCACAAGATTATGAAGACTGGCAGGTCCATATCTGCAGTCTGCATCAGCAGCCTGCAGACCGAGGTGACTGACAGTGCAGATGAAATCCAAAGACAGTCTACCTGCTAACTCTCTCTCACTGGGAGAGTGTTGGTCTTTTGCTCTATCCAGCCCTTCAACTGGTTGGGTGAGGCCCATCCTGCATTATGGAGGATGACCTGCTTTATTCTGTGGATTAAGATGTTAATCTCACCCAGAAGTACCCTCCCAGAAACCTTCCCAGAATAATATTTGACCAAATACCTGGGCACCCTGCAGCCCAGTCAAATTGGCACATAAAATTAACCATCACAAAAAGATACGAATTGGTGGGACAAATAGAAAGGTAGATTTAAACCCAAATATGTCAGTCATTACATTACACTTAAATGGACTATATGTTACAGTTAAAGGACTTCTGTGGTCCAGAACTCCTTTCCCAACTTGACCACTGTATCCTTTGGAGGTGACCTATAGCCTACTACAGAGGCCACTGGGCCTAACTTCTCTCCCACATGGGTGAGGTTTAGTGTGTGGATTCGCAGGTCTAGAAGTCAGGGTACTGTTCCTTCAGGTCCCCTCTGGAAGGTGTTGTTGGATGAGTTAGGCTTTCTCAACACAGGAAAGCAATGCTTCAACTCTAGCACCTTATTTTGACTACCACACTTCCCCTACTCCCTGTTCAAACCTCATTTCTAGTGGAATGGAAAACTGACATGACTGGATTTGAAATATTTCGTGCTTGGGAGCATTGGATGATAGCAGCAACCTCAGTTCATTAATTTTAGCTCCCCCTCTGCTGTTTCAGCACCATAGATCATTTAGGGAAAAAACAAAACCCCCAAAGCAAAACAACCACACCATGCACACACAGACACACACACACCAAGTAACACTTAAGGGGAGGAAAAAACCAGAAACTAATTGGAGATTGCCATGGTCTGAACATGTCCCCCCAAATTCATGTGTTTAAGTCCTAACAAGGGTGATGGTATTGGAAGTGGGGCCTCTGGGCGTGATTAATTCGGAGGGCAGAGCCCTCATGAATGGGATTAGTGGTTATAAAAGAGACGTAAGCAAGACCCCTCACCTCTTCCACGTTAATACACAGGGAGAAGGTGCCACGGATGTGGAAGTGGGCTCTCACCAGACACCAAATCTGCCGGCACCATAAACTTGTACTTCCAGCCTCCAGAAGTACGAGGAATAAATTCCTGTTGTTTCTAAGCCAGTCTATGGTGTCTGTTACAGCAGCCCGAACGGACTAAGACAGGGACACTGAGAAACATCCCTTAGATTTAGATTTTTTAAAGAAGTAATCTTCGTATGAAAAACGAAACAAGAAGTTATGGAAGGTACTTTTGGAAAATGGCTACTTTTCTCTTTCACGACTTCTTCCTTTTCATCACGACTAAAAAGTATGTCAGCACCAATAAACATTACCAAGCAGATCATAATAATTTATGGCTTGGAGTTACTCATTTATTCTTCAGCAAATATCTCTGGAACACCCACTTTGCACATGGTGCTGGGTGCTGAGGATACAGTGGTGAGGAAGAGAGTTTTTTAAAAATAATGCTCTTTTACCTTAGAAATCTGCAAGGCTTTCTCCCTAATGCTTCTCTTGATCATACTCCTTTGCTGGGTAATAGATTAAATCATGAACGAAGATTAATGCAATTTACTGTGGATTTATTTTTTAAAATAAGACCTTCTAAAAGCCTTGATTCTTGTTTCAAGCAAGAATCAGCAATAAAAACTAGAGGGGGAAAGTTGGAACAAAATATTTGCTTAATTTCAAAGTATCTATTTACGAAATATTTCTCAATTATACAGGTAAGAAATAGTGACTTCAGGGACTTCCTTGGAGGTCCAGTGTTTAAGACTCTGCGCTTCCACTGCAGGGGGCATGGGTTCGATCCCTGGTCAGGGAACTAAGAACCACAGGCCCCATGGTGCAGCCAAAAGAAAAAACAAAGGAAAGAAAAGAAATCGTGACTTCACAGTGGGGGAACCTGGCTGACACTACCATAAGCAAGTGTTTAGATTTGACATCATCAAGGATGAGAAGAGCAGGTATGCTGTGTCTCCTGACGGGTCACGCTGAGAACGCGATACTTCCAAGATACTCGTGCCAAAACATGACCTGAATAGGATCATGAAGAAACACTGGACAAACCAAAATCGAGGGCCATTTTACAAATATCTGGCCCGTACTGTTCAAAAATGTCAAGGTCTTGCAAGATAAAGAAAGTCTACAGAAGTGTTCCAGATTAAAGAGCAAAGAGACATGATCACAAAGTGCAAGTTTGATGCTAGATTGGTCCTGGAACAGAAAATTTTGTTCTTTTGCTATAAAGGACATTTGAGAAAAATGATGAAATCTGAAACGATCTGTATATTAGACGATAGTACTGTATCAATGTTAATTTCCTGATTTTGATCAGAGTGCTGTGTTTATGTAAGAGAACATCCTTGTCCTTGAAAATACACACTGAAGTATTTAGGAGTAAAGGGGCATAGTGTCTCCAATGGTTTAGAAATATGTATATTTGTATATATGTATGCATTTATAGAGAGAAATAGAGAAATTGGGGTGAGAGGGAGGGAGGAGTGGGGAGAGAGAGAGAGAGAAAGAATGATAAAGTATATAGTAAAATATAACAAATGCAACACTTGGAGAGTCTGGGTGAAAGTGTAAAGGACTTTGTACTGTTTTTGCCATTTTTCTCTAGGTCTGAAATTACGTCAGAATGGAAATAAACAAAAAAATGATCTCAAGAAATCCATTACTATTTTTGCTGTGGGAGGTTTAAGCTTCTCTGCATCTCTGCTGTGAAACTTAATATGAGAAAATTCTTCTAGAGTTAAAAAAGCTTTGCGTCCCCCCAAAGACTTTTTCGTTTCTCTTTTTGCCTATTAAAAGTGTACCTAGGACTTCCCTGGTGGCGCAGTGGTTGAGAGTCCGCCTGCCGATGCAGGGTACACAGGTTCGTGTCCCGGTCCGGGAAGATCCCACGTGCCGTGGAGCGGCCGGGCCCGTGAGCCATGGCCGCTGGGCCTGCGTGTCCGGAGCCTGTGCTCCGCAACGGGAGAGGCCACAACAGTGAGAGGCCCGCGTACCGCAAAAAAAAAAAAAAAAAAAAAAAAGTGTACCTGTTTTCCTTTTCACTTTGAGCCGCAGAAAGCTCAGAGCTAAATTTCTGGCTAACTGTAGCCACGATATAGGACCCTATAGGAAATTCTCTGTGTTCTATTTATCCCCTTTGGTGCTGTGCTTTTTACATTTCCCTCATCTTGATGTCTTTTTGGTTGTCTGTGTGTTTATTCATCTGTCACGAATCCTCTGTGGACAGAAGCAGCAGGTACATAACAACTCCAATGTCAGCATCGCTAGATTCTAGGTCCTGCTCTCCGTACTATCCACCCTCTGTCTTATTTAACGTACACAGAACCCCACCAGGTGGCTGCTCATACTAATGGGGAGACTGAAGCCCGGAGGTGTTAAGGAGAACACAGGCTCACGGGTTTAGGAAGCGGGGTCGGGGTGGGGGACCGCGGGTTGAATCTAGGCAGTTGGTCCCCACGGCTGCAACTGTTAACAAAGTGGAACTGTATTGCTTCTTGAAAGGTGAGAATCAGCCTCGGGACGGAGGATGGGAAGGCCTTGTAGATTGGCCTCTTAGCAAAGACACGTGGGGTCCTCAGGCCTCATGGTGGTCTGCTTCTCCCAGTAAGTCCCCATCTTACAGTTGAAGTACTTGAGGCTGAGAGGCATCATTTACTTAAATTCACACGAATAATGCGGAAGGGCATACCTTTAATACGTCTGCTTGATTCTGATGCAAATGCCCTTTTCACTCTACCACTGAGTTTACCTTAAATTTACAGGATAATTTAAGGAGAATTAAGATCTCTAACAATTGATTTTTTGCAGTTGCTAAGGTCAAAAGCTTAAGAGTCACTCTACCACACTGGATTTGATCCCAAATCCAATCTGGTGCCTTTCATCCAGGATATACCTAAAGATACTGATACTGATTATGGACGAGTAATAGTAAAGGACATTATCCATGCACACGGATCATTTCACACATAGACAAGCATAGAAGTGGGAACAATTCCTAGGAGTGGAATTTCTGGACCAACGGTATTTGTGATTTTGACAGGCATTGCTGAATTGTCTTTCATAAAGGTTGTATAATTTACACTCAAAAAACTTTGTAGGAGAAAGCCTGTTTCCTCACACCTTCCAAAATGTTATTACCAAAGTTTTCAGTCTTTGCCAAACTCATAGGAGAAAAATGGAATCTCACTGCAGATTTCATTTCTCTTATTATGGGAGTGAACGTCTTTTTCTTTAAGTCATTTACATTTTCTTTTCTAAAACTGTCACATTCTTTGCTCATTTTTCTATTGATAATTTCTTCTCTTGATAATTTCTAAGAGCTTTTTCTATGTATATATATTGAAAGTAATTTTTATTTCAAAAATTAATTTTTTTTTCAAAAAGAAAAAGTTTGTTGTTTGTCTTATTTATGGAAATTATTTCTATGCAGAGCTTTTTCACTTTTATATCATCCAACTTAGCATTTTATGGCTTCAGGGTTTTGTGTCCAACATAAGGAAGGTCGTCTCATTCTGAAATTATATACTTAAGAATCATTTTTTTTCTTGATCTATGTAAATTACTATGATGTAAATAGTGAGATAGGAATGCCTTTCCTTTCCTCCCCCCAGGTGGCTATCCAGTTGTTCTAATACCAGTTATTGAAGAAACTGTATTTTCTACAGAGATATCATAAATTACTGTATATATTTAGATCCATTTCTGGATTCTATTTTATTTCATTGAACAGAGAAGGTGCCAGTACCTTATCACTTTAATTCCTGTTGCTTGAAGTACGTTTTACTAATGGGTAGAACTAATCTTGCTTTATTACTCTTCTATTTCAATATTTTTTTCTGGCTGTTTTAGTGTGCTTGGTTTTCCTTAAGAACTTCAGAATAAGCTTTTTTTTTTACTTTTAAAAATCAAGTTACCAAAAAAAAAAAATCAAGTTGCGAGTTCACTGAGATTACCTTAAATTTGTAGGATAATTTAGGGAGAATTAATGTCTCTGACAAAACTGACTTTTTGCAATCGCTCAGGTCAAAAGCTTAGGAGTCGTCACTATATGATTTCTGGCCGGCGCCATGCGGCTTGTGGGATCTTAGCTCCCCGACAGGGCCCTCAGCAGTGAAAATGCAGACTTCCTCACCACTGGACCGCCAGGGAATTCCCTAGGAACCACTGTTGATACACGTCTATTTATTTCTCCCACATCCTGCATCTGATCTGTCAGCAAATCCTGTGAGCACTTCTTTCAACACACACCCACACGCTGATCACTAGTCACCCACCTCCACCTCCCACCCTAGTTCAAGCCGTCATGATTTTCACCCGCATTTCGGCAACAGCTTCCCCACTGCTCTCTCCCTGCCACCCCTTCTGCTTCAGTCCACCCCCAACACAGAAGCCACAATAAACCATTGAAACAAAAGTCAGATCGCCTCACTTCTCTGCTCAAAGCCCTCTATAGGATGGAATATTATTCAGCCATGAGAAAAGAGGAAATCCTGCCACTTGGGGCAGCATGGATGGACCTTGAGGGCCTTGTGCTAAGTGAAATAAGCCAGACAGAGGACGACAAACACTGCAGGATGTGTATGTGGGATCCAAAAAAAGCTGAGCGCGTAGAAACAATGTAGATGGTGGCTGCCAGGGGCTGGAGCGTTGGGAGATGATGGTGAAAGGGTAGAAACTTCCAGCTATAAGATGAATAACTCGTGGGGATCTAATGTCCAGCATGGTGGCTATAGTTAACAACACTGTATTTTATACTTAGCAAGGCAAATAGATGCTAATTGTTCTTACCACACGCAAAAATAATCATATGAAGAGGTGGAGGTGTTAAATAATCTTAGTGTGATAAGTGTATCAAATCATCACGTTGTACTTACAGTGTTATATGTCAATTACAGCTCAATAAAGCTGGGGGGAAAAAAACCCCTCCAGAGGCTGTCCACCTTAACTCAGAGTAAAAAAAAAGGCTTGGAGAAAAAGAAACTAAGGGGAAAACTTAACAGATGGCATTTGTCAGCATGTAGTGGGAGTGAAGTTTTCCTTTTAGCAGATGGATGGCCATTCTTGTAACCACTCCATGATTTCTCCGTTATCATGAGAATTTTAAATAAATAGCATCCACCAATTAAAAAGTTTATCTTTGAGCAGTCCCTGGAAGGTGAGGAATAGTGTATTCTGCATTGATCGAATGAAATGGCCAACTGACAAATCCTAGATTTAGTAATCTTCAGAGAAATAGGACAGAAAAAGGAGGAAAAGTTTTCACTTTTAATTTTTCACACTTGTGTTAAAAAAATCATACTATTGGGTAGAATTTGAAAAAGGTGTGATTTTAAGAATTCAAAACAGACAGTGAAAAGAATGTAGGAATTAATAAAGTGTTTGCATCCACTGAAACCTCAGAGGGATTCAGATTTTCTGAGGATACAAGGGTCCAAGTCTTAGTATGTTCCTTCACACACGAGGTGGATAGTGATTCAGAACACCTACTACCCTCTGTAGAAACACACACGCAGTGTCACCCTGCAGTAGCTGCAGGATGAAGCTCTGGAGCATGTAAGGGCAAAGGAGTCTTCGGTCTACACACAGTGAGGCTGCTGAAGCTTGTCCTCTGTAATTGCTTACATGAAAACCTTTCTTATCTCCTTCTGCATTCTAAACACTGTCATAGATTAAAACTTTCAAGGTGAATTTCTAACCACTTAATTATGAAGCAAAATGATTTCATCTGCATCCTCCTCCTGACCCCTCCTCCCAACCCTGGCGACAATTTCCTCCTTTTTAATTTGCATTCTCTTTTATGAATGAAATAAGAAAGAACTGATCATAGAGATGGTTTGTTGTTTAAAGCATCAAGAAGAGTGTCCCAACAGGCCAAATCTTTGTGGGAGCCACAGAAAAAGATCTCTTATAGCATCAGAAGGCTGCGGAGAAACGTGCAAGGTTTCTCGAACTTCCCAGCTGCCAGCAGTAACAAATAGGGGAAAATGGCAGGGGTGGGAGTGTTTCCTGTCTACTTTATGACCACCATCAGCAGGTTATAATTTATTTTGGAAACTGGATTGATACAGGAAACCCAGGAAGAAAATGATCACACCTCTAGAAATGGTGGGAAAATTGAACTCATTTTCTTATTTTTGGTTCTTATCATCAGTATGAAATTAGAGTTATTAAAATTATTTATTTATTTATTCAGGTATTAGCTCTTAGGTGTTCTCTTCAGTTCTTCATATAAGCAAAAACTGTAAATCTGTAATAATGAAAATTCTTGCAGGACAAAGTCATTAAAAAAATCCTACTCCAAATCAAACGTTTTGCTCCTTTCCCATTATACTAGGCAATGTGGCTTTACTTAACTGGTCTTCAGTAATAATGCAAAATTAACGACAAATGTTATTAGCACTCTGAAAGGCATATTTTGTCTTTCTAAAAATTAACGGTTTTCATATAACGTTTGTTCCATCTTTTGTACACTTTCATCAGCAGCTTTCAAACTTTTTTCACCATTACTCACTTTTAAGAAATAAATTTTACATAATACTTCCACATACACACCCCATAATACTCTTACAACATGTAGTATATACTGGTATTTTCTGTTTAATCCTATTATAGTCCATTCCATTTGAAAAATTGCTGGTAAAGACACTCAGTTAATTTCCCCACTAATGGATCACAAACTGCAGTTTGAAAAACACTTTAGACCATACATCACTTCCTGATTTTGTCAACTAATCAAAAACACTGAAATTCAGAATCATAGATGACCAGGTAATTCCTACCAGATAACACCTCTTGTTCTGTTTTCACTCCGTGGGGCTTCTTTGGAGGTCTGGATTGAGGGTGGGTTCAACATTTCAGAGTGGATTTGTGGTCATTTCTATCAGTTGTCCAGAGGTTCTACCCACCTGGTACCATCCTGGCTTGAGGGTTTTTCTGAGGTTGCCCACAGCAGGGAGGAATCTGGCCTGAAACCCAAGTATGAGATAACTTGTTATGAGTGCAGGAGAGTACACGTATGGATGCTGACATTCTCTACTACACCCAGAACCAAAGTTCAAGACAAGAACTCTTCCTCGGACCCCCATGGGGGACAGGTCTCAGCCTCATGTGTGCTGTGTACGTGTGCATGTGTTATGTCTCCTTACCCTGAGTTGATCCTGGACTTCATCTCCTGTCTTCTGGGCCCCCTGAGGCTGTGAAAACTGAGGCTGTCTTTAACCTCAAGGTTCCAACTTTCATTTAATTTTTTAGACTCTGGGTATATCTTACCATCTCATCGGTTCATTTAAAAAACCTTTTTTGGTCCAACATTTGGAACAGTTTCTAGCTGGATGGTACATCTTGTACCATAAGTCCGTGCAGTTATAGAACCAACAATTCTCTCTCAAGTGATGTGTGAAATAAAACATGTAGAAACATCACTGGGTGTAATTCAGATTTTATTGCTTATTATGTCATTCCGTACAACTTTAGGTAAACAGACGTTGAGAAAATATACTGGGAGTATTAAACAGATGATGGCAATATTGATGAGAATGTTCAAGTGTTTTACATAAGGTAGTGAGAGGCACCGCTGCCACCATCACCCCCGCCAAAATTTGTACATTTCGTATAAAAAGAGTAAAAATAGTTCATTGGCATTTAACTAGCATTATTCTTTGTAATCTATGAACCACGATATGCCTGAATAATTTCAGAATCTTCAGAGCAAAGCAAAGCATTTTCTTCCACTAGCAGACATAGCAGTTTCAGTTTCTTTAAAAAATAAGCAAACAAATCAGCACAACAAAAACTATACACACAACCCCCAAACAAAAGAGTTGGCATATTCCAGTGGTCCTGACTTTCGACGTTTCTATCGTATTAATTTAAGAAATAAAATGTGATTCAGCATTTAAAAATGAGACAAGCTTCTTCACTATAATTATACTTACTTTATGATTGAAACGGTTTAACTGGAGCCAATGTTAGCTCAGCAAAAACCATGGCTATAACTCAAACTGCTCTTCTGATAAAGAAACTTCTTTGAAAGTCGACTATTCTTTCAAAACTCAGACCCGAGCTGCACAGGTGTAACCGAGGAACCAACAACTGACTCTTCCAGAAACCACAGCCGTCGTTCGATGTGTTTTTGAAGCTGGGGGGTATAGTATATACATAATCACTGTAAATCGCACATACACATCAGTAACTTCCTCCTAAAACAGCACTCGAAAGACTCCTATGTCTATTTTTACAAAGATGAGTGGGCTGAGGCATACATTTCGATACTTGAAAAGAAACAAAGCTTGAAATGTGGTTTTGTGTGAAACCACTCAGAAGAACTCAGTTATCAAACAACTAAAAATACACAACAACAGATAAATAGGAATTTATGAAAACCATTGTCTCTAACAATATAAAAATTAAATATTAAGGCATCTTTTACTCCCATTTTGGTATATGCAGCGAAGAGAACGGTTTTAAATAGGAACCAGCACTTCTAGTCAAATGCTTTCTAACGTATTTGGCAGATTTGGTCTTCTTTCTTTCTCCTATTCCACATACCATTGAAAGCTCTCATGATCAAACATCATAACCCAGACCAGAAGGAAAGTATAAACAGATATTCATTTATTAAAAAGCAGTTCACCCTTGAAAAATAAAAAGGAACTACAAAGAATATTATGTATAAAGTTCAAATACTAGTATTTAAGTTTCTCTGAAGCCATTTACACTTCAGTAATTAAGAGAAAGAAGGGACGAAGGCGTAAAGACGACGAGAACCCTATTACTACGGATCATGCTGTGAACTCACTGTTCACTCAGTCTCCTGCTCCACTGGGATGAGAATTTGGAAAGCGCTTCATACTCCTTAAAAAAAAATCACATCCACCAGAATAAGATCACATAGATTAACACTGACGATTTATAATTCCGCATATTTGTCCATTTACAAAGGCCAACTGGCTTCACAAAGTATACTAAACAGTAACATTTTCACCTTTTATTAAGGCAAGTTTGTGGAAGTAATTTAATACAACCAGATCTCTTCATGAACTCTCAGCTTAAAACATTTTTTTACGTAAGAAACACACAAAAAAATTGTTTTATAAAATGCCACCTCAATACCAGAAAAGAGTAATGAAAGCTTTTGAACCCAGTTTCCTGTTTAAAGGACGCTGTTCCTCCCTCGTCTCCAATTCCAAGTGCTATTCATCATCTTTAGAGCCCGTTTTGCTTAACTATAAAAAAAGATGAAAGAAATATTCAACCAATTTAAGCTATCACATTATTTGAGTTCACGATTTCCACATCATATCAAAAGTCAACATTTACAGTTAACAGAACAACAGGCAACAAGGTTCAAGTAACTTGCACCGTCTACAGCTCCCACCACATGGAAATACTTTTCAACTTTAGCCTCAGCTACTTTAAACAGGATTCTTTGAAAACATAACCTCAACAGAAGACAGGGGTAAAAAAAATCCCTTGAAGCTTTCCAAGAAACAAATTGGAACCAAGAGTATACAAAAGGTACCATTTATAAAATGAATGATAGTCTTCTATTTTTGTTTTTTTACAAACAATGAATTCCAAAATTTTAAAATTGTATAAAACACTTAAGATTTATCATCTTAACTACATAATTCTTACAGTTTTGAAAATGTGATACAAGTCTTAAACTGTGCTTCTCAAACATTTTGGCTCCAGGACCTCTTCCCACTCTTAAAAATTGAGGATCCTAAGAGGTTTTTTGTTTTATGTTTTTTAACATGTACATTATACAGGGCTTCCCTGGTGGCGCAGTGGTTGAGAGTCCGCCTGCCGATGCACGGGACGCGGGTTCGTGCCCCGGTCCGGGAGGATCCCACGTGCCGCGGAGCGGCTGGGCCCGTGAGCGGTGGCCGCTGAGCCCGCGCGTCCGGAGCCTGTGCTCCGCAACGGGAGAGGCCACAACGGTGAGAGGCCCGCGTACGACAAAAAAAAAAAAAAAAAGGTCTACATCAAAATCAAAAAACTGAAAACGACTCTTCTGGCTCTCGGGAAAGAAGAGCATGACCACTTGGGATGACGCAATTTTTCTCCTTTCCATGCCTGGCTGGGATGGGCCACACCAAAAAGATGGATCCTTACTCTGATTTGGGAGACAGCTCCTTCTGGAGCAGGCAGCATTTTAAGGGGAGAGCAGACTTAGCTGGTGAGATAAATACAGGCGCACCTGGGACAATGGTAAGTATCCATCAAGGATCAGTGGCGGGGGCCCAAGTCAATAAGAGAACGCCAGAGAAGCTTCACCCACACAAATGGCTTGTATAGGGTCAGCCTCTTCCCAGGAAGGCAAGAAGTAGTAAAGGCCGACCTCAAAATTTTGTGGGTTGGGTTCCAGACGACCGCAATAAAGCACACATTGTAAGAAAGAGAGACACACGAATTTTTTGTTTCCCAGTGCATACACATGTTTACACTATACCGCAGTTTATTAAGTGTGCAATAGCATGTCTAAAAAAATGATGCACATACCTTAATCAAAAAATACTGCATTGCTAAAAAATGCAAACCATCGTCTGACAATGCAGGATTGCCACAAACCTTCAATTTGTACAAAACAGTATCTACGAAGCAAGATAAAGTGAACTGAAATAAAACAAGGTCTGCGTGTGCTGTGTTTCCTTATTCCAGTTGTGGCTCATGGCTCCCTACTCTCAGGTAATATTTTTGTCCTAGATTTTAGAAGCACAAAAATCACTTCAAATAGGTTCTACAGAAAAGGCATCCTTTGGCCCAAACAGCTGGCTTCAAAATAAGCTTTAAGAATACACTGCTTGTAAATTACCCAGACTTGTGGGTCCTCATTAATCCTAATCTTGGATCATATTAATTACCCCACACAACACTAGTGACACTAATTGGCATGAAAACTCATTTCAGGAAGTCCTAGACAGGCATTAACTTGCTGTGTTAAGGACCCGTTGACAAGTAAGGCAAAAAAAAACAGAGAGAAGGGGACAAAAAGTTCCAAGTGGAAAGTAAACAACTTTCAACAACAAAAGCAGAAAATCTTTCTTGACAATGGTGGGAAATTACATTTAGGGTCTGCCGTAAAAAAATACTTAATTAACTTCTACTAAGAAATCAAAGCACTCCTTTTCTTGACTTGTTTCAAGTTCCGTATTATCTATAATTTAGAGTCATATTTTAGTACGTCTAGTCTTAAGATGTACTTACATAAACAGGCACACTTTACTATAGTTATAAATCATTTCTACAGATTTTCCATTATTAAAAAAAGAAAACCTAAAACTGAGGGTGTAGGGAAGAGAAACATGTGAGATATTTCAGAAATACTTACATGCTGAACGTGAAAAAGGAAACAGACATCCCAGTAAAATCCAAACGGTGAAGGGGAGAAAATGGAAGATATAAATTTCATTACTTGATGGCAATAACTGTAACAATTTTTTGAAGCCTGAAATATAAATATTACATACCTTCACCACATCAACCCAGTTCCAACCTCGAGGAAGTTCTCCTTTGTGATCTAAAGGATGAAAACAGTAACTTTATATCTAAGACCCATCAGTAATATTTAAATTTAAGTACGATTTTATATACTACTCTACACAACAAATGTATTAACGGGTTACACAATGGAAGGTCCCTGCTCACCGAGGTGAGAAGTTGAGTCAGGTTGGCTCTTTTGTGAGTTTAGTGCTCATACCAGGAAGCAGGCTCAAGACAAGAGGCCTTTGCAACACGTCTGCCCGCAAACCTAAGAGGAGGCCGGGCCAACTTATTTATTAACTGCTGTGCTCTGATAAAATATCCATTATTTAATCTGACATTCCTTAATCAGGGCTTTAATCTGTTGGGCGTGCTTAAAAGCAAGCCCAACCCTTTTATAAGAATTTATAGTTTATGAAGTAATTTCACTCTTTTAATAGAATATTCAAATTTGAAAAATAGTTTAATAAATGCAGTCTAAAATTTTTCAATTTAAAATGTCTTGATTTCCTCTTTGCTTGATGTATCTATATATGTCTCATTTTGTGAAACCTTCAAAATCTGCATTCAAATCAAGGACACTAATTGTATAGGAAGAGAAACAGAAACTAAACCTGTGATTCTTATAGGAGAAAAGCTATAATATCACTGGAGCTCAATTTTAGACACTAATGGCTCTTTTCTCCTTCATGCCAATAAGAATCTTATCTCACTGGTTACTGGTTATAAGGGGGCACGGGGACAGATCACCAGTTTTGGTAACCAAAACTTACCCACAATGCCACGACTGTCCCATTAAAGTTTTATTTAGAATGCAAGTTTCAAGTCACAAGCTCCTGCACCATACTTACAGGAAGATAAGGACTTTTAGGTGGGCATCGCCAAGGAGAGGGAGGTAGGGAGATAGTAATGAAAGGGAACAACTGTAGGTCATTAGGTATGAAAGCAACAGTAACAAACTGACATACATGCTAAAACATTCTGAAAAGAGATGAACCAAAATTCTAAAAAACAGATTGTAATGGCTAACAATTTACTGCTTCAGTTGTTTATACTTTAATGCTGCTTTGACAGTAGGTATAATGGAGTCCCAGATTTTCTTTTTCATAAACCAATATGATCTCAAAAAATGTATTTTGAGGGCCAACACGGTTGCTTTCTTTTTATTTTGCCACAAATGACATTAAACAAAACATAAATAACCAAAAACTACCATCACTTTATAAAAGAAAGGGTATTATTTTAAACCTCTTCACCAAAGTAAAAGGGTCACTTCTTTTAATAAAGGGCAGCTTGTAACCATACAGCAATAACACACACATACAGACGTAAGTATATGTACACACCTGTGTATGTGGATAGAAATATGTATATGTACACATGACAATGTCCTCATTTTCCTTAACTGGGAAAAAAGTTTACAGATTGATGTCAATTTGCAAAGTTTTAGGTTAAATAAAGAAAAAGGACCAAATATATATTCTTAAATCTTGTTGTATAAGTAAGTCAACTATAGACGAAAACATTAAATTATTTACTGTGTTAAGATCTGATGGTATACCAGACTTCATTTCAAACAAAAGCTATATTTCAAAAAAATTTCAAAAATACACTTATCTGTCATAAAGGTAAACAAACAGGAAAATTCCAAACATGTCAGAGAGGGTACCAGTAGGACACACATCTGTACACTATTCTAATGGTCTACAATCTTCAGACTCATTTATAGTTACTTTGCCACTTTACCTTCTTCTCAAATGTTTATCTCTTGTGGTAAAGTAGTAGTAAATATTTTCAATATATGTCTGTGACCTAAAACAGTCTCTGATCCAAATGTTCCAAGAATGAAGAGTAGAGAGAACTCATCTTCTAAATCTAAATATACTTATTAGGCATCCATATCATACCAAAAAGCAACCCAGTTACGCGTTATAAAAGAAAAAAAAAACACCACAAACCTGTTTTATCTGCCAGCTTACGTTTCTGGGCTTTTGAAAGTTGTTCTTTTTTGTCTTTTTTCTTACTTGATGGGGCTGTGTTAGGAGTTTCAACTGAGATGATATTGCTTATGGACGCCTAGAAAAAAAGAACAAATTCTTAGACTCAAGGCTTAAAACTTACTGAATTACACTAAATATGGCTATATCCTGAAATGAGTTGACAATTTTTAGGTTTGTGAAGTAAAAGAATCCTTTATTATTATATTCATTTATTAGATCAGGCACCTTAGCACATTATTGGTTTCACTCTCCTAAAAGTTCACATTGAAGGCCATAATATTAGTTATACTGTTATAACCAGGTCCCTGAGAAACAAGATCCGATACCAGGATTATGCTGAAGCTCTGAAGTGCCAAGGTAATTTTACAATTCAGTTAATGTGCTATTATTTGAAAGTTAAATATGTCTTCAGAAAAATCACATATGCCTACTTAGAACCTCCTGGCTCCCAGAGGAAATGAAGGAAATTTTTTAAATATCTGGGGTCATGTAGTCAGACAGACAAAACTTAAAATGCTTACTACATGCCAAGCATTGCCATAAATGGTGTACAGCTATCACTCATTTGATCCTTAGTACAATCTCATGAGGTAGATACGATTATAATCCCCATTTTACAAATGAAAAAGCTGAGCACAGAGAGATTAAGAAAGTGCCCAAAGTCACACAGCAGAGGAGTGCATGCTCAGGGCCATGCGGTCTGGCCCCCGGTCCAGGAGCTACCGCCCTCCACTGCTTCTCCAGGCTGCCTCTCAGTGTCAACCTGTGTTCATGGGGAACCTGGAAGCCAGAACTGCTCGTGGCCTTTGGTTTACAAGACAAAACTCAACCGACACTGACCACTGAAAAGTGTTGGAGTGCGTGACTTGGTGCAAAGGGGTCTAACACATACCTGCTTAAGGTCATAAACGATGATTATTTCCTAAAATAATTCTAGAAATAAAATAATTTTTTCCTATTTAATAAAGTCTCCTTAAGCTGCAACACTTTCCAATTGAACTGTGGCAGGACTACTTAACAACTAAATAAGCCTCATGGAGAAAGTACGTAATTTCATATGTATTTCAGCACTATGTAAGAAATCTTCTATCTGAGCTTTATGAAGATGTTAAATAAACTTGAAAAAGTATTTGGCTCTCCACAGCTCAGTTTTGGCCCACCCGTGAAGTATTCTAGGCTTATGTGAAGGGTAAAATCTAGAGAATATAATTTCATTTTTGAAGATAAGTAGACAGTAAGAAATCTAAAATTCACTGTTCTTATTTAACTCAGATGTAACTATCATTTTAAAATCTAACACAAAGTCTCCCTCCAATTTTTAAAAAATAATAACTAGCAAAAATGAATTACTAGCAGAGTAAAACCCAAACAAACAAAACAAACTATGGTGAAACGGAACCCCGTGCTCACAGCAGAATGAAGAGGACGGTGACCCTGCATGAACTGCTCTTTGTTGTCCTTGGCGTATTCAAACAACGTGTAGGTCATGGCCGTCCCGAGATGGACTTCCACCGCTTCCTGTAACTTGGCTAAAATGCTCTGCTTTACAGCTGACGATCTGCAATGCACGA
Source organism: Kogia breviceps (assembly GCF_026419965.1). NCBI lineage: Eukaryota > Metazoa > Chordata > Mammalia > Artiodactyla > Physeteridae > Kogia > Kogia breviceps. Next base: position 11,176,845 of record NC_081329.1, read on the forward strand.
GACATACATTGCTAAGAGAAAAGTAAAAGAGACAGTTACCCTGCCCCCGCCCCCCAACCAAAAAAAACCTCATGAAAACGAAACACTACTTACATGGTGTTGTTAAAAAAGGCGTTCATAGATATGATTGGAGGTGTCTGGGGATAGGTTTCTGTCCAGGAAATCTCTATTAGGAAGGCTTTGGGATCACCGTTTTCACCTATCTGAAGAAAAGGGAAATCTTAGGCTTGTAAAAAGTGCTACAAAGGCAGAATATCAAATGATGATCTTTAAAATGCTGACTTCTTTCCAATGCTCGTGATCAGATCAGTCAGGTCATATTTTGAAAAGTTCCGGGGTAGGGGCTAAGACCCAGCAGAGGGTGAGGGCTCAGTCTTTTATCAGTCTGTCTTTTAATTCACTCCTAGGCTGTTTTAAACAGCTTTAGCTGATGTCCATGGCCTAGCTCTCTCATCAGCCTTCCAATCTTTTCCAGCCCAAAGATTATGTCTGATACATGTATTTTTTCGTTTCATCAAAGCTTTCTGAGGACAAAGATAAGACATCAACTATGGGAACAAGAAGAGAATGGACAAAAATGAAAATCCACAAACTTGAAACACCTCTTTTTTTTTTTTTTTTTTTTTTTGCGGTATGCGGGCCTCTCACTGTTGTGGCCTCTCCCGTTGCGGAGCACAGGCTCCGGACGCACAGGCTCAGCGGCCATGGCTCACGGGCTTAGTTGCTCCGCGGCATGTGGGATCTTCCCGGACCAGGGCACGAACCCGAGTCTCCTGCATCGGCAGGCGGATTCTCAACCACTGCGCCACCAGGGAAGCCCTAAAATAGATAACTAATAAGAAGCCGCTGTATAGCACAGGGAACTCCACTTCGCTGTATAGTAGGGAAAAAAAAAAGTAATAAACGTTACTTGCTTTATGCAATCACTAAATCCTTACTCAAAGTGTATGTAGAAACAAAGTGCCACATGCCTCACGCTGTGCGTTACCCAAGAGACAAGACCACTACTGTCTTCAAGGGAGACAGACCTTCCGACGACTCACTAAACTGCGGCACTACGAAAAGTTCCAAAGGGACAGAACATAGCATGAGGAAATGGGGACTAGCCGATTCTACTTTGAAGGCAGGGGACAGAGAGGAGGCTTGGGGTAAGCACTAACGGAGGAGTAGGATGCGTAAGGCATGAGAGGTGAGGGCAAGGGCAAACCGTGTGTCCCAGACAGAGTATTGAGGACAATGCAGGGACACATTTAACAAGGTATCACGTCTAACAGACGCCAGTGCTAGGAAAGTCTGGAGACACAGTCCAACGCAAACAGAAGGCACTGGGTGTCAAGCTGAGGAGTTTAGTCCTCATTCTACAGGAATGGAGAAACCTTTTTAAACAAAGCACTGGGATAACTCATTCTGTATTTCAGACAGCCAGCTAGAAGTAGGGGGAGGCCTAGTGGTGAAGCATCACCAGGGAAGCTGCAGTAAGACCAGAAAGGGGGGAGTCACTGAGAAGGCTGCTAGCCTTGTCTGTGCAGGAACCCAGGGTGTGACCAGGACTCAGCCAGAACCGAACCCCAGGTCCTGTGACTCAGCTCACTGTGTCCAAACGTCACACTTCACTGCCCATAAATCCATCCTACAGGTCGCATCAGTGTCCACCCGACAGGACACACACAAGTCCTACAGCATCCTGTATACTGTGAGCTCAGTGAGTAGCGGCTGGTGTTAGCATGGACATTTGGGGAAGTACAGGGGACTCTCCCATTTGCTAGGGGACAGGGGCCGTGGTCGGGGAAGTCTGGGGGGGACGGGTGGATTCAAACAGAAGGGCCCAGGGCTTAACTCCACTGTTACCTTCGGCCATTAAAAGTCTCTGCTGTGTATACGTGGAGTGGTGTAAGGACTGTGGAGCTTGAAAGGGAATTGAGAAGCACTGAGCAGAGAGGGGAGTTCCTAAAAAAAATAACTAGAAGGGATTTACTCCCTGTGAAGTGATAATGATCACGTATAAGGACCATTTCTCAAACAGTTTATTTTAAATGGTAACAATGTTAACAACCATAAATCTTGCATAAGTCTTTTATAAAAAAAGTTTTCCATACCACCCACTACTACTTAAAATCATTCAGATAAACGGTTTATGTTATTTATAAAATAAAATACTGGTACTGCTCCACGTTGAAAAAGAGTTATAAGCAACCTTTATTTTAAAGAGAAATTGACATTTCACATACGCATAAAATATTCACGCACATTGGTAATACAGAATTAAGAAAATATCAACTTTTCTTGACTAAATTATAGGGTAGTAAAAAGAATGCTAGACTTGGACTAGAGACCTGGATTTTAACCCTAACATCAATATCAGCTATGGGAGCTTGGGAAGTTAGGACTGAGAAGTTATCTTTAAGATTAGAAGGTAAAACCACATAATTTCTAATGTTTCTTCTGTTTCTAACATTTTAAAATCCTCTTACAATAAAAACATTTACCTTAGTTTTTAAAAGTTTCTGAATTAAGTTTTCAAAAGTTGAAAGTAACTCATGTCATGGTGATGAGTTTTCATTTAAATGCTTCAGCAAATCCAAAGACATAATAAATGTAAACCACTAAATTAAAAAACAAACAAAAAACCCCCCCAGCATTTTAAAAAGCAACTTTCGTCTTTTCCAACAAAGTAGTAAGCGCTTCTATTCATGCCAGGTCTTACCCTATATTGAAATGAAACCGGACTTAATTCCCGGAAACTTTCATCTCCTTCATAAATAGAACGCAATGCCTCCAGTTCCATCTGAAAAAAATGAACCACATGAGCGTTGTTTAGTCATATAAACGGATTAGAAATAGAGGATCTTTTGTTTCTGGTTCAAGTCCACTCAACAGCATAAAACTTGGCTGACTTACATGGCCTTCAACGTTTATGACCCAGGTGCATATATACTAACACATCACAATCCTAATCCTCTCTTTAACACTATGCGCCAGGCACCGCTAAGCATTTTGCAGTGGATTATCTCACCTAATTCTCACATCAATCCTATGAAGATCTTACTGTTTTCTCCTTCCTACTAGGGAGGAAAATAAGATTCAGTTTAAAGGAACTCCAGAGCCTGTGTTTTCTCCCTCTGCTAAAGGCTAGCCTGGGGTAGAAAGAACATTACACTTGTGGACAAGAAGTATGAAACACAGTCATTCCCCATGGTTTACACGTACTATTTATATTTGTAATCCTTACCACAGAAGGATAACAAAACTTGAAAAAACACTTACGGACAATAAAAAGAACTTTAAAAAATGGTAGTTAGAAAGAGGCTGACAAGTATCTATCTATCCAAGATGGGAAAAAGGACTGCAAGAGAAAATGTAACTAGCAATCCTTGGCTGGAAATACTTCCTAGAATGCTGTGGGCTTAAAAATGAGAAGACCCAATCACTGTTGTGATCACTGACAAAGACCTCAGAAGAGGTAAAGAAAAGAAAGACTGCACTTCCGCAGATATTTTCGTTTTCAAAAAGATGCATGTTGAGAATTCTACAAACTACAGGATGGTGAGTTTGACCTACATAGACAACATTTTAAGACAGATCATTAAAGAAAGAGTTTGCAGCCTTCCCTGGTGGCGCAGTGGTTGAGAGTCCGCCTGCCGATGCAGGGGACACGGGTTCGTGCCCCGGTCTGGGAGGATCCCACGTGCCGCGGAGCGGCTGGGCCCGTGAGCCATGGACGCTGAGCCTGCGCGTCCGGAGCCTGTGCTCCGCAACGGGAGAGGCCACAGCGGTGAGAGGCCCGCGTGCCGCTAAAAAAGAGTAGCCCCTACGACTTGGCAAGAATATGAAAAACAAGGTATGTTCACAACCCTTCTTAGGGAGGGTGACTGGATTGGTACATTAGGGAAAGAGACAAAACAGTCTACCTAGATTTCAGCAAGGCCCCATGGGTTTCTCTTGCTACCTTCACAGAAAAAAAATATATAAGAATTCAAACTGGATCAAGGAATAACTGAGATGAGATTAGAAAAACAACATTACTCAAAAGGTAGTGCTGCTCCTTCTATCCTTAATCCTTTCCTATATTTCAATTAAATGACTTGGACAGGAACAAAAATTGGAGGCAGGCTTAGCAAATTTGTGGATGACAATTTGATGGGACAGTGAATCATGCTGGCAGCAGAAGAAGAATTTTAAAAGCCCTTTAAAAACAATCTAACAAGATGAAACTTTACAGGGTAAGTAGAAGAACTTGTCCTTAGGTACCTAAACATACAGAGCAGAAGATGAAAGACAAACTGCTCGGCATAAAGCACTTTAAGGGTTTTTGCTGACAGTAAATCTAACTGTAGAAAACTGCAATGCCCCAATTTTAAAAAAAGAACATAAATAAAGTTATAATGCGTCCACAGATACACAATTCCAGAAGAGTGAAGGAACTAAAAAGAATGAACAAATGGAGAAGAGCTAAAAGGAACAGTTGGTATGAGAGGAGGAGGTCTGAAAAACTGGGCAGGAAAATGGTCTTCAAACATCTGAAAAACAGTCCTGTGGAAGAAGATGCTATTTTACTGTTAAATTGAGATGGCTGGTTCTCACCGCAGGAATTTCAGTTCATTAAATGTGAGCTAGAGTGCAGGTAACTGTTTTTCTAACAACCATCCAAACGGTTCTAGGCGGTGGTCCAGGGGCCAAACTTTGAGAAACCTTACACTATACGCTCCACGTTACACAGTAAGAACTGTTCACGCCTTAGCTTAGAAACTCAACTGGCAAGAATATTTTAGAAGGATTCAGACATCGTAGCTTGTTGAACTTTGGGTCTTCTTTAAAGGTAACGTCCAATACCGAAATTCCATGATATGTGTCATGTAAAAGTACTAACTTTCAAGCAGTATACTCTAAATGAAAAGTGAACTCCTACTTACAACTCTAATATCATATGATTCAATGTCAAAGTGGCATTTCACGAGAAAATATCTGAGTGTAAACCATACAATTCCGGTAGTACATGGATGGTCAAAACAGACTTCGTATCCACTGAACAACTATCAGATGAATCTATTAAATGATTCCTTCCACCAAGCAATATGGCCAGAAGACACTAGTGTCATTATTTCCCTGCACCAGAAATTTAACTAACTCAATTAACTTTCTCTACCAGACAAAAGATTTTAAAATGTATAGGTGATTAGATTCCCAAAGAGCCTAACTCAGAACACAGTCGCTGAACAACACACGGGATTTAAGGCGAGCTAAGTGCACCGGGTCGCGGGCCAAGGACACTCGCCCTCGTTATCAGGAGACCTGGGGGGGAACTCCAGGGTTTGCAAAACTCAAAACTGCAGTGCGGGGGGAGGAAGGGCAGAGGTGGTCCCCTACCCAGGTAGGCGCTCTGGGCCTCTCAGCGCAGGACACCCGCAAACTTAGGGCACCTCAGCCAGGCTGCCACCGTAGAGGCGAGGGCACGTGCGGGGCCGGGGAGGGGCACCGCGCCTGCGCGGGAAAGGAGCGTCCACCCGGACTCACCTCCTGGTCCTCGTTGGCACTCATCGCGCCGGTCACGGGGCGCCTCCCGGGCGGACGGCGTTCGCGACAACGAAAATAAAGCGAGGGCAGTGGCCCCAAGGCCGGGGCGCCCCTCTTCCGCGCCTTGGGCTGCTGAGGCACACCCTTAGCACCGCAGACGAGAGTCTCGCAGGTTCCCGGTCCCCGGGCAGCGCGAAGCCGTCGGCGGATGGTTGCAAGCGGGGAGCCAGCGGCCTCCCCAACAGGCAAGCCAGCGAGTCGCAGGAGCGGCAGAAAGGCGGTAACGGCAGAGACCCCGCCCCCTCCTTCTCGCTTCTCCTATTGGCTCCTTCTCTCCCCGCCCCCAGCTCCTGCTCCTCTAGGAAGCGGAGCGTCTTCCTTACGTTTCGTGGAGCAGCGTAGAGTTCCTGGACGGCGATTGGCCTAGAACGCTGTCAGTCAAGCCCAGAAAGTGCTTCCTGTGCCTGCGCGGGTGGGCCCTGGGAAGTCTCGCCTGTGGGCCCCGGCTGAGGGGCGGTGGCGGTAGGGACGGCCCTCGGCGTTTTGTGACAGCCACCCCCAGCTCCCGCCGCCTGCATCCCCTGGTTCTCCCCCGGCTGGCGGCGACCGGCCACAGCTGCAGCGGGCTCGGGGCGTGCGGCCTGGGTGAGTCCGGGTCGGGAGACCAGTGGGGCCGGGCGAGACCGCCGAGGGAGATTGCTAGCGCTTAACGGTGCTGGTTTGGGGGTCCTGTGATTTCGTACAGCATCAGCGAGTGCATTTCTCTTTTAGCTTCTAAAGAAAAGACACACCTATTTCTAGGGTCTCCAGGTTAAGGGGGGTAGGGGAGGAGAGGAGGAAGATAGCGTCTGCCTTGAGAGCTGCAGCGTTTCTTCATAGGAGCTACCGGAGCAGGATTCTGCGACCCTGGGGTGGTATCTTTTCCTAAGTTGGGCTGTTGCTTCACATCCTCAACATCAGCTTTTGTTTCACCATCCCGGCCCCAAACTGTCCTTCCTCTTTTGATTGTTTTGTAGTTGGACATCTTTGAATCCCATCCTTACTGGCCTTGTGTCCTAAAAAATAGTGACTGCATTATTTTTTTTAACCTGCCACTTTCATTAGGTCACCTTTCTTTGGAGTCCGTCATTCTTTCTAAGAGTCTTCCTTATAATTTTATGACCACGCCAGCTTCCAGACGACTTCCATTGCACTACACGATCTCCCATCCAGAGTGTTCGCTTCCTACTTCTGCATCTCCTTCCAGGTCATAGTTTGATTCGTTGCTTCATTGATTTTTTCCAGGAGATCTGGAAATTTCTCCTATAGGCTTCATCGAGATCCATATACCTCTGCACTTGTCCTTTGCTGATATTCTTCCCATTTTTTGTCACCGAATAGGCACAGCCATTTCAAATGCCAAAGCTTTTAAGGTACAATATGGCAAGAATTTCTGATACAATTTTCGTACAGTTATTTTGGGACAGAGTTACCGTAATTTAGAGCTGCACTGTCTGGTATAGTAGCCAGTCGCCATAGGTAGCTATTGAGCATTTGAAATAGGCTAGATGTGCTCCGAGTGTACAATACACACCAGACTTTGGAAACATAGTGTTAAAAAACGTAAAACATCTCACTAATAACTTTTATAGTAATGTTGAATTGATAATATTTTGGACATATTGGTTAAGTAGAATATCATTAAAATTAATTTCATCCCTTTCTTTACTTTTTTAATGTGACTACTAGAAAATTTTAAATTACTTATGTAGTTTATATTATATTTCTCTTGGACAGGATTGTGATTTTAAGTGATTTAAACATCATTTCTGTTTCCCCTTATTTCCACTCCATATTCAAAGGACACAGCTAATTCTCTTGAGCCTCTGGGGTTATTAAAGGAAGTGGGTATTTAGGGCTCTAATCTAGACTCTTTGGGAGCAAGCAGTGGTACCTAAATTGTGTTTTGACCATCTCTTTTTTATTTTCACCCCAAATTCACTAGAACTAGAATCTGTTTCTGAACATGCCGTCCTTTGCTCTCGTACCTTAATCGTGTCCTCAGAATATCTGTTTAAGCAATTCTAAAACTTCTGTCTATTGTGGACATTTGTCATTTTTGATAGGCTTTCAAACCAATTATCTAGTACCCATTGTTCTGTCAGTACTTAAGTGTGAGAAGCCTAATAGTCTTTACTAAATTAACTTTTCAGTTAAAAATACTGTTTTGCTGATCAAGTGGTGGCCTAAGTGCTCCTAACTTCTCACAGAAATTGTATTTGAGTCCTGTATGATATACTGGTGGAGATCACCCTTTAAACCAACCATATGATACATGTTTTTGAAAATGAGAAATTATTCTTAAAATATAATAATTTTGTTCACAATAAACACTTTTATATAATTGCTTTTCAAAACGTAGTGCATCTTGGATTGATATAGACCGCTTCTCAGCTAAAGGGCACAGTAGAAACGTGTCCTCCTAGAGGTTTCCATTCATTATTAGCTTTTCCCTTGTAGATTTTCCTTTAAGTAGTACATTTGTATTGTGGAGAAATGAGAAAACATAGCTACTTAGATAATTAGCATATTATTTTAATGATATCTCAGGAAATCAGAAATTAGATGTTAGCAATTACAGAGAAATTAGAGATAGTTGCGCTTTATTGTATATGTAAGTCAATCATTGTTTTTCTTTATAACTGAAATCAGTAGTTTGATCACCCTCCCGCTTTCCTGGTTTGCTTATCCCAGAGTTTTGTGTGGTTTTGAGATGTTACTGGAAATAGTGATTTGTCTTAAAGTTGACTGCAACCCTTGTATATGAAAGATTTTTTAAAATATTATACCAATAGTTATTAAATTTTAATAGGTCCAATTCAAGAATTAAAGTTTGCCCTTTTGCTCTCTTCTTTTGGATTTGCTTGACAGTTTGTAGACACTCAAAGACTTTCACCTCTTTGTAATGTTTTTCAAATGGTGGAGGTTCATATGTTAGATGTGGATGTGGGCTTTTAAGAAATTAATTATTAACGTATTAACATTTGTATTTCAGAATTTTCCTGACACCTTGAACATGAGCCCCACACAATGGGACTTCCCTGTGGAATTATGTTGTCGGCCTATGGCTTTTGTTACTCTCACGGGCCTGGACGTGGTTTATAATGCTGTCCATCGAGCTGTCTGGGATGCTTTCTGTGCCAATCGGAGGGCTGATCGGGTACCAATTTCTTTCAAGGTGCTCCCAGGTGACCATGAATATCCCAAATGTAGACCCAAGGTAATGACATTATCATTGCAAGGGGACTCTCCTTCTCCATCTGTCTCTTTCTTTGCATATGTGTATCTTTTCTGTTCCTATATCTGCAGGAAAACCCCTGAGTTTATCAAGGGTATGGTTACAGTGGTGCATAAAGAAAACTCCAGATGTTTCATTCCAGAAGAATAATTACTGTATAACTATTAAGCTCTCTATCCTATGAGCCTAGGTTTTCCATTTTTTATTTGTTGTTAAAAAGAGACCCCAAGCCTCCATAATTTTAACAAAGGCCTCTCTAAAAAGGAAGGTCTCACATTCCCCACTCACCATTGCCAGTATCATTATAAAATCCATAGTCTCTGCAGTTTGGTTTGATTTCACAAACATATTTTGAGCACTTGCTTTGGTTTAGAGTACCTGGAACTATGCAACAGGCTGGTGATAGAAATTTAAATAATACATACTCTCTGTCCTTGATGACTTCTACATAAACTAAAACAGTTTATTCAGTGTGGAATAGGAGGGGTATTAAGTTCAAAACTGACTTTTAGAATGAACATCATGGTAGAGAGACTCTGATTTACTTAGAAAAAATACTTAGAATGATGATAGTATGAATTAATAATAGCAGCTCATACACATATATTGCTTATTATGTCAGTTTGCTTTTTAAGAAAGTTGTGTACACTGACTTACTTGTCATTTATTGTAATCTTTTCAGGTTGGTCTGAAAGTCACTTAATAAGACACATTGATTAAAATAAACTGCCTACTTTTTTTTCTCCCTAGAGCAGTGTTTCTGACAGACTGGTCTTTGGACCAAGTATATCATCACCTGCGGTGTTTATTAAGCATGTCAACACTGGCTGTCCTCAGTAAAACTCGGGGGGCGTAGGACCTGTAGATTTGGTCACCTGCTGATTCTTTTGCGTGTGTTTGAGACTCATGCAGCAGAGACACAGTCTCTACCCAGCCCTAGGAACTATGAGCGTTCTCTGAAGCTGGGGCAGCAATAGCACCCCTGGCTCTTACACACTTTTTTTAAAAAAATAAATTTTTATTTTATTTTTGGCTGTGCTGGGTCTTCATTGCTGCGCGTGGGCTTTCTCTAGTTGTGGCGAGCAGGGGCTACTCTTCGTTGCGGTGTGCGGGCTTCTCATTGCGGTGGCTTCTCTTGTTGCGGAGCGCGGGCTTAAGTAGTTGTGGCGCACAGGCTTAGTTGCTCCGCGGCATGTGGGATCTTCCCGGTCCACGGCTCGAACCCATATCCCCTTCATTGACAGGTGGATTCTTAACCACTGTGCCACCAGGGAAGCCCCACACTTTTTTTTTTTTTTTTTTCGCTGTACGCGGGCCTCTCACTGTTGTGGCCTCTCCCGCTGCGGAGCACAGGCTCCGGACGCGCAGGCTCAGCGGCCACGGCCCACGGGCCCAGGCGCTCCGCGGCATGTGGGATCCTCCCGGACCGGGGCACGAACCCGTGTCCCCTGCATCGGCAGGCGGACTCTCAAACACTGTGCCACCAGCGAAGCCCCACACACTTTTTTTAATGTGGTGTTTGTGTCAAGGAAGGCCAGCGGCCCAGCACGACTCACCCCTTTCCTCCTGGATTCATTCTTCAGAATTCTCATTTTCCGCCTCCTCATTCTTTCCTGAGTTCCCAAGGTGTTTTGTGTCAGATTTCCTTCCTGTCCTCTCTTTCCTCACGTGGAATAACCATTGGACCAGTGTGAGCTGGAGTAGTCTGGCCCGTGCGGGTGCTTTGGGGGTCATTTGAGATTTCACCCGGGTTCTTCAGGGCATCCCCTCCCCACGACATGGCACTTACCGCTGACCCCCACTGACTGCCCTTATGCTTCTGTATTTAAGAATTGTCCTTCACTTTTTTCTTTCACCCACAAGTGAGGTGTAATGCCATCCTGGTGACATGACTTTGAAGCAGATGAAGCCATATTGGGTTTTAGAGAATATTTGACAGCTTTTACAAGAATGGAATCTGGGATGGTGAGGAATATAAGTAGAATTTATTGGGAAAAAGGCTGTTTACTTCCGGGGTGTTTGAAAGCCTTGATATCTTTAGAAATGCTTTGGCTTTGGTCAGTCTTTAAATGGAAATGGTACTGGCTCTCGGGTTGAGATTCTACCTGCAGAACTTGCCAGCTCTGACCTGATCTCTGTAAGCCTGAATGTCCTCACGTGAGAAGCGCGGCGCGCGTACTGAATGAGACAGATGCAGAGGAAGTGCCTGCACTCCGCAACAGGTGATCTCTGCTGCTCTTGTTGTCAGGATGCCTCTTTTCAACTTTGGCTCATGTTTGCAGAGAACTTCGTATGAATGGTACATTCCCAAAGGGATCCTAAAGACAGGCTGGATGAACAAGCATCTGAATCTGGTGCCAGCCCTGGTGGTTGTGTTCTACGAGCTGGACTGGGATGAGCCCCAGTGGAAGGAAAAGCAGTCTGAGTGCGCGACCAGAGTGGAGATAGTCAGGTATGGTCCCGGTTGTCAGGCTGACTGTGTTGCGTCAAGCTCACATCTGGAGTTTACTGACATTTATCGAAGGCAGCTGAGTGCCGTTAAGACTGCAGGAGTCATTCAGGGATCACTGGCCTCCAGTGAAGCCTGTTCACTTCCAATAGGTAGCATTAATATTAACTTGAGGCATGGTAAGCAATGTGAAGAAATTTCTAAGACAAATTGACCTGAAGTTCCAAATGCTTTTTCTTGCATTTACGATTTTTTTGGGGGGAGATATAGTGATTTGCTATTTAGTCTGATAAAACACTTTTTGCTTTATCACCATTTATTTCAAAGTAATTCTTTTGGATGACTAATATATCACTATAAATAAATAAGTTGTAGTGTAACTTTTACATTGAAGTATATGTTAAACTTTTGCCTTTAAAGCAGATTTTTGTAAGGAACAGAAGCTTGATCTGAGATTATACTTTTAAAATTTAAATCATTGTGGCATGTATGTTTCTTGGTATGTAGGGAAAGAGTTCCCCCGATCTTGGGCTTTTTAAGTTGCAATTTGTCTTTCTTTGAATTGTCAAGCTTGTGTTTTATGTAGTCTTGAATACATTTTTTAAGTTAAAACAGTTTAATTACTTAATAAATTTTATTGTTATTTTTCCACTGCAGGCAGAGTTTACAAGGGAGAAACACAAAAGTTGCAGTGGTTCTGATTCAGAAGAAAACCCCTTTGCCCCCAGGTAGCAAAAGGTTAATTAATAACTAATTGATTGGTTTATCCCTCCAATTCTTATTACCAGGAGACATAGTTTTTAATGTTGAAATCTTTCATTCATTCAGTTATGGGAAATATGGTGTGTTAACTTTAAAAAGTACCAATAATGAATGAGTAAATGCTTATTGTAAAAATTAGAAACATTAAAGAGTGCAAATCTTCTCAAGCCCTGCTCCCTAGTTCCCCTTACCTCCAGGGAGGCACATGTCAATTGACAAAAGAGTTATTCACTTGATTTTTAAAAAAGAAGGTTTTTTGCTTATCTGAGATCTACTTGAAATTATATTCCTTATGTAATATTTTTTTTCTTAACTTGCAATAGAGCAAAGAAAAATGCTGTAGGATTTCTAGTTTCCTATAAGAAAATGTCCCGGTTTCAAATGCGTATTTCTTCTACCATCTCAGACTTGAGAAGCCAAAATACTTTTTTTGTTTCTGTCTTGAAACTTGAAGCGTCTTAAATAGTTTTGGAGACAACTTTCATGAACTATTGCTTCCATTTTTACTTACGGTTTTGAAACAATTATGCGGTATATCTGTTGGCATTACTTGGCCTATCTTGGCTTAGTAGAAAATTCCACAGTGTTCTCCTAACAGATATGTACTGTGTAACTTCTAAGCACCCCACAGAGCTCTCAAGGATTCCAGGGGTCTTATAGATGTGGTAAAAAGTGGTTTGGGTTTTTTTTCTTAATTATGTTGTACTGATTTGGGGAAATGTCCATTTAGAAAAAATGCATTAATTATTTTCTCTCTTTATGGCACTTGTTGTCAACAGGAGAAGATGTCATTGCTTCAGAAAGGGCTGCAGCCTTGTGCAATGCGTGTGAACTCTCGGGGAAGTCTTTGTTTGTACTGCCCCATACGGACCACCTTGTGGGCTATATTATAAGGTAAATAACCTAGAATATATGCTGAATTTTTAAAGCTTTGACTATTCTATTTTGTTTCATATTTTTACATATTTTTCTTAGATGTATTTAAAGCCTTTGAATGCAGCTTCAGAACTCTGTTTTATTCTGAGGAGGAAGAACCTTGAAGTTCAATCCTTATCTGACTTTGAATGCAGCTTTCTTTCATGCCCTAGGAAGATACTTCTGATATGTACTTACTTTCACAAGCAGAACTTGGAGTTGTTGATCCATCTCTAGGCAAATTTTCTTGGTTCCTCTGTAATCTCATAGTTTTGGAATGAAGCAGGATTTAATTTATACAAATGTTATTTCCACCTCATTTTCCACTTCTCATTTTTGGTCCTTTTCCCATTATTTTCCTTAATCTTTAAACCCTAGATGTCACAGTCACAAAAGATAATTGAATCCAATTGAGTATTAGATATCTGTTTTTTTATACTTATAAAATTATAAAATAATAGGAGATTATTAGTGATTACCTAATTTTTACAAATTACAAGAAAGTTATTTTTATCAGTTATTTCTTAGATTGTAAAATTTTAAATGGCTTTTGGTGGGTCTTCTTTTTAGATTTTTTTTATCTAGAAGTTTTGCTTATATTTTGCTTTACTTTTTATCTTAATCATGAAGTAAAGCAGACATTATCTCTGTCAGGATTTTACTTTCAGGTCTTATAAATATGATTCTTGAAAACACTTTGGTTTAAAATAACTTCAGTGTTTGAATGTTGGTCTTTTTTTAACAGATTAGAGAACGCCTTTTACGAACATGCACAGACTTATTACTACACTGAGATTAGAAGAGTGAAATCTCATAAAGAATTTTTGAATAAAACAACACACCAGGTACGTGTCTTTTCCTAAAGAAGGAAATAATAGCAGCATTCTAGACTAGATTATTCATCATTGATTATTTTTGAGGAGATGATTTAATGTCTTTAATACTTTGATGTTTTTAAATGGCTTCTGTGCTTTTGAAGTTTTTTTTTAAAGCTTTTAAAAACTATTTTGTCTTTTGTCCTCTTTGTCTTTAAAGCTCTTGAAGATAGATTTTGGTAGCCTTCTTAACTACACTTGTTTACTGGAATAATTCTTGAACTTTAATTTTGGATATTTTTCCTTCATACTTTTAGGTCTCCTCTTAAACATTATTGTAATTTTTACATTTTTAAGAGAATATGTGTAATAATGATATTTTTTTTCCATTCTTCTTTTCAGCTTTTATTTGTTAGACATCAGTTCAAAATAGCTTTCTTCAGTGAGTTGAAACAAGATACACAAAATGCTCTGAAGTAAGTTTCTAACAGTTGTCAAACTAAATTTTTCTTTATGTTAACAATAATATAGTAGTGGCAATTTCTGAATCTCAACCAAACTTCAAGTTTAAAATGTTTGTGTTGGTTAGAGTCAGGTTTGTAATATTCACTTTAATTTTTCTAGTTAAATGGAATATATTTGAGTTTTTAAAAAATATATCCATTTTATTATCAGAAGTAAATTTTATAGTGTCCGAAAGCTTTCTGGTATAATTTAATTAAATTTCATGATCTAAAGAAACATATTAAAATTTTTCCCATTCTGTTACCTACTTCTTATTTGTATACTCAGTAAAATCCTTGTGTTAAGACTGATTTTCAAAGTTTCATGTGTATTAAACATTATGTGAATCAGACTGAATATCTTAAGGTGTATAGTACATATATTCAATTCAATTATGATTTTATTTTAATTAATTTTTTTTAGTTGATAATACCTGCCAGTAGCATCATTTTTCATTCTTTTAAAAATTTATTTATTTATTTATTTTTGGCTGCATTGGGTCTTCGTTGCTGCACACAGACTTTTCTGTAGTTGCAGCGAGCGGGGGCTATTCGTCATTGCGGTGCGCGGGCTTCTCATTGCAGTGGGTCCTCTTGTTGCGGAGCACGGGCTCTAGGCATACAGGCTTCAGTAATTGCAGCATGCAGGCTCAGTAGTTGTGGCGCACAGGCTTGGTTGCTCTGCAGCATGTGGGATCTTCCCTGACCAGGGCTCGAACCTGTGTCCCCTGCATTGGCAGGCAGATTCTTAACCACTGCGCCACCAGGGAAGTCCCATTTTTCATTCTAAGGCTCTGCTTAGAGCTTTGAAGAGTAGTTGCAGATGTGTTGGCAGTGGTTAGGCATTGTATCCCTTTGCTTTTATTTTACTAAACAATTTAATAAAACATCTCTTTCTAGCTTTAACTCAATTTTTTAAGATTAACAGTGCCAGTGTAGCAAAAGGATAAAAACCAGCTATATATCCTAAAATTGGGGAGAGGCTAAATATACATGGGAGGGTGGAACAGAGAAATAAATAAAGTCTGTCATTCAGAGGAATATTGCAGAAACCTCCTCTCTTTTGTTGCTAATGAGGTGCTAAGCACCAAATTGTGTTCTACAAATCTCAAACTTCATATAGTTTTAGTTGTTTTTAATGTAGTTCATTTTTTATCCGTGATATTAGTGAAACACCCTCAATTCCAATTCTGTTCAAACTCAGTTCTGGAAAGAAAAATGTTACGTGGAGAAGTTAGGAGCAAACACTTTTCTTTGGAGAAGACTGAGATTTTCTCATTACCTTCCATCTTCTATCAGACTTTCCTTTCTCACACTATTCTCTCCTTCAGCGCTAGCTGCCCTGAGGGCATCCCCACTGCAGCCCATATGCAAGACCAGTGATACCCATTTCAGTTGTGGAGATACTTGGGTTTAAAGCTGTTGACCCATCTCTGTCTTGATAGCACCTTCTTCGCTAATACAATTTCTGTTTGTTTGAGAAGCTCAACACGGTACTTTAAAAAAATACTAATTTTTTTAAGCAGAATGTTAATTTTGTCATGTAACTGCACACTTTTCCGCTTTACTTTCATTTTGCAGCTGAATTCCTATCAGTTATAGGGAGATGTTAATGACAGCAGTGTACAGTGGTTCTGTTCTTAGTGAAAAGTCATTGATTCCTCCCACACATAATGAACCAATATATCATTTTTCAGGACATCAGAGATTGTTGTGTGTATGTTATTATTGAGCTGTTGAGTGCTAAGAAATGTTGAGTAAATATTGTTTCTGTTATTTCTAATAATTTTGCTCTTAGGAATCTTTTCTTAAAATTAATTTATATTATAATTAACTACATTCCCCATGTTTATATTAGGAATTACAGGACAGCCTATAATCTTGTACATGAATTGAGAGCCCATGAAACTAATATTCTGGAAATTAAGACCATGGCAGGATTTATAAACTACAAGGTAATAGTTCTACTTCCAAATAAACAAAATTTGGCTTTAAATATTGGAGTATCTTTTTAAAGTTTGGAAAACCAGATGACTCACTTGCTCTGAAAAGTGAGTATTCGGTGAATTATGCTTTGCTATTTTATGTCCTTTATCTCAAGGAGCGCCCTGGTTCTTAGCAGCCTGATTGTAATGCTTGGTTTTGAGCTATGGTCCCAGAGTTCTCATTTAGAGGAGTTTTATCTTTGTAAAACTCCTTGAGGAGGGTCTTTTGTTTGTTTTTAAGTGGGTGCAGGAGGGAGTGAGAAGAAAGCTGCTTACAGTATTGAATTTTAGAAGCGTCCACTTATTAGAACTAGGTTAGCCTTCCTTGGTTTAAGGGCCAGCCATAGAAAAGGTGTACCTGTTCCCCTTAGAGAAAACTTTTATATCTGTTATGTGAGCATTTTAAGGTTGTATATGGTAGAAATAGACACCCCCAGAAGGCAGATGAGGCTTTTTGTTTGGCTTTTAATCTTTCCACACTCATCTTTTAAAGAGGCTGGCACTGGGTTAGTAATGTAAGGGCAGAGACACACTTTGTTCACTGCTTGTGTAAAAGTGTAAATTAGTACAGCTTCTATAGAGGCTATTTTTGCAATGACAGTGCAGATTTAAAGTGGATATTCCTTTTGACCTAGCAATTCCATTTTGGGAAATTTATCCCTCGTATGTGCTAAGACTTGCAAATCACATATGTAAGGATATTTATTGCCTCTTGTGATAGGAAAAGGTTGGAAACAACCCCACAATAACTGACTGGCCAATATAAATTATAACTCCAAACAACGAAATATTACACAACTATCAAGAATGAAGCAGCTCCATGCATTGAAATGGAATGATATCCAAGATAGATTGTTAGGTGAAAAAAGTAAGGCACAAAGCAGCATATTTAGTGTGATGCTATTTGTATAAAAATAATAGTTTATTTGTAAATGCACATACACACTTGTCTGTGGACAGAATATATCACCAAATGTATGCTGGGAGCTTGTTGCCTCTAGAGAGGGAAATTGGATGGCTGAGGGACAGGGATGGATGAGAGATTTAACTTTTCATGTATTCCCTTATACCTAAGAAAATAAAATTAAAAGCGGTAATAAGCATGTGGAAATAAATTTAGGCTTTGTTTCTTCTTTTTTTTCATTTACCCTGCATACATATAGATTATTACTTTGAAATAACATCCCAGATAATTTTTCAAGAATTTCTGTAATCCTCATTTGATATGGAGGCTACTGTGCTGTACTTGTTCTACAAAATATCTTTAGCTTTCTGACAGTTCTAAAACTTAATCTGTCCTTTCTCAGTTACCTGTTAGAAATATTTCATTTTTGCCCGTCTTTATGCTCTTCATTGGGTTTTAATATTTCTTTATTCTATACTTTAAAAAACTTTTGTAAGGTATAGAATAGATTCATTACAAATAGTGAATAATTTTATTTCATTAATCAAAGGGACATAACCTCTGTTTTTAGCATAACCTTTCTAATAGAGAAAATCAGTTCTGTTGCACTTCAATTCTATTGAACTTCAGAGAAGGAAATTCCGTACTCTTTTTAAAGTTAGTCTCAATTTTTATATATTTTTAAATGAATACGCCTTTTGACTTTGGTTTTCTTCTCTACTGTGGGGTTGATTTTACATCTTCCAGATCTGTAGGCTGTGTTTTCAGCACAACACCCCGCTGGACGCAATTGCTCAGTTCCGAAAGCACATCGACTTGTGTAAGAAAAAAATCGGAAGTGCAGACTTGTCTTTTGAGCATGCTGCATGGATGTCTAAACAGTATGTTTTAAATTGTATTTTCAGAATGTTTTTTAAACAAATACTTGGGGTTTGGAGGAATGCAGTTAGCATGGACTTTGATTCTAAATTGAACTAAGACTTTTGTCAGTAAGTAGGTTTTTAACCATCCACCATAAGTATGTTCCCAGTAATGGTAGATACTGATTCATACAGTTTCTTAATGGAAATTAGCTAGTTCCTGGGACCCTCTCTTTCATTCTATATATATATATATATATATATATCAAGTTTCCACCATGTGTCTAGATACCGAGAATATAGCAGTGAATAGACAGTATCCCCACTGACGTGGAACTTGCTCTCTGAGGCTGATGACTAAAAATTGCTAAAATGAAACTTTTCCCAGAAACATGGATGTATTTGAGTGGTGGGAACTATGTTGACATCTGGCTTGATGGTATATTTATAAAGACCTGCTAACACAGAAGAGTTGACTTAAATAATTTTTCTGTAACCTACGCTTAATGTGTGTTAGTATTTACAAAGAAATTCCCACAGTTAATAGTTCAGCAGTAGCATTATTTTGATACAGTCTGCTGAGGTTATGGTTCCAGGATGAATAACTACTAGAAGTAAGCTGCTTTTTCTTTCCTTTTTCTTTTTCATTACATTTTTTTATTTCTTTAAGATTCCAGGCCTTTGGAGATTTATTTGATGAAGCTATCAAGTTGGGGTTGACAGCTATTCAAACTCAGAATCCTGGTTTCTATTACCAGCAGGCAGCATACTATGCCCAGGAGCGGAAACAGCTTACGAAAACCCTCTGTAACCATGAAGTAAGTCAATGACTCCTGTATTATCTGGCATTTAGGAAATCTATTAACCTTCTCTTGAAAGAAGATAATACTGATTGGTGTTGATAATTTTTTCCAGGCCTTTGCATGTAACAAGTTTCTATCTTTTATATTTTCAGGAATTAGGGTTATTTTCCATTTTAGCCTGAGTACTCTATTTTCACCTGTGAATTAAGCAGAAGTTTTTCTTTGAAGAACTGATTTATGATTAGCGATGTCAGTGATTTAGAGGAGAGAAAGTTACTTTAAAATAAAAGCCACAGTTTAGTCCATGCCATACTGTAAATCCATTGTTCTGTTTCTGTGATCACTGCTAGCGTTTGAAGGACACTGAGAAATGTGCTTTATTTTGACCCACTGGAGAGCATAACGCTGGCCTTCTTTCTCTTCCTGGGGTTCTCCTCTATGGAAAACTCTAAAGAATCTCTTTGAGGATGTTAACTGCATCCTTTCTTAAACTTGACATTTTCATTTTGCCTTCTCTTGGATGATTATATTTAAATACCAGTTTCCCCATAAGCACCTTTAAAATAAGAACATGTTGTGTGTATATAGATAGAGATATTTACATTCACATAGTTATATCAGTTTATTTTCACTTAAAACCTCAGATTTCTTCTCTGAAGATGGGTGAATTTTAACAACAATGCTACTTAAAAAACTGTTCAAAAAAAAAAAAACAGTTTGCATGTTAGTACTTTAAATGCTTGGATTTTTTCCCCTTAAATCTTGATATACCTAGACTATTTTCTACCATGTTATTTGTATATGATGTATAATTTCATTGCATGTATTATATTTTAAAAGTTTGGCATATTATATTTGAGCACAGTATTTTAAAAGGTGATTAAAACTGGGTCTTGTATGGATATGAGGAAATGGGCATTAGCAAATATTGACTGGAATGTAAAATAATATTTCTGTTAAGTAATAAATTAAGAAGCTTCAAAATCATGCCTTTCTTTTGACCCAGAATTTCATATTCAGGAAGCCTAAGGCAGATAAGAGATCCTAAGAGATAAGTATTAAAATTTATTTATAGAGTTCTGACAGATTTCTTAATTGGAATGTAAAATAAAAATAACAGTGTGAACAGCTATAGGGAATCTGTTACAATGTGGAACAGCAGGCAGCCATGAAAAATAACGTTTTGGAAGAATCTTTAATAATATGGTGAGATATACAGAATGTATTTAAAAGAAAAAAGCAGGTTGAAAAATTATTTCAGCTGATGACAAATAAACGTTTGCATACAAAATCTGGAAGAATAATGTATATACATTGTTAACAGTGGTAGTAGGTCTATAGGTAATTTAAATTTTTATCCTTTTCTTTTTGGACGTTTTCTGCATTTTTTAACAATTACTTGTATTACATCTTGGTTTTAGAGGGAAAAGTTATAAAAAAGAAAAGCGGTATAAATTTGTAAATTCTGGTGCCAAAAATATCCTTCCCCCATCAGTACCAAGACTTAATACACATGCAATAAAAAAGGAAAATAGTGTCTTCTTTTCAAAACTCCTATAACATTATTTGCACAAAAAACACTTATACATATGGAATAACCATCAAATTTAATTTGTAATGTATTTTTACTGTTTTATAAAAGAAAATGTAGAGCATTTAGTTACTATGAAATCATTTGTCAGAATCAGGTTGATTTATTTAACTTAATTTTTATAAGACTACCTAATATTAAATGAAATATTTCTTGTTTAATTTTATGAAAATTTAATTTATATTAAAATATTCACAACTTTGATATTTGAATGTGTTATTCGTATTTATGAAAGCTTTTTTATTCTAACAAAGATTGAGGAACGGCTTCCCTAGCGGCGCAGTGGTTGGGAGTCCGCCTGCCGATGCAGGGGACACGGGTTCGTGCCCCGGTCCGGGAAGATCCCACGTGCCGCAGAGCGGCTGGGCCCGTGAGCCATGACCGCTGAGCCTGTGAGTCTGGAGCCTGTGCTCCGCAGCGGGAGAGGCCACAGCAGTGAGAGGCCCGTGTACCGCAAAAACAAACAAACAAAGCAAAACAAAACAACAACAAAAAAAGATTGAGGAAGAGTTGGTTTTGATGGGTTGTGTTTTACTTTGCAGGCTTCTGTAACGTACCCCAGTCCTGATCCCTTAGACACACAGACAGGAGTTCTTGACTTCTATGGACAACGATCATGGCGACAAGGAGTACTGAGTAAATAATCTTTTCCACTTTCCCTTTCTCTCAACCTCAGAAGCAAAAGGTTGCTCTCATAATTTTTCCATGGCTGCACTAGTATAACAAATTACGTTGAGGTAAAAATATGTGCTTTTTAAACACTTTTTAAGACTTACTTTTAAAATGTGTTGTTTTTATCACTATGTCTTAGAATGACTTATAATTAAAGATGTAGATGTGACTAAAATTTTTGGACATCTGTTGTCTTAAATGACACAATTAGTAAGCCACTCTGGTCTATTTAAATATTTTAATTCCAGTTAAGTTTAACGATTTTTTGTGTTTGACATTTTAGAACATCATTACTTGAACCACCTTAAAAATAATTTCTCTATCTTTTTTGTTTTATACACACTTAATTTGAGCAATTTCTATGGCCATTAAACTTTTTGTTAAGAAATTATTTACTTTAATCTACAGGAAAGGTATTACTTTTGAGGTGGTTGATTCCACTGGGCAAAAGAGTACAGAGCTCAGTGCCCTTCAGAACAGAGACCACAGGGAAGATTCCATGCTAATAAAGCTATCTCTTAGGATCTATAGAATTCTAGAATGTTTAAGAATCTTAAGTACACTGTATAGGAAGGATTCAAGGAGTGTACCCATCCAGTGTTCGTGTGAAGGGCTTGTGTTACATGAGCTGTTTCTAAAATGGGTTGTGGCCTATGTTTTACAGGCTTTGATCTTTCTGATCCTGAAAAAGAGAAGGTGGGGATTCTTGCTGTTCAGCTGAAGGAGAGAAGTGTTGTTCACTCTGTAAGGCTTTTTTCCGGTATAAACTATTTTTTACAGTATTCCAGGAAAACATGAGATTATTTTTATTGGAATGTTTCACATTTTATCTTTTCTAACAGGAAATAATAATAACTCTTCTGAGCAATGCTGTTGCGCAATTTAAGAAATACAAGTGTCCAAGAATGAAAAGTCATCTGAGTAGGTATCCGTAACATGCCACAACTTTGTGCAACTTTGAGTAATGTTAAATTATGTTCATACAGTCTTTTTTCCTTTATAGTGGTTCAAATGGGAGAGGAATATTATTATGCCAAGGATTATACCAAAGCTTTGAAGTGAGTTCTGTTCACTATGTATTTTTACAAGTATTCTGATTCCCTTGCAGCAGAATTAACATGGAAATCTGTATTGAAGGATTTATTATTTCCATATTTATTCCTACTTCTATTAAACACCATTTCCGTGATATTTTTTCAAGTATTGTCTGCTGGTGCAGTCATTATCAGGGTCTTAGGAAACCTCACATTTACCTAATGTGAAAATACCTGTTAAACTATTTCAGGAAGATTTTCTTAAGTTTATATAAAATGACGAAAGCACTTTATTTTAGTTTCTCCATGAACTCTTCAAACCCTTTCTTGTGAAGCTGTCTCGGCCTGTCTGACATTTTGTCCTCTGTTAGGTTGCTGGATTATGTGATGTGTGATTATCGGAGTGAAGGATGGTGGACCCTGCTCACGTCTATACTGACCACAGCTCTGAAGTGTTCCTACCTTATGGCCCAACTGAAAGATTACATCACTTATTCCCTAGAACTCCTTGGAAGAGGTAACTTGATGTTCTTTCAATAAAATTCTGAATCTTTACAGTTACATAGCATCTTTAAGCTTCTTTAAATTGGAAGAATAATTCAGTGTCAAATATCTGGTAGTACTGTTATCACATGCAAGTCACTTTGCGGAGTGAAGAGGTTTTATACTTTATTGGAACTTATTATAGTTGAAGGTCTTATTGTAGTTGAGAAAAATCTGCCTTTTTAAAATATGGAGTAAAATAATTTTTCACATAGAGTTCAAACGCACATACATAAAGCATTGGGGCTGACTTTTAGAAAGCTGTGCTGTCAGTTTTCCGGAGTTGTGCTTAGCCATCTTAGAAGAGAGATTTATCTGCATGGTTTTAATGCCTGAAATGGGGATAGTGGGGCTTACTTGCCTGTCTTATAGTTCTAATTTTCTTCCTTCTTCCTTCCTGTTAGCTTCAACTCTGAAAGATGACCAGAAATCTCGGATAGAAAAGAACCTCATAAATGTTTTAATGGTAGGTTGGAATTCTCTATATAAAATCTGTATCTGGATTTGTATATTTTATATAACTAGCTGAACAGATGTTTAACTCCGTGTTGGTGCAGAATGAAAGTCCTGATCCGGAACCTGACTGTGATATATTAGCTGTGAAAACTGCTCAGAAGCTGTGGGCGGACCGAATTTCTCTGGCCGGCAGCAATCTTTTCACAATAGGCGTACAGGACTTTGTGCCATTTGGTGGGTAGCCAACGTCTACAGTATTATTTTAGAGAAATCGTCCTTATTTCTACAAAATAAATAGACACAGAATAATAAAGTCAAAGAACTTCCCAAGTACAGTTATTTTGTAGATGAACTGTGTGATTTTTTTTTTTAATTTTCTGCCCATCGACTTTAAAGGTGGTCAAAATTTAGAATACTTAGTTGAGTTCTTAAAATGTACTGTGTTCATTTGTAGTTCAGATGTTATTTGAAATGCATCTGAAAAGACAGTCATTTTAAAAGTTTATGCTTTATTGTCTAGGCAGGTATTTTGAAATAAGTTAAAAATAACAAAATGGTTCTTTTTTCTTTAAAATCCTATGTCAGTTACATTTTAGGAGGAACCATGTTTTTAAAATTAGAGAGGTTTTGGAGCTAGAGTTTATTTAAATTTGGTTTGATTTATGTCTTTTGAAATGCTTCAGGTGTAGAAGTCAGTAAGAATATCCAGTGTAGCTGTTTCCTTTCTGAAGAGCAGATGTGGATCAGAGAATAATATGTGTGTGTCTAGCGTGTCTGGTGGTGTCTGACTCAGCCCTTTTTGTTTTATTTCTAGTGCAATGCAAAGCCAAGTTCCACGCCCCAAGTTTTCATGTCGATGTTCCCGTGCAGTTTGATATTTATCTGAAGGCTGATTGTCCACATCCCATTAGGTTTTCTAAGCTCTGTGTCAGCTTTAATAATCAGGTAATGGTACCTTTTAATGTGTTTTTACCATGTGTGTATCTTGTTGTAGCTTGCATTAAATGAGGTAAAATGTGCTTAGTGAATTTTAGGTCTTAATGGTTTCATATTAACAAATATATTTTGATAGAGTCTATTTAAAAATAAATGTATTTATAGTTCTCAACTTCTGTATCCACAATTCAAGTTTTACACTTTTCTATTCTAATTTTTGTTTTCACTCCCTGCTTAGGAAACCTAAGAACTTTGTCTACACATAGACAAAAAGTTTTGTAATATGTGTCTTGAATTTCAAATAAGATATATTCAGAATGAATATAATTTTCAAAATCATTTGTTTTATTCTAACATTGGTATTAGCTTTATGTTATAAGACTGTTATACGTTTGATGTTAAAGAAATGAAAGTGGAATAGATAGATATAAAGTAGAAAGTAAATGTGGGTTCCTCCAATTCCATTCCTTAGGGGGCGTCACAATTATCTTCTTGAATAGTCTAGACATCTTTTGTGCACGCATATATAAGCAACTTTTTTCTCCAGAATTGGGATTGTACTATATTTCCTACATTTGAACATTTTTATAGTGTGATATAGTCAAGTGCTTGATTACATTCTGTTTCAATTATCAGCTCACTTCTAATTTTCTGGTCACACAGAAAGTATATTGAGCCGTTAACCAGCAAGCATTTATTGAGAGTTACAATATTCTTAGCATCATGGTGAACCTGAAAAAGTTTAGCATATGTCAACCCCACTAAAATATAAGCATTTTGGGAGCAAGGCCAGGACTGGCTCACAGATTGCCTAAATGGGTATTGAGGACTAAATTTTGTATGTAGGCTAGAAATACTGTTACGGCACAGATTGCCTAAATGGGTATTGAGGACTAAATTTTGTATGTAGGCTAGAAATACTGTTACGGCAGGCATGCCGGAGAAAAGAGAGGAAGTTTCAAAATTGAAGATGCAATTAAGATAGGTTTAAAAAGATGAGAGGGAAAGGATGTGTTTGGCAATGAAAAAACGCTGAATGGAAACAGGAGTGAATGTTCTGTGTTTGGGGGCAAGTGAAGACAGAAGCCTCACAAGAGCAGAGGGGCCGTAGGTGGGGTGAGTGGGAGTCCGGCTGGGTGGCTTAGAGGGACCTGGAGAGTTAAGCAGAGGCAGTCTGGGAAGTATCAATAGAAGTCTTTTAAGATTGATTTATTCATTCATTTATTCATTATCTATCTGTTTATTTATTGGATGGTGGTAAACAAAGAATGTTATCTGTTTAAATAGTTTTTTTTTTTTTGACTCATAAGAACTGGGCAATGTCCCTGTAATAGAATTGGTTAAATGAACCTGGGTCACTTGAAGATTAGTATGTTTTATTCAACTTCAAACCATTACCCAAGGATTCCTTCTAATTATTTTGAGAATTTTAAAGCGAGAGCATGAAATTTATGTTTAAGAAACTTTATTCCAGTAGCAAAATAGAGGGAAAGAAATGCTATTTTAGAAACCAGAGGCTCTTTGTATGAACCCAGGTATGAAAGTATGAGGATTTGGATTAGGATGCTAGTGATGGGAATGGAGATAAAGGGATAAGAGGCATTTCAAACTAGGTACATTTGGGGGCTGGGGCTTCCCTGGTGGCGCAGTGGTTGAGAGCCCGCCTGCTGATGCAGGGGACGCGGGTTCGTGCCCCGGTCCGGGAGGATCCCACGTGCCGCGGAGCGGCTGGGCCCGTGAGACGTGGCCGCTGAGCCTGCGTGTCCGGAGCCTGTGCTCTGCAGCGGGAGAGGCCACAGCAGTGAGAGGCCCGCGTACAGCAAAAAAATATATAAATAAATAAATACATAAATAAATAAAAAATAAAGTGTACCTGATGATTTGATACACATATATTGCAAAATGATTACCATAATAAGGTTAGTTAACACATGCATCACCTAACATAATCACCTTTTGTAGTTGTCTTTGTGAGAACATTCAGGATCTACTCTTTTAGCAACGTGCAAGTAAATAATACAGTACTGCTAATTATAGTCCCCATGCCGTACATTAGACCCCCAAAACTTCCTTGTCTGATAACTGGGAGTTTATCCCCTCTGACCAGCACCTTCCCATTTCTGCCAACGCCCAGCATATGGCAACCCTCGTTCTACTCTCTGTTTCTGTGAGTTCTGTTTCTGTTATAGATTCCACATATAAGTAAGATCCTGCAGTATTAGGACAGGAGCTTTGTATGTGCTGTTTCTTATGCTTGGATTGCTCTTCCCTCCTCTTTTATTTGCTTTATTCCTCCTCATGTTTTATCCCCTAAAAAGCCTCACTTCCTCAGGGACACCTCCCCTTACCTACATGACTGATTGACCTAGCCAGGCTCACAGAACCCTTCATAGTACTGGTCACAGCTCTGGTTTCACTCTTGTCATGTGATTATTTGGGAAATTGTTTTTCTTACTACAAGGTAAGCTCCAAGAGGACAGACAATTTTTTTTTTTTTTTTTGCGGTACGCGGACCTCTCACTGCTGTGGCCTCTCCCGTTGCAGAGCACAGGCTCCGGACGCGCAGGTTCAGCGGCCATGGCTCACGGGCCCAGCCGCTCCGCGGCATGTGGGATCTTCCCGGACTGGGGCACGAACCCACGTCCCCTGCATCGGCAGGTGGACTCCCAACCACTGCGCCACCAGGGAAGCCCCAGACAATTTTTTTTTTTTACTCACTATGAAATATTCTAAATCTGGAATTTAGAGGGTCAAGGACGGCACTCTCATTTTACTTTTCACATCATAGCCTACTATTCCATTTCTTTTCCTTCCTTTTTTTTCCCTTTTAGCAACAAAGACCACATCTATAATTAAGCTAATAAAAATATTAAAATAAAATATAAAGCAATTTGTTTTTAAAGTTGTATTCTGAATATATGTTATTTGAAGTTCAGGATGCAAATCACAAGGAAAAAAGCAGCAGGTACGAGGCTTCATAAGCCTGGAATAGAAATGAAAATTAGAAGGAAGGTATTCACCTTCCTGGGATAGAAGATGGCTCTTGGAAAGTTCTCAGTATTTACTGAAAGGATGAGAATGGTGATCCCTTAGATATGTATATGAAAGATCTCTGTTTACTCATCTGTAAGGAGTGTGCTTTTCTGGGAGGGTAGCTAGACATTCAGTTCTGGACATGCTGAACTTGAAGTGATAGTGGAATTATCCCTGAGACAATTGTGGATATAAGCTTTTAGTTAAGGAATAGGTCAGGATTAGAAGTTTTTATGAGGGAGATATTAGCACAGAGGTGCAGAATATATAGACATGGATAGACTTTGCAGTGAAATAAACATATAAAGAGAAAAGCAGAACCAAAAGCCAAGGACTGAAACTTCTGGAAACCTCTGAATGAGGGGAACAAGAGGGAAAAAGACCTTTGAGGGGAAAACAGGAGGGTGAGAAACAGGAGATATTATAGTGTCACGGAAGCCAGGTAAAAAGGAAGCTCTTTAAGAAAAGGTGATAGACAGTAGCATGCGATGCAAAACAAAGAATAAACCTTTGTTTCTGTCTCCAGGAAAGGGATGGCTAAATAAGTGTTTTCAGAGGTCAGCTTCTGGGTGAACCGCCTTTATCTTGCGACAGCAGTGAGTGGTTAACTGCTACCGTCTGGCATAAAAATACTTTTTATTTTATTAATAACAAATTCATAACGCTTCAGTTTCAGTGCAGTTAACCTTAACAAGCTCCAAGTAATTCAGTGTTTAGTGTTAGCAAAACATATGACATTTGAGTCCATAAACCGTGACCCTTGCTCACCTCTTTTTCAGGAATACAACCAGTTCTGTGTAATCGAAGAAGCATCCAAAGCGAGTGACGTTTTAGAAAATTTGACTCAGGGAAAGATGTGCTTAGTTCCTGGTAAAACAAGGAAGTTTTTATTTAAATTTGTGGCAAAAACTGAAGATGTGGGAAAGAAAATTGAGGTTAGTCATGAAATGTGTTTAAAAAATATTTTATGTGATGAAAGTAACAATGTGTATGTCAGAAAAAAATTATAATAAAAATAATACAGAAGTATTTTAAGTAAAAAATGAAAATCTTCCACTTGGACTTCCCAAGGGAAACCATTCATTATGGTTTTTTGGTAGGTTTCCCCTCAGTGAGAATATGTTATACGTAATATTCAGTAGTCAGCTTTTTTCGCTTTATAGTGATATATTAGACGTCATTTCCTGTTAGTACATGAGACCAACCTCATTTTTAATGGCTGCATAATCAGCTAAGGAATTTTAAACTACATATATATATATATATATATATGTAGTTTAAAATTCCTTATATATACATATTCCATATATATATGTACTCTATATATTATATATATATTCTATAATGTAGTAATTATATTTTGTATAATATGACATAATTTACACTAAAGACATTTTGACATTTAAACATTGCTGATTGCATATTTTTAAAGAAAAAATGAAGATATATACTTCAAAGGATTCATTTAATGTAGATAATTAAAATGCCTTTCAGAAATATGTGATGAAAGTCATATTTTTATTGAGCATAAACTCTGGAGCCAAGCTACGTGGGTTTCAACGCCAGCTCTCTGGTTTACCTGCTTGTGGCCCTGGGCAGTTACTTGACCTCTTTGTGTCTCCTTTTCTTCATCTATAAAGTGGGGATAGTAACATTACCTACTTCTCAATGTTTCATGAGAATTAAGTCAGTTAGTTAATGTAAATTTCCTGGAATAGTGATTAGGACGAGGCGAGCTCTCATGAAGTGCTGCTTTCCCATGGCTGGAATGCGAATGGTTGGCTAACGTGAACTTGAGACCATTTCTAAGACAGAAACTTAAGACTGTACCCCCTGTATTCTCATAACAGTTTCTGTGACTCTGTTGATTTTATTATTAACCAATATCCAGAGTTTTTGCTTATTCATTAAAAAAAAAAAGTTCTGCATGATTTTGGCTAAATCCCTCATGACATGTTTTAATTTTTTACGAGGTACCTAACTAAGGAAGCCTACCAGATGAAAATCATAATTAATAATATTATTTTGAGTATATTTGTTAATGGATTTAGTGGAAAAGACATTTATTCAATTAATAAAGAATTTCATTGCTAATACTCTTGATGTCGTCAGGAAGAAAACGTGTGGCGCTGGGAGTTAGCTTGTGAGTATGTTAATGGTTAGCAGAACGTTCATTTATGTCACTCAGCAGCCACTACTTCAGTGTCTGCTCCTTCAGGCACCATGCTGAGCACTGAGATAGCAGCGCCGCACCGTCATGTCTGAGCTGGGGAGTCAGGTGATTATCCTTGTTTAAAGGTGAAGAGGTCGAAACCCCACCCACGGCTAGTCAGCGTCACAGCTGAGAAGCGCCTGGGATTGGACTCCCACAGCAGGTGTTCTGACCTCTGTCACGTTGTGGGTCCGAGGAACGCCATAGCCCAGCAGCCCAGCCTGTAATTAGTTGGGAGGGGATGGTGGCGAACTGGTATGCGATGGCGTTTCTGACGGACCTCCTCCTTCTAGATCACATCCTTGGATCTGGTTCTGGGCAACGAGGCAGGAAGATGCGTGGTCTTGAATTGGCAGGGAGGAGGAGGAGACGCCGCCTCCGCCCAGGAAGCCTTGCAGGCCTCCCGTTCTTTCAAAAGAAGGCCCAGGCTCCCCGACAGCGAGCTTCACTGGGACCGCATAGTGATCCAGGCGAGCACCATGTGAGTCGGCCTGGCGGGCGGATGGTGGAAGGTCACCTCACTTCTTTTGAATGCTTTGTTCCTTTTAAAAAAATCCGTGACTTAGCTAACATTTTTCCCCAAAGGATCATTTCCAGAGTTCCAAACATTTCTGTCCATCTGCGACACGACCCTCCTGCCCTGACTAACGAAATGTACTGTTTGGTTGTGACTGTGCGATCCCACGAGAAGACCCCCATCAGAGACGTGAAGCTCACTGCTGGTTTAAAACCAGGTAAAACTTGCCTTTTTCAAATTTGAGCCGTGTTGATCCAACATAAAATAAACATCAGTGATGTCAGCTGCAGGAAGTTTGTTTAAAAAATGGTCATGATCTTTTGCTCTCAATGCAGTGTTAATTGTCAAGATAACATTTGAATTTCCTGTATTTTTGAAACGCCAACATTCATACTTTTAGGACAGGATGCCAATTTAACTCAGAAGACTCATGTGACTCTTCATGGAACAGAACTGTGTGATGAGTCCTCCCCGGCTCTACTCACAGACATTCCTGTCGGAGACCTACATCCCGGGGAGCAGGTGAGCTTGGCCAACTGAGATTGGAGAGGAGGTCGGTTAGGTTGTGCTGTTAAATATGTAGTGAGTTTTAGTTTCAGAGCATTTTAACAGCATATCCCGAGACTAAAAAAGTGATCTAACTAATGCACGTTTTATACACATTTCACATATTTAATGTGTAAAATGTCTTCAGTTTTTATACGAGGGATTTTAGAACAAATGATGCTAATGTGGAGAATTCATTGCCTGATAAAATAACACAAAATTTGTAGCTTAGTTAGATAACCTTTCGGTCAACTTTTATTTCCAAAGCAAACACAAAGAATTCTTGGGAAGTTGAGAACGGTAATAAAAAAAAGATGGAGTAGTAATGATCCCACTCATGCTGCGACAGGAACAGCTATAAAACGTGTTCAAGAATTTAGCCAGTTGGTACAGTAAACTCTAAAAGGTGGGGGCATTATCCTACAATATGTGTCAGGAGGCAATCTCTGTAATACTAATGAAGCTAAAATGCTTTTATTTTGTTGCAGCTGGAAAAAGTGTTATATGTTCGCTGTGGAACAGTGGGCTCAAGAATGTTTCTTGTGTATGTTTCTTACCTGATCAACACAGCTATTGAAGAAAAAGAAATTGTTTGCAAGTGTCACAAGGTATTTTTTTCATAGCTACTTCGAGAAATACCATATTTGCAGTGTTTCCTATTTTGTATTATCTTAGTTAACCTGTAAAATAAGCAGCATAGGTGCTTATAGTCCATCACAAGTTTTAATGAAACTTCTGTTGATTTTCTTTTACCATTTATGTTTATTATAAATGATGTGATATGGTACTCATCACTCAAACATTAGAAAATTGGCCTATATGGTGTTTTGTACAGAGAACCAAAAGGTTTGAGATCTCAGGCAAAAAAGTCTTGAGACTCTAAACCTATCTGCTTCTTTATAAAATCACACGTTAGATAAAATCTGTAAGTTGGCTAATATGAAGAAGGTCTTGTGGGAGGGAGGTCTCCCTTTGTGGAATATTTCTTCTATTAGGAAAAAAGATTCTTATGAACATTAGTTTTTGGTGAGTGCACATTGATGAGGAAGAAATAAGAAAGCTATCAGGTCCAGCAACTCAGAGGCAGCTGCTATTAACTCCTTGATGTATTTCTTATCGTTCTTTTTTGTTTCAGGAGATTGCAGGGTGACGTGTTTTTATATAGACTTAACCACATTGTATTTAATGCTTGTATCCCCTTTTATTAATGGAAAATGATGATATTTGGTATCTTCTTAGTCCTGGAAGTCTTTTCTTAGGAACGGGGTCCTCAGTCCAGCTGAGGAGAAGACCTAGGAATTTGGGGGTTTGTAGTTTGGTCACTGCACAGGGCTGGGCCGCAGGCTGTTTTATAAGTCACTGGGAAGCAAAACCATCCTAAGAGAGTTCAGGAGGATTTCCCAAGTGGGAGGGAGAAAGGCATATAATATACTGTCAAAAATTTCACCAGCCTGGTGTAATTAAAAGACCCTGCTGGTGAACTAGGAGATAAGGGTGCCAGTCTCAGCACTGCCTCCTAAATCCTGAACTCAGGTCAGCCAAGTAACTCCTTTTGACCTCCATCTCCTCATCTGTAAAATAAGAATGTTAAAGTTCTGTGCAGATTTAAGGTCCTAAGCCTTGGATGTTGTTTCTACTTCTGACAATGAAGCTGATGCTAGACTTGGAATGTACTTTGAAATAATTGTTTGCTACCTCGTAACTATCCTGAACTCGAGCGAAACCAGTGTGCTGCTACATCTTTAAGCAATGTTCTCAAGACATGAGATCATCGAGGTACATGCCACTCTTTTAGAGAAGAATGTATTTATTCTTCTATCAGCCAGTCCGTTACCAAGATGAGCTCGTAAGGGACGCTAATTCTGAGGAATAGAAACAGATATTACACAAAAAATGAATTAATTGGTCAAATATGTTTGGAAAATACCGGGTTAAAGGGTGTTAAACAGGTATTTTTACTTCGGGACTTAGCACAGCATTTAAATTTGCTAGTGTGTATTGTGAAGCTTCGCAAAAGGCTGTAATGATTATTTTTCAAAATTATTTTACCCGGGGGCTTCCCTGGTGGCGCAGTGGTTGAGAGTCTGCCTGCCGATGCAGGGGACACGGGTTCGTGCCCCGGTCTGGGAAGATCCCACGTGCCGCGGAGCGGCTGGGCCTGTGAGCCATGGCCGCTGAGCCTGCACGTCTGGAGTCCACAACGGGAGAGGCCGCAACAGTGAGAGGCCCGCGTACCACAAAAAAAAAAAAAAAAAAAAAAAAAAAAAATTATTTTACCCAGGAGGAGGAAGGGTAAGCTGGGACTAAGTGAGAGAGTGGCATGGACTTATATACACACTACCAAATGTAAAATAGCTAGCTAGTGGGAAGCAACCGCATAGCACAGGGAGATCAGCTCGGTGCTTTGTGAGCACCTAGAGGGGTGGGATAGCTTCATAATAACTGAGAGAGGAAATACTTTGAAGCATATAATAGTAATAAAAATGATGTTGGCATTTCACTGAGAGTTTTGTGTGCATTATCTCATTTAATTATCATATCAACCTTGTGAGGACTGTGAGGCTTAAAGAGACCATATACCCTTCCCAAGGGCACATCACGGTGTCCAAGGTCTACATGGCTAGTAAGTATGTATCCAGCCAGGAATAACATACAGATCTATTTGCCCTACAGCCTGAGTTTTAACCCAACATGGTCTTTTTGAAAGGTTTCTCACCAACAGTGTGGGTTGTTTTTTAAAAAGATGTAATAAGCCCACTGTTTGTTTTTTTTTGTTTTTTTTAACATCTTTATTGGAGTGTAATGGCTTACAATGGTGTTGTGTTAGTTTCTGCTTTATAAGCCCACTGTTTTTTGAACAGCCCTGTACAGAGGAGATGGAGTAGGATGGATAAGAGTCCAGGCTCCAGGGTCAGATTTGGTTCAGTTTCTGCCTTTGTCACCTACTAGCTGTGTGACCACTTCATCTTAAAATGGCAGTGATACTGGTGTCTATTTCCTTGAGTTACTATGAGCATTTTATAATATGTGTGCAGTGGTTATAATGCTATGTCATATTACAGTATTATTATTATCATTATCATTATCATTGTTTTAGTTGTCTTGAGTCAAGGTGAGGTAAAGGACTTAGTCAAAAAGAAGACCCGGGTTCTAGGCTTTGCACCACTAGCTTTGTGGCTTAAGGCCAATCATTTAATCTTCTTTAACTTCTGGTTCTTCTTCTGCAAAATGGTGACAATGCCTGCCCTGCCCACTGTTGCTAGATCCTGAGATAAATAACGTATGAGAAAGCACTTTGCGGCGTGAACTGTTACAAAACCATAGGTAATTAAAACTATTAGTCTGCTCTCTACATAGATTCTTACAAATACTACCTAAGGGAAAGATCCTAGCTTCTTAATTTTTAAATTGGAATTATTTATTGATCAGTAATCGATGGTGTTTTGTATGCCTTCTGTTTTTTTTGTGTGTGTGTGTGGTACGCGGGCCTCTCACTGTCGTGGCCTCTCCCATTGCGGAGCACAGGCTCCCGACGCACAGGCTCAGAGGCCACGGCTCACGGGCCCAGCCGCTCCGCGGCATGTGGGATCTTCCCGGACCTGGGCACGAACCCGTGTCTCCTGCATCGGCAGGCGGATTCTCAACCACTGCGCCACCAGGGAAGCCCTGCCTTCTGTTTTTAAAACTTCATTTGTTGTTAAGATTTAGTAAAGCCATTGATCGTGCCCTTTACATTTCCTTGCAGGATGAAACTGTAACAATAGAAACCGTCTTTCCATTTGACGTTGCAGTTAAATTTGTTTCTACAAAGGTACGTCCCTGTGAAGCATACTGGAAATCACTTAGGCTGTAGAAATTAACAGAAAAAAGAAAATGGATTAACTTACTTCCTGACAGACCTTTGTCTCCATCCGTGACAGTTTGAGCACCTGGAAAGGGTTTATGCTGACATCCCCTTCCTGCTGATGACGGACTTGCTGAGCGCCTCCCCCTGGGCCCTCACCATCGTCTCCAGCGAGCTGCAGCTTGCTCCTTCCATGACGCCCGTGGACCAGCTGGAGTCCCAGCTGGACAACGGTGAGAATGCGTCGGATCACCCCCGTAACTAGCAGAAGACAGTAGCGTGTGTGCACGTGTAGGCTGGTGGCGTAAGAGTTGGCTTTCTGCTAAGGAAAGGAATTTGAGACTTATACTCACAAAAAGCAGGTACATTTAGCATTAAGTTAGAATAGCATCATTTACAATTTGTTTGAGTATACCTTATTTTTTAAAAAATCAGATTCTTGATACTGTAAGAAAGTGACTGAAAAATGTACTCGAAGATAAAGTGTTTTTTCATATTTGGATTTTTTATAGATTGTTTTTTATAATTTTTAATTGATGTTTACTGTTGTTTATAATTTGAAATAGGAAAAGATGTTTACCAAAGAAACTTTGGAAAATACAGAAAAGCAGACGATAAGTTTTCTAAATTATCCAACTAAAAACAGTTTATAGAGGCAATATTACCTTTCTGGTTCGGGGTACTTTGGGCTTTTGTATATTTCTCGAGCTGTTAGAGGGAATAAAAATTCGTTTGAATGTTAACCCAAGCACAGTTGTGCTCAACTAGATTATAAGGGCAGATATTGTGAGGGGGAAAAAATCATGAAGTATTCTGAAGACCAAATATAAGTGAGTCATTTTATTTGCTCTGTTTGTCTGTCTCCTTGAAAAAGTCATTTAACATCTCTGAGCCTTAGTTTCCAAGTCTCTATAAATAGTGTATAATTGATAAGGTATTCTTTTTTGTTGTATTACTTGGATGTAAAGCTCTCTTTTTATAGATGAGATCACTACATGAGGATTATGAAGTCTCTTTCTTGTAGTTGTCTTACGGACTGCAGAGAGCGCCAGCGAATGCTTTTGTCTTCGTTGCCCATCTGTTGGAAATGTTGAAGGTGGAGTAGCAACTGGGCATTATATTATCTCCTGGAAGAGGTAAAATTGTATCAGCCCTACCTTTTCTTCATTATCTGTGTTATTCTAATGCCTTTGTTATGTGTCATTGTCATTTATTTATTTATTTTTAATAAATTTATTTCTATTTAGTTTTGGCTGCGTTGGGTCCTCGTTGCTGCACATGGGCTTTCTCTAGTTGCGGCAAGCGGGGCTACTCTTTGTTGTGGTGCACGGGTTTCTCATGACGGTGGCTTCTCTTGTGGCGGAGCGCGGGCTCTAGGCACGCTGGCTTCAGTAGTTGCAGCACGTGGGGTCAGTAGTTGTGGCTCGCGGACTCTAGAGCACAGGCTCAGTAGTTGTGACACACGGGCTTAGTTGTTCCGCGGCATGTGGGACCTTCCCGGATCAGGGCTCGAACCCGTGTCCCCTGCGTCGGCAGGTGGATTCTTAACCACCGCGTCACCAGGGAAGTCCTTGTCATTGTCATTTAATAGTTGAGGGCTGCCCTGGTGGTGCGGTGGTTGAGAGTCCACCTGCCGACGCAGGGGACACGGGTTCGTGCCCTGGTCCGGGAGGATCCCACGTGCTGCGGAGCGGCTGGGCCTGTGAGCCATGGCCTCTGGGCCTGTGCTTCCGGAACCTGTGCTCTGCAACGGGAGAGACCATAACTGTGAGAGGCCCGTGTATCGCAAAAAAAAAAAAGCTGAGAGCTTCTGTCAGCCTGGAGAACAAACTAGAAGTCACATGCTGTCCTTGACCTTTTGTCAAAAACACAAAGATTTAAAAGGATAAACTTTCGTTTGTGTTTGTTACAATTTGTGAACTATTACAGATGCAATTTTAGCCAAATTAATTCTGATGATAGAACCAACCACTAAAAACATTAGGAGAAACTGCCCTTGTTTACAGTCAATAGGATTGTTCGCATAGAAAACCCAAAGGGATCAACAATTACTGGAATTATAAAGAGTCTCAGCAAGGTTGCTGGACAAAACATCAACATACAAAAATCAGTTGGATTTCTGTATATCAGTAATAAACCTCTAGGGAAAATATTTTTTAAATAGGTGTCATTTACATAACAACAAAATGGTAAGATACATAGGAATACATCTAGTAGAAGATGTGCATTACCTTTATGGAGAAAATTATAAAAATTTAAAGCATTAAAGGAAGATCTAAATAAATGGGAGAGATACAAAATAATCTCTGATAGGGTTTGGATAAGATTTAATATTGTAAATTGTTCTATAGATTCAATGCAGTGTCCTTCAGGATCTGAACAGCTTGTTTTGTTTTGTTTTTGTTTTTGTTTTTGTGGAACTTGACACTCTTGATTCTAAAATTTGTATGGAAAGGCAAAAAGGCAGTAATAGTCAAAATATTCCAGAAGAAGTACAACTAGGCAAGGGTACTTGCTCTTCCAGATTCTAAGACTTATTTTAAGTAGTCATCACTATGGTATTGGGTCAGGGAGATGTAAGTAAACCAATGGAACAGAAGAGAGAGTCTAGAAATAGTTCCACAGATCCACACATGGAAATTACATTTCACAGAGGTAGCATTATAGATAAGTAGGGGAAGGAGGAACTGCTTTATAATTGGTGGTAAAGAGTTGGGTATTGACTTGGGAAAAAATGGGATATCTGCTGTACCACTGTATATAAAAATTCCAGGTTTATTAAAGTTTAATTGTAAAAAGCAAAACTTTATTACTTTTAGTAGAAAAATCAGAGAATCAGTTTATGACTTTGGCGTAGGAACGAATTTCTTTAAATAAGACCCGAAAAGTACAAGCCACTAAAATGGATAAATTTGATTTCTTAAAATTGTTTCTCAGTTCATTAGAAAACACCATGAAGAAAGTGAAAAGACAAAATACAAACTGGGAGAAGCTATTTGCAACATCTAAAACTGACAAAGGATTCGAATTCAGATCAAGAACTTCTTCAGATCATAAGAAAAATACAAGTCTCTTAACTGAGAGTTGAGAAAAACACTTGAGTAGGTAGTACAGTGGTCAGAGGAAGCTGGATGTCCAGTAAACATAGGGGGAGAGAAGGTCAGCCTTATAAGTTACCTGAGATTCAGCTGTCCTCCCACTACTCTGAAAAACTAAAAAGGTTAAGCAGTGCAAAGTTTGTCGAGAGGAGGACTATAGATTAGAATAGTTGCTCTGGAAATCTATTTGACAGTACCAGGTAAAGCTGATGGCTGTACCCTGCAGTCCTAGAAAAGATTCAAACACACACAAAGGGGACATGTCTGAGAATGTTCATAGCAGCATTGTTTATGATAGTAAAAAGTTAGAAAATAAATGTCCACCAATAGGAAATTGGATAAATTGTGGCACATTTGTACAATGGAATATTATATACCAGTGAAAATGAGGGAACCAGAGCTATACCTATCAGCCTATTAATAC
Source organism: Kogia breviceps (assembly GCF_026419965.1). NCBI lineage: Eukaryota > Metazoa > Chordata > Mammalia > Artiodactyla > Physeteridae > Kogia > Kogia breviceps. The sequence continues at coordinate 11,214,535 of NC_081329.1, forward strand.
TAAATGAAACAAAGCAACTGCAGAATATGAACAAATTGCGTATATGTGGTATTAGAAAACACGTAAAACATATGTTTCTTAGGGCTATACATATAATTTGGAAAAGCATAAAGAAATACATAGGAATGATAGATAGAAGCCAACTTCAGGCTAGCAGTTACTTCTAGAGTGGAGGTTGGGGGGCTGCAAGTGGGAAGGGGTACACAGGAAGATTCAGCTATGTTCTTATGTTCCCTTAGGCCAGGAGGTAGATGCATGGTATTTCATGTGTTATTTTCTTGGCATGGCTCAATTATTTTATAAGTCTTCAAAGAGTAATTAAGATACTACAAAGGAGAAAGGAAAAATAGGTACTTTTATTTTTAAAAAAAACTAACTTGTCTTTCTTCTCCCCCCCCTTGAATTTACCATATTGATGTTTAGTTTAATTCACATGTTTATAGGAATTAAGACAGCATTTTGAAGGCGCTGCTTAAGTACTCTGCTGTGTTACTATAAAGACATGTATTTCGTAATGGTGTGAGGTTGGGTGTTTTTGCCTGTCAGTGGTTTGCACTGTCGTAATAGCGTCAAGCTGTTCCACCTCTACATACATGCTCTTCTCACGGATTGTCCTCGGCGGTCAGATAGATGGCAGCTGCCCCTGTAGTTCCCACCCTGACTGTACTACAGGGAAAAATATCTGACAGTCTCATAATGTAACTCACTTTGTCTCGGTACTATTGGAATGCCACTGTGTCTACTGGTAGTAAAATATTTTAGTCCTCAGTTTCTCCTGTGCGCCCACAGTGCAGTTTCAGCAGGGCACGTCCAGCGGTCTGGTGCCCACCTGCAGATGGTCCTTGGCGTGAGAAGGGGTTTGTGTCATAATGTAAAGCACCGCACTGCTGCCGACACTGAGAACGTTTTGCTACCAAAACGCTACGTTGAGTGGCGTGCTCATGGTGCAGTTGACTTACACCCTTGACGCAACTCCTTACTTCGTCACTGGGACCAAACAGCAGCCTTGAGTTATAACATTTGTTAATCGGAACTCCTCAAAACAAAGATGGGATTGTAAAAGCTCTTCACAGAACTCCTTCCATTAATAAACTTTTAGAAAAGGGATAATTTATATTTCCTTTGTAATTAGTTGGTGAATATACGTGTTCCCTGGTTTTGATTTACTAAGTTCTCACATGAAATGAGGATTTAAAAGGTACCTTTTTCTTCCGTAGGACTTCAGCCATGGACAGCACTCCTGTCATCAGCACTGCCATCACCCTGCCACACGTGATTGTGGAAAATATCCCTCTCCATGTGAACGCAGGTAACGGCACTCACATTTTATTTGATCAAAAAAATCCAATAAAGGGCTTCCCTGGTGGCGCAGTGGTTGAGAATCCGCCTGCCGATGCAGGAGACACAGGTTCGTGCCCTGGTCCGGGAAGATCCCACATGCCGCGGAGCGGCTGGGCCTGTGAGCCATGGCCGCTGAGCCTGCGCGTCCGCAGCCTGTGCTCCGCAACGGGAGAGGCCACAACAGTGAGAGGCCCGCATACCGCAAAAAAAAAAAAAAAAAAAAAAAAAATCCAATAAGGATTTGTATTTTAGCTTCTAAAATTTTTTTTAACTGTCTATTTTGAAACATGCCCACCATTTATAAAAGTAGATTGTGACCAGTCTTGTTCTATCTATACCTCTACACACTCCTACCCTCGTTATTTTGAAGCAAATCCCAGATACTATGTCATCTGTAAAGATTTCAGTATGCATCTTTAACATTACTGGCTATTTTTCTCAACATGATCACAATACCATTATCATAACTTTAACACTCAGCAATAATTTTGCAATATGATCAGACTCCAGTATTGAAATTTCCCTAGTCGACTCTGAATGTTCTTCAGTGTGTTTTAAGGTCCCTGCGTTGCCGTTCATGGATGTCTAGACTTTTGAAACCTATGGGCAGGCAGACTCCCTCTCCCCGCACTCCCCCGCCACCTCTTCATCACCTCCTCTGCCACCGCCACCTCCTCTCTCGCTTCCTTGGCGTTCATTTGTTAACGAAACTCAGTGCCTACAGCCTGGATTCGCTGATGGCATTGTATCATTTGTTTAAGTGTTTCTCTGTCCCTATGAATTGGTAGTTAGACCTGTTGGCTTGATCAGATTCAGGTTAAAGTTTTTGGCAAGAATATGTCACAGCTCCCGTCAAGGGGCACATAATGTCTGTCATTCCATCTTGAGCCATTATTGATATTAAGGGAAATCTTTTGTAGATTTAAAAAATTATTCCTAAAATATAATTCAGCTCTTGGTAGCCAAGACCCCTATCTAAGTCAAATCAGTTGTAGAAGGAGACTGATTCTTCTTAGCCTGTTTTATCATCGCCCTGTGGCTATTGTTCAATCAGAGAATTTTCTATTTAGCAAGAGTGCAGTGCTGTCTTTAATTCAAATAATCCCATGTCTATAGAATGAGATTTATTTACAAAAAGAACCCATAAATGGTGAGCTGCTTTTTTTTGTTGTTTATTTTTTTAAACCAAGAGTAACGTGTCATCTTTCTCTGCAGATCTGCCGCCATTCGGGCGCGTCAGAGAGTCGTTACCAGTCAAGTATCACCTCCAGAATAAGACTGACTTAGTTCAAGATGTGGAGATTTCTGTGGAGCCCAGTGATGCCTTCATGTTCTCGGGTCTTAAACAGGTACAGGGCATATCTCTTTGGCTTGTTTGTGAAGACACAAAAGTATGGCCAGGAAGTGGAAAGCTGTGCGTTTCGTGTGCAAATGAACGGGTAAGGCCGACTGCGGCCCCTGTTGTTTTGATAGTGGTAAATCTTCAGGCGCTTTTGAAGGTTCACTACAACTTGCTATAGAGCTGGGTTACATGGGCAAAACCCTTTTTGCTTTGAGATCACACATACAGGCTCTTGCTCCGTATCAAACAAGAGTTCACAAATTCTTGGACTACAACAGAATTCCTGAAAATTTAAAAATACCCCTTTTATTACTAATGAGTCTGTGTGTGTGTGTGTGTGTGTGTGTGTGTGTGTGTGTGTGTGTCTTTTAATTTGAGGCCTTGCGGCCTGACTACACAGATCCAAGCTTAATTCCCTTCAGAGCTATCAGTACAGTTTTTAAGAGATTTTGGTCTTGCGTAGAATTTACTTATCTTTGTTTCCTGTAGGCACAATTTTGTTATCTATACATAAAAATAAGTGAGTCAGATGTTTTGATTCATCTATTCAAATCAGGGGTAGAAAAAAGTTCATCAGATTTTTGGGTGGGACATACGCTCTCAGGCAAAACCATGTTGCAGTGAGAATGCTGTCCTCCTCTTCAAAGTGGCGACAGAGGGGGGAGCTCCCTGACGGGCTAGTGGTTAGGATTCTGGGCTTTCTGCCAGGACCCGGGCTCAATCCCTGGTCAGGGAACTGAGGTCCCGCAAGCTGTGCGGTGTGGCCAAAACAAAAACAAAAACTAAACAAAACAAAAGAGAGTGGCAACAGGGACACACCTCAGTGGTCAGTAAGTGCTTTTTATTAACAAGGATGTAATTAGAGCACAAACGTGTTATAACACCCAGTAGCATCCACCCTGACTCACCAGCCATGCCATGACCGGGCATGTCCTGAGTGCTGTGTTTGCTGTTAGATGAAAGTAGAATTACACGTGAAGTATGCTGTAAATCTGTACAGTAATTTAAATTTATAGTATATACCAAATATAATATTAGCTGTAATATGTTGGTTATACACACACATGTATTATCTCTGATGCAACATGCACCTACCTATGTGTACTCATTTGCAAATGAGTAAGCCTTTCTTGATTGTTTTGATCTCTTTCACATATTGACTTAAAAATAATTAGATAATGTAAGATACCAAAAATCTTACCTGTTGGTGTTCTTTCCTAAAGTACAAACACCTTTTCTTCCCCTGAAGTCACTTACCTTATCTCAAAGGTAGAGTCCCTAACACAAAACACAGGAAACAATCTGTTTGTCTCATGTTGACATAATGTTTACAAAGATGCTTTTCTGCACGTTCTCCCATAGCACCCTGTGCCTGTAAAGCCTGCCTTGTCTAAGACACAGGAGATACTGATCCACCCTGTGGTCCCATTGTTAAGCAGGTACAGGTTGCCTTTTAGATGCTGGTAGAAACTGAGAAATCACGCACATGTTTTTATTATGTTTGTTACCTGCATGATCCTGACCTCATTAATTCAGCTGTGTATTTTGGTATCTGGAAGAAGGGATAGGAGAGGGTGTGAATATTTCACCAGAAAGATTTAGGTGTCCTATCATTTGCTAGTAATCTATGGGTGGCGTCGTATAGATGTCGCAAATGTATTTGATATCTATATTTGATCATCTTTCTCTATAACTTTTGTGGTTTAGATTCGATTACGTATCCTCCCTGGCACCGAACAGGAAATGTTGTATAATTTCTACCCTCTGATGGCCGGGTACCAACAGCTGCCATCTCTCAACATCAGCTTGCTCAGGTCTCCCCACTGCACAAATCAACTGCTCAGGCGTTTGATACCCACCAGTATTTTTGTAAAGGTGAGGCTTAGATGTTTCTGCTTTTCAAATTCACTGTCTTGAAAACAAACAAAAGAAGATGTTTTTTCATGTAAACTTCACCAAGTATTTTGAGACTAACAGGATAGGGCTTTGACTGTTACTATATAAATTTGGCAATATTGCTATTCATTTCTATAAAGTTATCATTTTATAGATTTTTTTTTAGATTTCTATTTTATAGATATTTTTAGATCTAATTCCAAAGAATTTTTATTCCGTTGGGTAAAGATTTATCTTTATGGCATCCTTAAACATGGTTTTTCTTTGGCGTTCAGTAAAGTATATTTCTATTTTTGATTTTCTTTTTTTATTTCTTTATTTTAATTTTTTGTTTACTTTTCTAAAGTATGTTTTTAAATTGTAGTTAATTTGTAACTATTTTTAATCAAAATGGATTAACTTTCTGAATACAGTCCCTGAACTTTTCTGATTCTAACTATGTAATACTACTGGGTTTGGGTCTTTTCTGAAAATGATCACCAGTCAGAAACTGTACTCTGGTTTAATGTTTTGATTTTTTAACAGTGATACGATTTCCAGGTTCCTGCAGTAAAGGACTCTGTAGGATTGTTGTCGCTTTGCCTCGGGTTAAGCCACTCTTGATGCCTAAATTAAGGCTGTTTCTCCAGATAGTTCTGGTTTCCCTTGGTAACCAGAGATACATAAACATATATGAATCCTGTGTGTTCTCTTTTTCTATTGTTGTTGTTGTGGGGTTTTTTAATAATTGATAGAGGATCACCCTCTTTTTAAAATTAATTAGTTAATTAATTTATTTATTTTGGGCTGCACTGGGTCTTCGCCGCTGCGTGCGGGCTTTCTCTAGTTCCGGCGAGCGGGGGCTACTCTTCGTTGCAGTGCGTGGGCTTCTCATTGCGGTGGCTTCTCTTTATGTGGAGCACAGGCTCTAAGTGTGTGGGCTTGAGTAGTTGTGGCACGTGGGCTCAGTAGTTGTGGCTCGCGGGCTCTAGAGTGCAGGCTCAGTAGTTGTGGCACATGGGCTTAGTTGCTCCGTGGTACGTGGGATCTTCCCGGACCAGGGCTCGAACCCATGTCCCCTGAACTGGCAGGTGGGTTCTTAACCTCTGCGCCCCCAGGGAAGTCCCTTGTGTGTTCTCTTTTTATTTTAAGTTTAACCCCCATTTTGGATAACAAGTTACAATTTCCTTTTTGGTATCTGTCAGGCTTTGGGGAAGCCTTGTTTATATAATCTGGGATTTGGTAAATTATAAGTTAGCCTGTGGTCATGTATCCGTCGTAATCTTCCCACCTCTTACCTTTCCAGACTTACACAGTTTTGTTGTTGTTGTTTTTTTTTTTTTTGCATCTGCAAAAAAATCATTTTTATTAACCCTCTAAGCTTCTATTCTGTACCATACTTTTATTTTTTATTTTTATTTTTTTAACATCTTTATTGGAGTATAATTGCTTTACAATGGTGTGTTAGTTTCTGCTTTATAACAAAGTGAATCAGCTATACATATACATATATCCTCGTATCTCCTCCCTCTTGCATCTCCTTCCCTCCCACCCTCCCTATCCCACCCCTCTAGGTGGTCACAAAGCACCGAGCTGATCTCCCTGTGCTATGCAGCTGCTTCCCGCTAGCTATCTATTTTACACTTGGTAGTGTATATATGTCCATGCCACTCTCTCACTTGGTCACAGCTTACCCTTCCCCCTCCCCGTGTCCTCAAGTCCATTCTCTACGTCTGCATCTTTATTCCTGTCCTGCCCCTAGATTCTTTAGAACCTTTTTTTTTTTTCAGATTCCATATATATGTGTTAGCATACAGTATTTGTTTTTCTCTTTCTGACTTCACTGTGTATGAGTCTCTAGGTCCATCCGCCTCACTACAAATAATTCAATTTCGTTTCTTTTTATGGCTGAGTAATATTCCATTGTATGTATGTGCCACATCTTCTTAACCCATTCATCTTTTGGTGGACACTTAGGTTGCTTCCATGTCCTGGCTATTGTAAACAGAGCTGCAGTGAACATTTTGGTACATGACTCTTTTTGAGTTATGGTTTTCTCAGGGTAGATGCCCAGTAGTGGGATTGCTGGGTCATATGGTAGTTCTATTTTAGTTTTTTAAGGAAACTCCGTACTGTTCTCCATAGTGGCTGTATCAATGTACATTCCCATCAACAGTGCAAGAGGGTTCCCTTTTATACCATACTCTAAAATTATTATTTTTTAAATCTCATAATTTTGGATCTCCTGTGTTTAAACGGTGGCCTTTTTGTTCTTTTAAGACTTTATTTTTTTTAGAGCAGTTTCAGGTTCACAGCAAAATTGAGAGGAAAGTACAGAGATATCCCATATACCGCCTTCCTGCACACAACAGTGGCTTGTTTCACATTTCCGCCTCCTGACTCTCTAAAGCCACGTCCCTTGCTGTCCTCACTGTCGTGTCTGAGGTCACCCTGCAGGGGAGAGGTCACGACTGGGTTGGGGAGTAGCGGTGGGATAGGTGGCCTCTGATGTCCGTTTAGCTGTTTGACCCTCCGAAGTTTGCTCTTCCTAAACTCAGAAGTATGGCTCTCATCAGCGTGAAAGTACTTATCGATGTACAGACCCGATCCTATTCTAGCCGAACAAACAGAGCTTGTTTGAGATGTGAGAGTTGATCATGTTGAGGTTCCCATCAATTAATCTCTTTCATTCCTTTCCCTGAAGTGCTCAGAACACTCACACTAATCCCAGATAAATCTAGTTCCGTCTTCTGATTTTCTTTCACAGTAAACCTTTTCTGGGTGGTGGTGTTTTAGTCCATAAGGAAAGGTTCCAGAAAAATAAACATTCGTAAGTTTTAACCTCATCAGCACACCCTCTCCTAACTGCCATGATCTTTTCTCTAAATGTAAGAACCATCTTCTAGTTAACTTGACTGCTGCTAAAAACATTGACTGGATTATTCAGAGCCAGCTCCTTTATCATCTGGGCAAACTCAGTAATTAAAATTGTTTTACCTGTCACACTAAAGGCAGAGAATGAGGATTACCCTTTTTTCCACTTCATGAACAATCGCTGACTAAAATTTGACATCCCGTCATCCCTTTATTAAACTTTAGACCTGTGCTATTCCAATATGGTAGCCGCGAGCACGTGTGCCTGTTGAGATCAAAATGAATTAAAACTTAGTTTAAAGTTTAGTTACCAGCTGCACTAGCCATATCCCAAGCGCTCGGGAGGCAGGCAACTAGCAGCAGTGACGTGGAGCGGTTCCACCTCACGGACAATTTTGTTGGACAGCGCCGCCCTAGAACAAGCTTGGATCCGTATTTTTCTTCCTTCGCAAAACAGATTTGTTTTCTTTTTTTTTTTTTTTTTTTTTTTTTTTGTGGTACACGGGCCTCTCACTGTGTGGCCTCTCCCGTTGCGGAGCACAGGCTCCGGACGCGCAGGCTCAGCGGCCATGGTTCACGGGCCCAGCCGCTCCGCGGCATGTGGGATCTTCCCGGACCGGGGCACGAACCCGTGTCCCCTGCATTGGCAGGCGGACTCTCAACCACTGCGCCACCAGGGAAGCCCCAGATTTGTTTTCTTATTGCATGATAAGGAAACAGATTTATTGTTCTCTGTCCCTGTCTGTAAAGCTGTGTTTGGTAAGGATTTGACCTGGGGGGGGGGCATTTATTCTGTTTCTAAAACTAAACGTCCTCCACGAGTCATAAAAATTACATGAAGTATGAAAGAGCAGCAACCCGTTCCTTTGTTCATCCCATCCAGATGCCTGACCGCCGCGCACATGCACACGTGCATACGTACGTACACGAAGCTGCCCAGCAACAGCTCAGAGCGGGAGTGCCCCCTTCTCTGCTCCCGGGAGCCCACAGGAATCAGCTGCTTGAAACACAGCAGTGGGCTCGTGGTGCTGAGGTGGTCATGCTAATCTAGTTCATGCCCCAAACACCGTCTCTCATGCTTTTGCCACACAGGTCTGCTAACGTACATCGGTAAAGTTGTCAGCTGCAAGAATTTCATTCTTTTAGCTACTCCGTGACTCTCTGGGGGTGTTGCTGACCTGTCAGAAATTTTACACCTAAAAACAGTCGTGATACCTTTTAATCACTCTTAGTTTTTCTTCTTCTGATGTGATGTTTTAAATTTTTTCAATCACTGAACTTCGAGAAAGGGAAATTTTGTTTTTATCTGCTGCTTCAGTCCTTGTCGTCTTCGTTGTTAATACCCTAGAGTTCACTGTGAATCACTGTTTCTCAAACAGGAGATTGGGAAGCCTTGAGTCCCAAAGAGCTTGCTGTTAGCTCAGGCTTGTGGCCTGCTTAAAGCTCGGGACACAGGCTGAGCAAGGGAGAAAGAGGATAAAGCTTTACCGCTTGAGCAGGAATGGTGGCCAGGTTCCCTTTCACACGCGGTACGTTGATAGATCGGTGGTAGCTGCCAGAACACCAGGTTAAGAGAAGAGTAGTGACGAGGTAGATTCCGCGGGTGGGTGTGATCGGCTGGTGATGCTGCCACCGGGGCAGAGGGAGTGGGCAGCGTGGAGGCTGTGCGGTCACCATCCCCGGCTCACGGGAAGAGAGAGGGTCGGGGAAAGGAGGAAAGCAACACATTTTGTTTGGGTACCTGCACACGCCTATTCTGTTTTCGTGAGACACTTCCAAGAACTTCAAAATGTCTTCAGTTAATAGCGCTACTACCGTTGCCATTATCATTTTGTAAACCCGTTTTGTTTTCCACTCGGCAGCCCCAGGGCAGACTCATGGACGATGCCTCCATTGCTGCCGCGTGACGTTCAGGACGGGCCTCGGCTGTTGTTACGGAGACGCTGGACATAACTGTATAAGTTTTTCATGGTGAACTGTAGCTTGATCGTGGTACAAGTTAATCTTTGCTGTTTTTTAATGGATGTTATACCAACTCTTCAGAGGAACTCATGCTTAAAATATTAGGAAAATCTATCCTCTCATAGCTTCACTAATAAATATTTGAAATCTGTCAGTGTGACGTGGAAGGATGTCAGTCCTTTGTTACTGTTGAAAGTCATTTTATGGATAGTGACGTCTTTTCAAAGTAAGGGATTTGCACACGCAGTGGCCGAGGAAAGTTAAGCATCTGAAATATGACTGGACGAGGGGAACGCGCGCCAGCGTCTGCCCCAGGAAAGTTCTGAGTCCCCGGGTGTCTCTTTCAGAGTTGGCTAAACCGGAGGTAAATCCATCCTCGTGAATCTAGCGTGCGCTCAGAATACATACACAGGAGCCGGAAAGCAGTCACGTGACCGATGCAGAAAACTTCCAGAAAGTTTTAAAGCAGTTTAAGATGTCTAAAAAATATCTTTGCTTACCATCAAAACATGTCAAATAGGTTCAGCTTGCAGCTAAAACGTGGATCATGTATGAAACAGGTTTGTATGTATAAGTGTGTTAATAAGATCCTTACCCATCAGTATCTGAACTGCAAGATTCTGATTCTAAGCATAATTCCCTAAACTAAAAGTTTTTGAGAAAGGCGCAAGGTCTAAATAAGAGCTTTTAGTTATGTTGTGCAATTTGAAAAGAACTATTTAAAACTTTTGAAAATTCATGTAAATAAAAATCATATTGTGAAAATCCTCTTTGTTAAACTATCTTAATTTAAAACTACCCCATTTCCCAGAGATTTTTATTATTTAAAAGTGTAGGAGTTTCAAAAAGGAAAAGAATAATGTAAATAAATACATCCTCTTTCAGATATGCTTGTATGTATCTTCTATTTATTTTGCGCTTGTTTGATTTCAGCTCCGTGGAACAGCTTTTACTAAGAACACGGTTGCAGAGGCATGGTGGAGAGTGTAGGACTAGAAATAGATCCGTCTTCTGGAGCCGGTGCTACTCACCTTCGGGGAGACCGGGGCGGTGACGGGCTGGGAGGACGTGAGTTCCCTGTTACCACAGCTTTACAGGTGGAGGCCACGGGAGTTTGTCGGATTGTCTAGAGCCAAATCCCAGGTCCGGTGACTTAGTTCATGATTCCCTTTGTGTGTCTCTGTTCTTACCTGTAAGATGAGGAGGAGGATGATACTGTCTCACAGACTTGGTATGAGAAGGATAAAAATTAAATACACAAGAGGAACTGTGAACAAAAATTTCATGAAATAATGCTTTCTATATGCTCTTATATTTTATGTCCTACTCCGTTTTGTTAAAAATATTCCTGGTTTAGCCTGCTGAATTGATTTCATGACTCACTAAGGGGATGTAACGTGATGTTTGAAAAACTCAAAGGTCCGTCTCATGCCGTGCTTATGTAATAAAGTTCTCCTGTGCTAACGCCGCCGTCGTCAAGCACAAAGTACTGAGTGCGTGTTAGAGCATTGGATCATTGGCATCCGCTTGAAAATTGTCAGCCTCGATGCCAGTGTGATTTGTGTGAGTGTAGATACACCACATAAACAGGTCTGTGCTTTCCCTCAGTAGCGTAATCCTTTCTCAACCAGGAATTCTCCCATGTCGTTCATTTTACTGTGAATGTATTCTATTCACTGATTTTTAAATTGCAAGTCTGAATTCAGAAATACGTGAAATCATGATCTTCCTGGGTCCCCGAAACAAAACTGTCACAGTATTGCAGGAGCTGTTGGCTCACTAAGGTTACGAGTGTCCAGAAGGACCTCAGAGTCTTTGCCTGCCTCTGTGCACCAGCCACAGTCACCTGTCCCTCGTGAGAGGACCCTGTCTTCTGTCTTAGTACCGTGTTGCCATTTGATTCTCAGTATTACTCCTTACCAGTATTGTGCACCACTCAGGGGTATAAATTTTTTTTTTTTTTTTTTTTTTTTTTTTTTTTTGCGGTATGCGGGCCTCTCACTGCCGTGGCCTCTCCCATTGCGGAGCACAGGCTCCGGACGCGCAGGCCCAGCGGCCATGGCTCACGGGCTTAGTTGCTCCGCGGCATGTGGGATCCTCCCGGACCAGGGCACGAACCCGCGTCCCCTGCATCGGCAGGCGGACTCCCAACCACTGCGCCACCAGGGAAGCCCAGGGGTATAAATTTTTAAATATAGCATTTAAAATTTGGAATTTGGGGGAGCTGTGTATTAAAGTTTGACTCCTGATTATTGAAGGTAAGAGCTGGTGGATAATCAGTGTTGCGTGTTACCAAGAGGATGAGGATGCTATTGTCTTTGGCATAAAATTAATTTCCAATTTGCTGAATTTTATATATCTGTGATCCTAAAAGTACAACTGCCACTCAGTTTTCCTCAGAAAGTCTTAGATTCTTTATCCTTGGGCTCTTACATTGAATTTTTAAAAATATCTTCACGTTACTTGAAAAAAAAGATTCTTTACATTCATTTTCATTTAGTCATTTCTTTCATAGCCCATTAATAACTCCGCCCAGAATATTAAAAGCCTCTTTCTGGATACTGTTCTTAACAATAGGTGTTAAGAAATCTGAGCTGTAGGGCTTCCCTGGTGGCAAAGTGGTTAAGAATCCACCTGGCAGGCGGAGCCTTTGGTGTGCGAGCAAGCTTTGCTCCTTTCCAGCTGCCAGGGCCGTGGGAGGGACGTCATGGCCCGTTACCCCTGCTGTCTCCTATGTGCCGGCACAAACGCCATGCCACGGCCTTGGCACCGGGGCTGCAAGGGATTGGGTTTGGTGCCCTAACGGGGCCCATGGCTTCAGGACAGGGGTCCCCACCCTCAGAAGAGGGAGTGAGACAGATCGGCTATAAAATGTCGGCAGAGGCAGTAATGCGCGGTGGTTAATGCTGATATTCCGGACCCCAGACTTTCTGGTTTTTCATCTTGCCTCTTACTCGCTCTGTGAACGCGGACTGTTTATTTAACCTTCCCCCTGTAAAGCCAGGTTGCAGATATCCACACCAGTGTATCAGTTATCTACTGCTGAAGAGCAATGCCACTACACGCACAGTGGCTTGAAACAACGCATATTTATTGTCTGCACTTTCCGTGAGTCAGGAATCCAGGCACAGCTCAGCCAGGTCCTCAACGAGACTGAAGTCAAGGGGTCTGGCCGGGCTGAGGTCTCATCTGAGACTTGACTGGGGGAGGATCCACTCTCAGGCTCACCAAAGGCGTTAGCAAAATGTGTGACCTTGTGGTCGTAGGACCAAGGGACTCATTTCCTTGTTGGCTGGTGACCAAAGGCCATTTGCTTTCTCAAAACCAGCCGGCGGGGGGAGAGGCTCCAGCAAGCCAGGCACTATAATCACACACATGTTATCATGTCCTCTCTGCTGTATTCTAGTGAGTAAAAGCAAGTCCCAGGTCCCACCCACCACTCACTCAAAGGTATGGCTGGGGTCATGACACAAAGGTGTGAGCACAGAAGATGGGGATCCTGGGGTCACCTGTAGAGTGTGTCTACCACAGTGCCTCATAGGGTGATGGGGAGGAGGCAGTGAGTTAATACACATCAGACTCTTAGAAGAGAACCCTTTCTTGGGAAGCACGGTGAGCTTTTTTTTTATCGAGGTACTATTGACATACAACATTATATTAGTTTTCAGGTGCACAACATAATGATACAATATTTGTATGTATTGCAAAATGATCACCACAATAAATCCAGTTAACATCCATCACTAAAAAAAAAAAAAGAAAGAAAAAGAGAATCTGCCTGCCAGTGCAGGGGACACGGGTTCGAGCCCTGGTCCGGGAAGATCCCACACGCCATGTAGGAACTTACCCGTGCGCCACAACTACTGAGCCTGAGCTCTAGAGCCTGCGAGCCACAACTACCGAGCCTGCGCTCTAGAGCCTGTGCTCCGCAACAAGAGAAGCCACCACAGTGAGAAGCCCGCGCACCACAACGAAGAGTAGCCCCCGTTCACCACAGCTAGAGAAAGCCCGTGTGCAGCAACAAAGACCCAACGCAGGCAAAAAAAAAAAAAAAAAAAAATTCTGAGCTGTGATTTCCACATTGGCATTGCAGTGAAAGAGGGGGTGCTTTCAAGGACAAAACAAGTGGAAAAGTTAAGCTTACTCTTGTAATGGGGAGTGTCTGTGTAGTCCCAGCACACACCTTTCCTCTTGACCTAAAACCCCAGAAAAGGCACTGGAAGTGTCCCAACTCCTAGTGTAAAAAAATACTTGAGATGGGTTGTGTTATTTAATGGTTGAGTGAATAAACAGTAATGACTATAATTGTCAAGAAGCAGTTAGGTACAGCATTAGTAATTAGAGATTGTTGAAAATGAACACATGACGCCGAATAGAAATGTGCACTTTCTCTTGCTTGTGGATTTGTTGTGAAACATTTCTACCGAGGGCTCCTCAAGCCATCCTGTGGGGGGCCCCGTCACCATCTTCCTTTTCTTTTAGCCAACGATGCCATTCTCAGACACAGCTACTAAAGAACTGCATACAATTCACTGAATGAGTATGAAATCCCATGTTTTCATGCATGAGAAAAGAAATTTGTAGTTTAAGTATATTCGGGTTCTCTCCAAAGGTCAAATTTATGAGAAACTTTCCCTTCCACTCAATTTACTTGTGCCTGAGAACAAAAGAGAAAGTGATCACCGGGCCTTTTGTGCCTGCTTTCTGAAGCGTGTTTTACCAGAGGGGAACATGTAACCAAAGTCAACCCTGCCAGGCACACCTGCATTTCAGGTGACATATACCATGCAAGTGACAGGTCGAGCCATGTTTTAAATTCTGTTTTCTCCCTCCCCAGTCGTTGAGAGAATGCAAAACTCACAGCCACCTTGAAGTAGTTTTTCATTTATAGAATACACCCTTACCCAGAATGTATCAGCCTGCCTGGCGTATGAGAACTGGCAAATAATATCTTTATTAGGTTGGTCAGGATTTCTAAACCATGTATATTTCCCAAATGATAATTACTGATATTCTTGAGGGCTACAGTGTGCCAGGCAATTTTGTTTTATCTCATTTAATACTCATAAAAGCCCACCGTGGTGTAGGTACTGTTATTATCCCCATTTTAAAGATGTGGAAACTGAGGCACAGGGAGGTTAAGTAACTTGCCTAATGTTCTGGTTATCACCGCAAAACAAATCATCCCAGTACTTGATAGCTTAACGCAACAATTATTTTTTATGGTTTCAGTGGGTCAGGAATTCAGGAAGGGCTTGGCCAGGTAGTTCTGGTTTGCCGTCAATCAGGTAGTTGCTCATCGGACAGTAGCTGGAGTTAGGATAGTGGCGATTGTGAGAACGAGGGAGCTGAAGCCGTATGGGGCTAGCCAGGCATCTCTCCATTTAGTCTCAGGACCTTCCCATGTGGTCTTTGGGCTTCCTCACAGCATGGCGGTCTCAGGGTAGTTGGATGCTTACATGGCAGCGCAGAGCTCCAGTGTGGGTGGTCTAGCTAGCAAGGTGGAAGATGCATTGCCTTCTATGACCTGGCCTTGTATATCACGTGACATCACTTCAACTATGGTCACAGGCCCATTCACATTTAAGAGGAGGGAATATAAACCCTACTTCCTGGTGGGGAAATGGCCACGTCCTAGAAGAACAGGGGGGACAGGAGAGATCATTGCAGCCATCTTTGGAAAACACAATCTGCCCTACCCAACGGCACAGCAACTGACGGAAGAGCTGAGATTCAAATCAAGGCACTGCCTGAAGAGCCCACATGCTTAACCACTATGCTACACAGCCACCACTCTAGTGCTGCCAGTGTTTGCTCCTAAATAAATGAGTTTAGGCTAAATATGGATTTGATGACTGAGGCATTATGCATTCTGTGAATTAAGACCTGTTCTTGGGACTTCCCTGGTGGTCCAGTGGTTAAGACTTCATGCTTCCAGTGCAGGGGATGTGGGTTCGATCCCTGGTCAGGGAACTAAGATCCCACAAGCTGTGCAGCACAGCAGAAAAAAAGAAAAAAGAGGAAAAAAAGACCTGTCCTTAAGTCTATGGCAATAAAGCTGTTGACCTTAATTACACATTGAATTCCAAGTGTTTATTTATTTATTTTTCAGTATGCGGGCCTGTCACTGTTGTGGCCTCTCCCGTTGCGGAGCACAGGCTCCGGACACGCAGGCTCAGCGGCCATGGCTCATGGGCCCAGCCGCTCCGCAGCACGTGGGATCTTCCCAGACCGGGGCACGAACTCGTGTCCCCTGCATCGGCAGGCGGACCCTCAACCACTGCGCCACCAGGGAAGCCCCCAAGTGTTTATTGAGAGCCTACCATGGGCCAGTTTCTGTGCTGGTTGCTAAAGCATAAAGGAATCCTCTTCCTGAAGATCAGTGGTCCAGCAGGAGACACTGGCATGCAAACACATTCCACTGCCATGAGATTACTGCAGTAGAAGTGGGTACAAGACTGGTGAACTGATGGGATGTGTGGGAATTGCTTTAAAATGCTCCAGAAAACAAAAACAAAACACAAACCAGGTTGGGGAGAAGTGGATGAAACAGGATTTTTTTAATGTTAGTAATTGTTAAAAGTGGGTAAAGGGTGCCTGGGGGCTGTACTTTTGGATATAAATAAAAGATACAAGGTAGAAAGGAACCCCAGTGGAGGTGATTATAGGGTTCGAGTGATGAAGCAGCAGAGAGGCCTGGCTTCCTCCAGAAGTGACCCTCGCGTTGTTTTCATGATCCTCATGAAATTACTCTGTGTTTTTCTTGTATGGGAATGTGTTTCCATCATCCTTGAACAGTTCCTGTTATGTGAGCTGGGTTTTGAGGGCACATAAAAGTTTGTAAAGTAAACATATCAGGGAAGAGCTTTGCAGGTGATGAAGGGGTGCTGGCTGGCGTCCACACCAGGCGGCCCCCAGGCTCACCGAGCGTTCATAGTGTAGACAGACCTGTCCAGCGCTGAGTAAAGCTGGCTTTGTTTTTCCTACCCGAGAGGTTCCTATTCAGTGATAAGAGAATTAGGGGAGGCCTGAAACTCACTTACAACGGAAAGAATGCTTGCTGCTGTCAGCACTGCTGCTTCTGGAGGGCAGGGCTTTTCCTGTTGGAGTTCGAGGATTTTTGATCGAAGCGTGTCTTCTTGTTAGTTGTATAATGCTTATTCGAGTATTGAAGAATTGTAGCTTGAGAAATCTTTGACGCTGGGTGATAATCAAAAACCACTGTCTCAGCAAAGGACTGAATCCCAAATGCCAAATTTAACAGGAAACAATAAGAAGCGCTACATTCAAGATGTGTTTAAATATTGAATCGTTTAAACACAGGGTGGGAGGAGCTCTGTGATAGTTCATGCGTTTATCAGAGGTGTTAGCGCTTACCAGTTGTTCAGACTACATTTGCAATATTTTCTCTACTTCTAATCGCTACCCTTTATTTTATTTCATTTTTATAGTGAAAATTTTCAAACATACACAAAAGTAGAGACAATAACACACTTCCATGCTTGTACTCAGCTCCGTAGCCATTCATACTTTGCCATCTACCATCTACATGATATTGCACCCACATCCATTCCCCTCTTACGTAATTTCACCCATAAATAAAAGGACTTTTTGAAAACATAACCACAATACCTTATTACATCTCATAATTACCAGTATTACCTTAAAGGTTGCCTGATACACAATATATGTTCAATTTTCCCTGATTGACTAAACAGTCTCTTTACAGTTGGTTTGCTTGAATCAGCATCCAAACAAGGTCCATTATTATATTTAATTATGTCTCAAGTTTTTTTTGAGTTTCATTTAATGTAGAACAGTCCCCTCCTCCTTTCCGTCCCTTATCATTGACCTGTTGAAGACATGCAGTCAGCGTTTTGTAAAATATTCCACATCCTGGTGTTGGCTGACTGCTTCCCCAGGGTGTCATTTGGCTTGTTTCTCTGTCCCCTGGATTTCCTGAGGACTGGGAGTTAACAGTTCAAAGCTTGTCTGAGTCCCCTTCTGGCTGCCTCCCCGCTGCTTTTTGTCTGTAATCATATCTCGTAGTTGACATGCTACACATCCTATTGCCACACAGGTCCGATTGCCTCACTTTTAGTCACACTAAGATGGATCAATGGGTTTAGAGAATGACAGCCTAATCCCTTTATTATAAGGTTCAGCTGAACATCCATCCATGACAATTGTCTGAATCAGTTCATTAGAAGTTGCAAAATGTAATTTTAATATACTGTCCTGCATTTATTGGCTGGAATTATGCTATATAGAAGCTTTTTTCCCCCCTCATCTACTAGGTTTATTTAATTACCCTAAAATATAGTTCCTATAGGAAAGAGAATTTTTAATAACTTGATTCTTTCTCTTTATAATTTTCAGGATAATGAGTGGTAACTTCACTAACTCTCGCGTTATTCAAGAGCTTTGGTTTTCATTTTGGTTTGTTGGTTGTCTCCTTTTCTCCCCTCTTTTTATGAAATAATCATGTAAATGAAAGGCTGGAGGACAGGGAGGTTGGTGTGATGGCCTTCTGGCATCGTGGTGGCAGCTGTCACCTTCTCTAAAGAACACCCAGCGCCCTCCACCTGGCTTCTTCGGAACAGAGGGATCCTGTGCCTATACTCACCTGCTTAGAGCTTCTGCTTTGAAAAGTAAAGTTGACAAGGACTCTTCAGCTGTAAGGATAAGACCAACAAGAAAACTTCTACAAACTGGTATCGGACATCCACTCCTGCAGACCTCTGCCAACCACACACTTCAAATCAATATTATAGATGTTTCAAGTGATTCCCTTGGGGAATCAGTGCAAGAGCCTGACATGGCGGAGTGATTAAATGATGTTTCATCAATGGATTTTATACGAATTCTTTGAAAACCGGTGATCACTGCATGATGGATCTTTCAACACCGACACAGATACTGGTAAAAAAATTATTCAGGACACCTGTTAAAGACAGTTAGCCAGACTTCTTCAAGAGGGGCCATTGCAATGCGGTTTTGTAGGGGAGAGAGATTGATTCAACTCCAACTCCGACAGGGACAAATGTGGATTTGTAGGCAAGGAGCAGGCGGGGGTCAGTGGATGGGAAATTACTGGTATGGGAATGGGAACGGGAAACCCCAAGGGGTAAGGGGGCTCTTGCTAGACCAACTCAACAGAATTCTGGCTGAAGGCAGCCGAGGGTGGTCAAGTACCAAGGTGGGGATCTCCATGAAACTGATTTAGCAGGATTCTCGCCCAAACAGGACTCTCCAAGGACTGGAAGAGAAGCCCAAGTCGGGCCTGGTTGAACAGAGGTGCTCAGAGGAGCCTGATCAAAGTTTGGTCAAAGGAGAGAGCCTGTGTCCATACCCACCTACAACCATTAACCACAATGTTTTATTTTTCAGGTTAATCATTCCTCCTCCTCTATCAGGTAGTAGAATGTTTACTGTTCTCAAAGTCAAGTGTGTCTGAGCGCGCTGGGCAAAGCTGAACCTTTCAAGTGTTGCTTCCCCCTCCCTCATAGAAGAAGAAAACCAGGGCTGCTCCTTCCGAGGCTCGAGGCTCCGTGCAAGAGAAACTCCGGCTCACTACCCAGGACGGTGTCGGCTGACTGACTCCGGGTTCTGCGAAGCAGAAAGAAATTTCCAAAGCGGTTAGACAGGCTGGGTGACTTCGGGACAAGGAGCCTTTATGTTTTAAAACCGGAACCCAGCTGTGACGAGCAAGCGGAAAGGTTTTCTTGTACCTGCTGGAATGACCTGTAGAAGGCCTGGCTGGGCGGACGAGCACGGTCTCTGCACGCACGCTCCCTGCCACGCATCCCCGCGTCCCCCCCGGGCTCGCGCTGCACCCATGCGGGGACCCGGCTCCCGGCTGGAGCGGCGGCGAGCTGAGCCTGAAGGAGTTCACAGGCCCCCAGCGCCTCTGAGCCGGACGTTCACCCCGCTGCGATCACCCCTCGCTTAAACGTGGTGCAGCCACTTCCGGAAAGCGGGCAGGATGCCACGCTCAGAGAGGCCTCCGCAGCGAGTTTCTAAAGCTAATGCAAAACGCCTTCTAAGGATTTTGCAAAGCCCACCTAGGAGGTGAAGTGGTGTCAGTTTTACCCTTTCTTTGCAGGAGGAATCATAGTCCAGAAAGACAGAGGATGTGTCTAGCTCAGAACCTCCAGGCCACTTGCAGGTGTCTGGGGTCTGCGGGGGCCGTTCCCCCCGGGGTCCTAACACCCTGGCATCCCCAAGCCCTCCTCACCCCAACCCGCCTCGGATGCCGAAGAGAAGAGTGGAGAAGCTCTGTGTCCAGAGGAAGGTGGCTGGTATCTGAAAGGGAGGTCAGGGGTCGAGGGCAGTGGACTCAGGTGCCTCTGGAATGTCCTCGCCCGGAAGGGAGAGTGGCCTGCACTTCGGATGCCAGCGCTGTCACACCCAGGTCCCTCCTTCATTCTGTCTTTTCTGTTTGGTTTGGCAGAGCTGCAGAGCTCTCAAGTGGGGCCTGAACCTTTCTTTGTAAGAAGGGCCCTCCTCCCTGGTGAAATCACCTTCGCTCTATACTGTTGCAGAAAAAAGCAAGGTACAAAAC
The DNA here is from genome assembly GCF_026419965.1 of Kogia breviceps. NCBI lineage: Eukaryota > Metazoa > Chordata > Mammalia > Artiodactyla > Physeteridae > Kogia > Kogia breviceps. The sequence continues at coordinate 11,234,493 of NC_081329.1, forward strand.
CGTGTGTGTGATACGATCTTGTTTTGTAAGACAAAACGAAACATATGCTACAAAAACACATATACATACTCAAAGAAAAAAGACCGGAAGTATATGCACCAAATTCTCTTTTTGGATTATTGGATTATAGATGATTTTAATTTTCTTCATTTTACTTATCTGTTCTAAAGTGTTTTCAACAGTAAATGGGTTGTTTTCTCACAAGAAAAAATGACCAATGTTATTTTTAAAAAGAAAAAGAAAACACAGTATCACAGCACCAGTGGGAAGAGAGTCCACGGATGAGCACGCCTGGTGATACGATACCAGTGTACCCACCAGAAGCACCCGTGTGGATCCCTGGAGAGATTCTGAAGATAAAGATCTGCTCCTGTTCTGCGGCCACTCAAGGAAGAAGCAGATGAGCCACCACTGTGGTTGTAACCATGATGCTTTTCTCTTACCCAGAAGGTTCCTCAGGAGGTTGGTGACTCTGATCTGTTGCTTGACAACATGTTCATTGACCTGGTTCTCTTCCAATTGCCAGTCCTCTACGGCTGGGGGAATTCTCCGTCGTGTCTCAGCTTTTAGATTGCAGGAAGCAGATCTCGATTTAGATCTCTGACGAGGGGATGATGTCAGAGGGACCCGAAGAGCTTCAAAGTCTTAACTAGTAGCTTCCTTCTTGCCACAGAATCCTAAATGGGCCTCTTCCAGCGGAACCACAAGATTGTAAGTGCTCCAAAGACACGTTTTCTTCGCTGATCTGTCTCTAGCTCCTAGAACCATTCCTGACACATTAGAAGGGACTGGTAGGGCTTCCCTGGTGGCGCAGTGGTTGAGAATCCGCCTGCCGATGCAGGAGACACGGGTTCGTGCCCTGGTCTGGGAGGATCCCACATGCCGCGGAGCAACTAAGCCCGTGAGCCATGGCCGCTGGGCCTGCGCGTAAAAAAAAAGAAGGGACTGGTAAATATTTATGGCATATATTGATAAACTACAGACTTACTCTTTGGCACTCCCAGTTTTTGAGATTTCTCTTTTCTGTTCTTTCTTACTTCTTGCCCTCTCTCCCTCTTCTTTTTTTTTTTTTTTCTCACTTTTACATCTATACACGAGAACGCCTTCCTCACCCACCCCGTGCCCATTTGTCATTTGCCCACTACGGATCCAGTCATTCACTAAAAAAATGGGCCCGTCTGAATGACAATGAAACCCAGAGGCTGCAGCCATGCCTGATCCCTAGAAGCTTCCAAGTCCCATCCCCACAAAGTCTTGAGGCATAGAAGCGCCGAGACCAAAACCCAAATGATGCCAACTGTGCCCGTTATTCTCGTTTCCAGCTCCCTGTAAATGTGGGAGTGACTGGAACATCGGTAACCCACACTAAGGACGCCAACGATCTTTGTCAAAAAGTGAGAAAGAGAAGGTTTATCAGACACGGCAGGCCAAGGGGCCAAGGTAATTTGTGTAATTCAGACACCAGAGGCACCGGCCAATGTTTCCCTTTGCAAAATCCTCTTGTCTTTCCGCAAGCTCTGTTTCTGTGTCCTGTGGCCCAGTGAAAGCTCTAGACAGTAGAAAATGCTATCTCTGGGGAAGGGGAGACTTTTCTAGAACGGTAAAATAGGATGCAGATTGTAATGATATTTCGTTTTTTGGATGTTTCTTCCAAAACTCTGTATGGCATTTTCATGCCATAAAAGAATGGAGTCACCAGCCCAAGGCCTCAGTAAAGCGGGACAGTCCTAGGAGGAGTTGGACAGAGGCCCTTGAAGATGTCACTCTCCCTCCCACTTCGTGTTCTTCCTTTCCTTGTGTCTTCGGGACCCCAATTTGTGAGAAAATTGTATTTCCTGAATTTGGAGTCCCGGTCGCCTCCCTATGGATATAAGGAAGGGGAAGAAGCGTGGTCGGACTGCCGTGTTGCCCAGCTCCAGCCACATTGAATTTTGTGACCCTAGAGCCGTGTGCTGCGAAGGCCCTAGAAGGAGAGATGCTGGGACCAGTGAATCGTAGCATTCTCCTGAGACATCCAGCTGGGCAGTGTCATTTCCGTATCTCAGTGAAAGTTCCCTGCAAGATTTTGCTATATCTTATTTTCTCTGCAGTAAAAAATAGGGTGATTTAAATTTTTTTCTCATCAAAATCAAGGCATCAGGATGTGAGTCACGGATACATAGAACCTAGAACTTTTCACTCTCTGCTGTTTCCCCCTTGAAGGCCCAAAGAGGCACCGTTGTTGACAGCACATATATATATATATATATATATATATTTTTTTTTTAAATTTTATTTATGTATTTATTTTTGGCTGGGTTGGGTCTTCGTTTCTGTGCGAGGGCTTTCTCTAGTTGCAGCGAGCGGGGGCCACTCTTCATCGCGGTACGCGGGCCTCTCACTGTCGTGGCCTCTCCTGTTGCGGGGCACAGGGTCCAGACGCGCAGGCTCAGTAGTTGTGGCTCACAGGCCCAGCCGCTCCGCGGCACATGGGATCATCCCGGACCGGGGCACGAACCCGTGTCCCCTGCATTGGCAGGCGGACTCTCAACCACTGCGCCACCAGGGAAGCCCTCATGTTGACTTTTTATAACCTTGTCTACTTCCTACACACCATGTGGTTCCTAAACTCTGGCAACAACTAATCTGTTCTCCATTCCTATAATTTCGTCATTTCAAGAATGTTATATAAATGAAGCCATCGAATCTGTAACCACTGGGGACTGGCTTTTCTCACTTGCAGTAATTCTCCGGAAATTCTCTGGAAACTCATCCAAGCTATTGCCTGTATCAATAGTTCATACCTTTTTATCCTTGAGTAGATTTCCATGGTACAGATGTACCTGGTTGTTTAACCACTCACTGTTGAAGGGCATTTAGTTGTTTCCAGTTTTGACTGCTGTGAATGAAGTCTTTACGAACATTCTTGTGCAGGTTTTTGTATGAACAGAGTTTCATTTCAAATTTGTCCTTTTTTCCATCAAAAAATTGATATTTGGTGGTGGTGGGTTGTGTCTGGAGACCAAAATGAAATTATCTTTCAATTCCAGTAGTTTAATTAGAATGTGTCTCACTGTGGATGATTCTGGTTGAGTTTTCCAGGCACATACTGACCCCATTCAGTATATAGACTCAAGTGTCTTTTTATCTCAACACAGATTTCTTAAGTTAGTATCGGCTCTGATCTATTGATTTGGTTTCCTTCTTCAGGAACTCCAGTTGTACACTGTTGGATTTTTCTTTGTCTATTTTCTACATCTACCTTTATAAACAATCTTTTTCTTTATTTCTGTTTAATTTCCTCCTTTATAACCTCAATCTCCCTTGTTATGCTTTCTGTGACATCTAATTTTTTCTTGTATAACTTCTAGCTTAGGCTTAGTTCATAAAATATTATTTTTTAATTTTTTCCTGAGCTCACTAGACTCTTATTTCACACATCCCTCTTGTGGCACTGTCTTATTTTTGAACTTTCATATGGCATATTTATGTCATGTTTCTGTAACTTATTACAGTTTTAAAAATTATTGTTAGTTCATTTTCTATTAGGAAACATTTCTCAATCTGCTTTGTGGCCATGTTTTTCTGGTGTGCCTCTTTATCTGCCAATGCAGTATTTAGTTCATTTTTCTCATTTTCCTTAAAATATCTTCATATTTGATTTACATTTCTCTTCTAACGTTTATACTTATATAAGATGGGTTTTCCTATCATTTAAAAGCAATATTGTCATCCAGGGAGTAGGGGCTAGGCCAAGGTGCTTTCTGTCTTGAAGGTTCCCTACTGTCACTTCAAAGTATTTCATTCCATGGATTCACCTCCACAGTTATAAAATCTTATTCCTTTGTAGTTTCTTTATATCCAGTGTTCTGACCTGATCAATTTATTCTACTACTAGAAGATTTTTACTCAGGGTAGGAGAGAGTTTTTCCTCCGAGGATAGAGTTTTTGGGTTTTTGGGGGTTTTTTAAAATTAATTAATTTATTTATATTTGGCTGCATTGGGTCTTCGTTGCTGCGTGCGGGCTTTCTCTAGTCGTGGCAAGCAGCGGCTACTCTTCTTTGCAGTGCACGGGCTTCTCACTGTGGTGGCTTCTCTTGTTGTGGATCACGGGCTCTAGGCACACGGGCTTCAGTAGTTGTGGCACGTGGGCTCAGTAGTTGTGGCACGTGGGCTTAGTTGCTCCACGGCATGTGGGATCTTCCGGGACCAGGGCTTGAACCCGTGTCCCCTGCATTGGCAGGCAGATTCTTAACCACTGCGCCACCAGGGAAGTCCCTAGGAGAGAGTTTTTAATGGAGTATTTCTGGGGTCCTTGAAGGGTCCTCTCTCGGGAGGGTGAGCTTTTGTTGCAAGGTTTGTGTTCTAAGGCTCTTAACAGTGGCTCTAAGGCTCATTCTAAAGCTGAGGTTCTTGCAAGACTTGTCTGTGTCAGCTCTCCCCAGATCTGCAGCCAGTGACATTAACTATGGTGGAGTATTTTTACCCTGAAGATCAGCAAACACTCAGGTCAAGGTGGTTTCTGAGTTTTGTTTGTTTGTTTTGGTGGTTTTTAAATGCTTTTGAGAGCTAACTTACGGGCACACCACCGGCTCCTAAACCATCAGAACTCCCTCTCCTCTTCCCTTGGATCCTCACGCATTTCCTAACCTATAAAGACTGTGAGTAGGTTTCGTGGATAGTGGCGGTTTGGTCCTACCCAAACCACCAGAGCAGAGTAAACCGTGCCACCTAATTTTATGGAAAATATTGTCGGAGGGTTGTTTAAATGTTGCTCTCCTATTGCGATGGGGATTTGAAAATATTTATAATGGTCTTGCCTTGATAAGCTTATTTACTCTGAGAGTAAATATTAAATAAGACAGAGACAATACAGCGCTAGGCCAACATAAATATTAGCCTAGAGTAGTAGATTTTAGAGTTAACCCACCTTGGGCTCGGTTATACTCTCTTCTATTTACTTGCTTTGTGACCCTGAAAAAGTTAATTAACTTCTCTGAGCCTCAGTTCCTTCTTTTATAAAGGAGTGCAATGCGTAAGATTGATGTGGAGAATAAGTAAGAATGTACCTGGCACATAGTCAGCTCTAGAAAAGAAGAAATTTATGTCCCTTCCCTTCTCCTGGCTTTAAGCCAAAGCAATAAGTTATGGAATTTCAGGCACCGGTGAACCAGGAGTAATTTGTATGGAGGGCATGAGGAAAAGAGAATACAATGTTCTGGCATTCCTGAATTACGCGTGGAGGGAGCACCTCTTTTGCCTCACATCCCCTTTTAACGAGGGTTAAAGTCTCCAATGAAAATTAGGCATCTGTTCAAGTAGCCTTTAAGTTCTATCGGTTTTTGCTTTGCGTATTTTGAAGCTCTGTTGTTAGATGCATATTCATTTATTGTTGCATGTGAGTTATGACTTGAGATATAAGATGCGATTTAAAATATGCCAAAGCCAGGAAGAACATTCCAGGAAACAGGACTAACTATTGCAAAGGCACCAGTGCATAGCATGACATGGTCAGTGTATGAATGGCAAGCACCATACTGATAGAGTAGAAGATGGGTAGCAGAGATCGCCAATGAGCCAGAAAATTCACTATATTTTATTTTGCCAACTTTGGACCTGAATTAACCACAGAGAAGCTAAGTGAATTATCTGGACCATTTACTCTATGAAAACAATTGATTTGGATGGTTTAGCCTCCAAAGTGTGTCGTACGGGTGGTAGAGCATGATTTTGGAGACAGTCTGCCCGAGTGCAATTTCTAATATCAACATTCACTAGCTGAGTGGACTTGAGCAAGTCCTCTGATGTTTTTTTCTACCTCATTTTCTCATCTGTAACAACAGAGCTTCAAAACACACAAAATTTTCTTATATTATAATAACAATATCCACTTTAGAGGTTTATTGTAAAGAGCAAGGGCAAGATGCTTAGAATGGTGCCTGGAAAACGGTAATCACTCAACAAATGACATTTATGTATTTCAAAAGCAACTGTCTCAATTTATGGAATGAACCAGGGAGAATAGGATCCTGTTTTAGTTTCCTGGGGCTGCCAAAACTAAGTGCCACAAACTGGGTGGCTTTGAACAACAGGAATTTATTCTCCCACAGCTCTGGAAGCTACAACTGTGTGATCAAGGTGATGGCGGGGTCATGCCCTCTCTAAAGGCTCTACGGGAGAATCCTGCCTCGCTGCCCGAGCTTCTGCTGGTTGCTGGCAATTCTCGGCGCTCCTTGGCTTGTGATAGCATAACTCCAACCTCAGCCTTTGTCTTCATGTGGTCTTCTCTCCTCCGCGCCTTTGTTTCCAAATGCCCCCCTTCTTATAAGGATGGCAGTCACTGAGCCACCCTAATCCAGCAGGATCTCATCTTAACCTGGGTACATCTGTGAATACCCTATTTCACAATAAGGTCACGTTTACAGTTTCCGGGTGATACACATTTCAGGGAGACGTTATTTAACCCAGGGTAGATCTCAACTTGTCCACATCTCTTGACAACTTGCTCTAGGTAGCCAAGTTTCTGTTTTTCTATAACCCCTTTGCACAAAATATTTCCAAACTTCCTTGCTTACTTTTTGACATTTAAAAATCAAATACACTAATTCCAATTGTACTTTTTTGGTAGACTTAGGCCTTTAACCATCTGTCACAAAGATGTGTGATGGGGTTTGAAGTGTTGCTGCACTCTCTGAAACTTGGGTTGGCAGTTTAGAGTTTATCTATTTTCTTTCTCTTTATTGTTATTATCTGTCACTTCTCGCTGATGCTAGCGTTTATGTTTGTGTGAACCTCTTTCACTTCTCTTTCTGTGAGTTGGAAAGCCAGAACTCCAAGTTTGCTATAAGTGTAAAATTTAGCCTTACAGTCTTAATAACAGACCAAGGGGCTTCTCTTGAAATTATGTTGCATACAGTGCCCACAGAAGTAAGCCAGTATTCTAAAAGTTTACTGACTTTGAACTTGTTGAGAAAGCTTGAACATAATGAGACAATATCATAGCTTATTTGGATAGGGATATAAACAGGTCTGGGTATTGATATTGATTTCCTATTCCTTGTAATTAGGGATCAGCTAATAACAATTCAGCCCTAGCTAAGGGCATGGCCCATGTCCCAGCCATCCAGAGCGCCTGACATTTTTTGCGCTGTCCCTGTGCTGCTGGCTCTTCTTTTCTGCAGCAAATTCTTCCTTTTTCTTTAAGGCTCCTATCACTAATCAGAGCTCTATGTACTTGTTCAAATCAAGGCCTTGAAGCATTCAAGATTTATTAGTTGATTTCTTTAGAGGACTTTGCTTCCCTCCAATATACTCTACAAAATGTGGGCTGCCCGCTTTGCAGGTTAACAGGAATGGCTACACAATGCTCTGTCTGTCCATCTTTCTCTCTGTCCTTCCCTCTTTAGCCCAAGCACTGTCTTTCCAATGCCTGAAATCTCCACCCCATCACGAGGCCCCTCTTCTGCTTTCCCGATTCCCACTTATGCATTTGCCATATAGTTGGATGGTAGATGAGTGAGGTTTTGCTGCTTTTATTGAGTCTGGTAATGTGTAGAAGCTTAAGTGACAATGGAATGTACAGTTCTTATATTACTGAGAAATTACCTGAGAGAGTCCATTAACCTCCGGCCCCTTTTTTGCCAGGATTCAACAAAGGAGAAGTCAAAAGTTTCACTCCGGAGTAGGAGGAAATTGACTGTGTAAATGCAGATTCTTCTAGGAATTAAAACAAAGGCTCATCATCAAAAAAATCTACAAACAATAGATGCTGGAGAGGGTGTGGAGAAAAGGGAACCCTCTTGCACTGTTGGTGGGAATGTAAATTGATACAGCCACTATGGAGAACAGTATGGAGGGTCCTTAAAAAACTAAAAATAGAACTACCATATGACCCAGCAATCCCACTACTGGGCATATACCCTGAGAAAAACCATAATTCAAAAAGAGTCATGTACCCCAATGTTCATTGCAGCTCTATTTACAGTAGCCAGGACATGGAAGCAACCTAAGTGTCCATAGACAGATGAATGGATTAAGACGATGTGGCACATATATACAATGGAATGTTACTCAGCCATAAACAGAAACGAAATTGAGTTATTTGTAGTGAGGTGGATGGACCTAGAGTTTGTCATACAGAGTGAAGTAAGGCAGAAAGAGAAAAACGAATACCGTATGCTAACACATATATATGGAATCTAAAAAAAAAAGAAAAATGTTCTGAAAAAACTAGGGGCAGGACAGGAATAAAGAGGCAGAGGTAGAGAATGGACTTGAGGACACGGGGAGGGGGAAGGGTAAGCTGGGACGAAGTGAGAGAGTGGCATGGACATATATACACTACCAAGTGTAAAATAGATAGCTAGTGGGAAGCAGCCGCATAGCACAGGGAGATCAGCTCGGTGCTATGTGACCACCTAGAGGGGTGGGATAGGGAGGGTGGGAGGGAGACGCAAGAGGGAGGAGATATGGGAACATATGTGTATGTATAACTGATTCACTTTGTTGTAAAGCAGAAACTAACACACCATCGTAAAGCAATTATACTCCAATAAAGAGGTTAAAAAACCCCAAAACAGACAAAGGCTGCTGGGACGCTGACTGACCCCCTTGTGTCCTGCAGTCATTTCTTCTGAGAAGAGGGTCAGTAGACTGTTTTAATTGAGCGGATTTTTAGGCGCTTTGCTTTGCCATTAAATCCAGTTTTGCAGGTGTACGTCTAGCTCTGGGTAAAACTATGATCATGGCCAAGTTTTACTTCGCTGCCAGCACAGCTCGCATCTGATTCCTCCACCAGTTTGACGGTCTCTTCTGTGCCCTGGGAGCCCCGCTGGCTCTCGCTCCCTTAGCACCTCCTGCTCCATATGCCCCCGTTTCTCACAGCGCAGGGCTGGCCTGGGCTCGTTTCCCTCAGGTCTGAGCTAGACTGACTCAGCACAGAATCCAGGAAATTGCAAGCTGAAAGAACTCTAGAGAGAAATTAGATGGATTGATTTTAGTTCAGCGTAGGATAAGGGACAGGCAAGTGTATCTCATTTTATTGTGCTCCAGTTTATTGTGCTTTGCAGATATTGGTGTTTTTCCTTTTTTTTTACAATTGAAGGTTTGTGGCAACCCCTCACTAAGCAAGTCTATTGGCACCATTTTCCCAACAGCATTTGCTCACGTCATGTCCCCGTGTCACGTTTTGGTAATTCTCGAACTATTTCAAATGTTTCATTGTTAACGTTTGTTACTGTAATCTGTGATCAGTGATCTTTGAGGATGCTACTGCAAAAACATTATGCCTTTGCTAAAGGCTCAGATGATGGTTAGCACTTTTTAGCTATACAGTATTCTTTAGTTAAGGGAGTGCATTTTTTTTTTAGACATAATGCTATTATTGCACAATTAATAGACTGGAATGCAGTGTAAACATAACTTTTATATGTACTTGAAAACCAAAAGAATTTGTGTGACTTGCTTTATTGCAATATTCACTTTACTGCAGTAGTCTGGAATCGAACCCACAATATCTCTGAAGTATGCCTGTGTGTGTGTGTGTGTGTATAATACACACACACACACACACAGAGAGATACAATATAGGTATAAAGTAGTACAGGGGTGTTATGGGAGGAGTCCTCCCAATTACTCCTTTTTTTTTTTTAACATCTTTATTGGAGTATAATTGCTTTACAATGGTGTGTTAGTTTCTGCTTTACAACAAAGCGAATCAGTTATACATATACATATGTTCCCATATCTCTTCCCTCTTGTGTCTCCCTCCCTCCCACCCTCCCTATCCCACCCCTCTAGGTGGTCACAAAGCACCGAGCTGATCTCCCTGTGCTATGCAGCTGCTTCCCACTAGCTATCCACCCTATGTTTGGTAGTGTATATATGTCCATGTCACTCTCTCGCTTCGTCACAGCTTACCCTTCCCCCTCCCCCAATTACTCCTTATCAAAGGTTTACTCCCTCAAAAGACCTGTCCAGTGAATGATGCACAGCTGAAATGATCTCTTTGGTTCAATGAGCCAAACCCAAGATATTATGCCAGCCAGGAGGGATTAGTGAACCATTATCTTCCTCAGGAATTTTTGCTGTGAGGGTTCACTCATTGTTTACAAGGCCACAGTTTCTATAAAGCTTGGAATTCAGAATTTTTTTGTAATTAGAATTTTTATTCTGAAATAATGAGATAATCCCATGCATTTGAAATAAATGCATTTAGTACTTTAAATTCAGGTAATCATTTCATAGTGCCTTACACACTGTGGGGTATGTTCAATGTATAATACTTGCTGGATAGATTGATAAAATAACTATCATTTGTGCCTTACAAATGGTCTCTTTGAGGGAAGTAGGTTTGAAAATTACTAGGCCCAGGGATAGGATGTCAATTTCCTGGGTTATTCAGTGGCTTTGTGAGTGTTTGTTTCTTATGCATTTCTCATTTTTAGGGTATTCTTATTTAGCTTTTACACATACAATATGCACTTGGTCGCATTATGACTTGCTGTTGTTAATTAGTGAACGTGAGGAAATCTGATGTGGGAAATGCTAGTACTTTCCTCACTGACCTGGTCAGGAGTGAGGGGTGAGCTGAGGGCTGGGTGGCTGCACTTTCCTGAGGTTTTGAGGCGTCTCTGGCCCTGGATGCCCCGTGGTTCCCGGATACCGTTCCCACAGCACGGAAGCAAGGGCACTTCTTTAGACCAAACTCACCCACAGTGAATTCTATATTATTCTTTTGTCTCCCTCTAGAATCCTGGCAGGGAAAAATGCTGCCTCGGGTTTGCAGTGCTGCAAAGTACAGTGGCCCACTCTCAGGGAACCACAAATATTTGGAATTTGAAGTGGATTGGGAAATAAAAAAAACTTAAAAAACGAACTAAAGTTTGGGAACAAGTTAGCCAAGCCCTGGATTCCTTGAAATGCAGCTGATATGCATGGCATTAAAGCTGACTTTGTAAGAGTTTCTCTAGAACCGAGAAATCGGATGTGAAATCAAGATCTTCTGACGTGTACAGCAAAATTGTTTTTGTTTCTTTACATCACGTCCTCTACCTGAGGACTCCTGTCACAGACAAGGCCAGGCCAAACTTTAGGTCATGGGTGAAGCCCACTGTGTTATTTCTAGCATTTCATAGAGGGAAAATCTGGTGACAACCAGCATCGAGAGGAGATCTCAAGGGAAAGAGAAAAGTCCCGGGGGGTGTGGAAGGCAGACATCCAGCTCTGACCACCCCGGCCTTGTATGTGTGTGTTTTGTGTATTTCAGGTTATTTCAGGTCCTTTTTGCTACCAACTGGGCCACCAGCTCTTTCTCCATCCTTTACCTCTGACTCGGGCAACTTCTCCACTAACTGCCCCAATCCTGTTGCCTTGAGGATATAGCTCTGATCCCAGGTCTCCGAATGCAGAAGGACAGATTCTGAGAGTACATACAAAGGAATTTGCAAGAATATCTCCAGGGATCAGTTCGGATCTGAGTCTGGTAGTAAAGGTCAGTTGTTGGCCTTACACCAGGCCAAGTGGTTTTATTTTATGTTGCCATATGATTAGGGTTGCTGGATTTAGCAAACAAAAAAACACATTCACTGATACACACAATAACATGAATAAACCTTGAAACGATGACAAGTGAAAGAAACCAGTCACAAAAGACCACATAGTATATGAATCCTTACATGTGAAATGTCCAAAATGGGCAAATCTATAAAGACAGAAAGTAAATCAGCGGTTGCCTAGGGCTGTGTGATAAGGGGGTAGAGAGGGGAGCGACTGAAAATGGCTACAGCTTTTCTTTTTAGGTGATAAAATGTTTTAAAAGTAGATTATGATTGTGGTTGTACAACTCTGTGAAAAACTAAAAACCATTGAACTGTACACAAAGTAGTGGAATTTTTTTTTTTTTTTTTTTTTTTTGCGGTACGCGGGCCTCTCACTGTTGTGGCCTCTCCCGTAGTGGAGCGCAGGCTCCGGACGCACAGGCCCAGCGGCCATGGCTCACGGGCCCAGCCGCTCCGCGGCACATGGGATCCTCCCAGACCGGGGCACGAACCCGTGTCCCCTGCATCGGCAGGCAGGCTCTCAACCACTGCGCCACCAGGGAAGCCCAAAGTAGTGGAATTTTATGATACATGAATATCTTAATAAAGCTGTTTGAAAAAATATAGGATGCCAAGTTAAATTAGAATTTCCGATAAACCGTGAAAAAATTTAGTATATCCTACACAATATTTGGGATGTATAATAAAAATATTTTCACTGTTTAAAATTTAACTGTATGTCTTGTATTTTATTTGGCACCCCTACTTACATTTTAATTCAGTGTCTCAGAAACCACTAATCCACAGCAAAAGTAAGAAGAAATAGTTCATGAGATGTCATTTAAATGAGATTTAAGGGGACCCCTACATACTTCGGGCATCAAAATGTTTAACAATTAACTAAGATCAAGAACTTCTTGATTTAATGATAATCATTTTTTTAAAAAAATCTAACTGTAGCTGCCAAAGCAGAGAGATCCAGGAAGAGAAGAAATAACTTTAAATTGTATTATTAAAAATTTCCCCAAATTATAGAAAATGTTTAGAAGAGAGAAGAATTGGATATTTTATAAGAGCCTTCTAATCATTACATTTTATAAATCTTGCCATTTGAATTAGAAACATTCTGCGGGAAGTTCATGAGTGTGGAGCTTAAAAATGTTGACTTGTTCAAGTAGATGAGACATTATTATAAAATATTTACTACATAACGATTGTTACACAATGAGATTTACCATAGAGCAAAGATTGTAAGATTGTTATACAATTGTCATGCTTTATGGAAGAAAATGAAGGCTCCTTCAAGTAAAGGTCTCGTATTTGTTTTAAGGCGATGTCTCAGTTTGCAAATTCTGGTGAGCAGAATTCTTTATGTTTGCCCTTGCATAATGCTCATCTTTACGGAACGACCACACCCCTGTTTTGATACTGGAAAATCCAGCACGAAACTGCTACAGTGGCAAAAATCAGTGCAGGATTATTAAGCAATTTTTAGCAAGTGGTGCCTGTAAAGCTGTGTTCATGCTCTCTTAGTACCGTGTTAACAGCAGTCAATATTTTTCTTATCTTACAATTGGGAAAACATAAAACTGCAATAAATTGTTCTGAATTTAATAATTTGATAAATTGAAATTAGAATATGTTAGGGGTTACATGACACAGCACTTAACCAAACCATAGATTTTTTTTTAACTAATTATTTCTAATAAATAATAGATGTTGAATTAATCTCTCACCCTGTGATGGCTCAACTTTTCCATTTTGATATTGGTATGATAAAGGATAAAATTTCCTAAATAAAAATACAAATAATAGATGAAAAGAAGTTAAAATGAAATTAAATCAGCAAGTTACATATAAATTCGGAGAAAGAGGCCAAAGATTGCCCCTTGAATAATTTCAAGGATCATAAGTGAGGTTAAGGTAAGTGATGGGCCACTATGCATGCTTTCAACATTGGGCAATGAGTTTCAGAACACTTGCTTCCTTCTGTTTACTCCTAGAGTTTTTTCTAAAAAAAATATTCACCTAGGTCACACATTAAATTTCTATCCTTGGGGCTTCCCTGGTGGCGCAGTGGTTGAGGGTCCGCCTGCCGATGCAGGGGACGCGGGTTCGTGCCGCGGTCCGGGAGGAGAGGCCACAACAGTGAGAGGCCCACATACCGCAAAAAAAAAAAAAAAAAAAAATTTCTATTCTGAAGAGGCCATTGCAAAATTGTCCTCCATTTAAAAAGACTTTTTTGGGGGGAGCTAAGTAAGATCTTTCTAGAAGACAGAGTTGTCCAAAACAAAGTATGTGACTTTTTTCAAAATAAGAAACAGAATTTAAGAGTACAAAGGGCATTTGGGAACTGAATCTGCTTAAAAGACAAATTCAGGCAGTTAACTTGATTCCTTAGACCCAAGAGGGCTTTTTCGGCTGAAACTCATGAGGACTGGAGTGTTTCTGGGGACAGGAGCCGGAGAGGGCTGAAGCCCCAGACCTGGCGCTGAATTCAGGCTTCTCTATTTTCCTCCTTGTTTAGAGATGGCTCATACCGTCTGTTGGATTCTGGCCCAGACATATTAATTAAAGCCAACAAAGACATGGAGAAGTTCACATTTCTCTAACACAGAGGGAGGAAATTTGGGGTCATAACTGAAAGTCACAAAACTGGTGGAATCCGTAGCTCTTAGGGCCGGGGGAATGCTTACTGGACTCAACAACAGAACTAACTCCATGGGAGAAAGAACAGCAGAAAAGAGAGGAAGGGTTTTGTGTTTGAATGGCTAAATGGTTTAATTAGAATCTCTCATTAAAATTAACCCTATCTCGCAGACTTCAGCTCGCAAGAATATTTGCAAATTGCAAATGGTACACCAGCCTTGGCAAAAATGATCCATGATGTTCAGACTTGGAATTAGTGTAAAAAGCAGAGACTAACTTCACAAAGGTTGAATCTCTTAGACGTGGTTAAGATGCTACCCGTTTCTTTTCATTCATTCTTAAAGACTAAATGTGTCTGAAACTGGGATTATTTTTCCCATCTTCCATTCATTCTGTACCAGAAGCTTCTGCTTGTTATTTCTTTAAAGTTTTAGTGTCATTACCTTTGGGTCCAGGCACTAGTCAATCGGATGAGGGAACTGTCAAGAGTCACTCCCAGCCACTTGAGCTAACACACTGAATCAAGAACACTTGCATCTCTGTTTTCATTTCTATAACATAACACACATTTTAATGTATTGTTAGTAAAAAATTCCATCCAGTTCAATATTGTACTCCTTCCGCTATGATCCAACACCCTTATTGGATTCCCACACATGTCCCCCCAGTTTTTATGGGTATAAATTGGTAAAATCTTGCAGTTTGTCTGGTGTGCATTGCAACCTCATAGGTCGTATTTTGTATCTGTTGGGACTTGCTGGAATTTGAGTCTGGTCTAGAATCAATGAGTTCACCCTGCAGAGGGTCACCAGTCTTTTGTAAGGCCTCAGAAGAGACCATCTTCTGGCACAAGGACAATCACTTCCTTAGACAAGGGAGAAAGAATTTCTTCTACTGGCACGGAAGACTTGACAGAATCTGGGAACTCAAGGTCCCCAGCCATACTGACTATGCCTATATGTTTCCTTCTCAAATTTTAGGGTCCCACTCCTTTCCAGTCATTGCCTTAACTTTAGCAAAAGAGATAAGATGGGAATTCAATTGAATTGGACTTGGGGCTTGGTTTCCGGAAATCTTGGCCCTGTAACTACAGAAAAAAGTTATTTGTTTTTAGGGCAATCGTAGAATATGTCTCATCCTTTACCCAGACCTTCAGCTGGGGGTTTAAAGCCCTGAGCTCATCATTTTCTTCCCCCAACTTCTTCATTGTCTATAAAGTGTTTTTTATTGAAGAAACTACTTAGTCACCCAAAGCCTTGCTTTCTATGGACATTTGATTGCAGGTAATAATTAAAGTAATTTTTGCCACTGCATCTCATGGACTACCATTACTGGTTATTACTAATAATTCTGGATCATTAGTACCTTTAAATTGAATCAGATCGGAGGACTAACTTCAGAGAGCCTAGAACCGGATCTGAGAACACGTTCTCTGGAACCATTTCTGGTACTAATTTCCATGTAATCTGGGTTCAGTTAGATAAGCAGGATCACTTTAAGTGATGCAGAATAACAGAATGATGGATTTGTTTTAGGAATTAGAGCTTCCCCAAGCTGCTGGAGAGAGTCCATGCAAGGCTGTTGCCTCTGCATCTAGTGAGGAGCCTGAAGTCTTTACAGGTGACCTAGGTAACCTAGGTTACCAACAGTGAGTCAGGAAAGCTAGACAGGAAATGCGGTCAGCACAGGCGGACTGTGACCCAAGAGAACAAACCAGAAACTGTGTATCTCTCCTGCCCCCAACCCTGCTAGCACAGGTAACCCGCTGGAGGAGCCGGTGGTCTTCACCACGGAGCCGCACACGTGCCTGGCCCCCGGGGACTCAGAGAAGCTGAGCAGAGAGGTCTGTGGGGAGAGGGACAAGCACGAGGCTGGCTCCTGCCCCCTGAACCAGGAGTGCCAGTGACAACACGTGTGAGCTGACTTGATGCCTGGGCCCTGCCCCTGACCTTCAGAGCCTGAAAATACGGCAGAGGATTCAGTTTTGACTTCCAACTATCATGCAAATTTCTCTTGTGGTCAAACCCACCCCAGAAACATGCTGGGAAAGCCATTCCAGCCTAGCTAAGCTGACACGGTACAGTCACCCAAGCGACAAACGATCAGTATTCCCTGTTGTCATGGAGCTTACATTCTAGTAAGAAAATAGATTTTAAAATAAATATATATACATAGATAGTATAAATATGTGTGTGCATTATTTATTACAACCGTCTGAGAAAAGTACTTTATTATGTCCATTTTACAGATGAAGAAACTAAGGTAGAAACAGGTTTAGTATTTTTCCCTGCTTCCCACAGCTAGTAAGCACCCAACCCAAGCTCCTGAGAAGCCTACAGCGTTAACTGCTCCTCGCTTTGTTTATTTTGCATAAAGCCTTCCCCAAACACTCACCTCAAACTGAACACCCCTTTTGGGTGATATCACAGATCTTAGCAGTTCATGGCGTTCACATTCTTTTAACTGTGTCATTCTTGTGGATAATTATCTCCTCCCGTTGAATATAAAACTCTCTGAGAGCTGATACCCGTTTTCTTTCGGCAGGCTCGCCTCCACTGCTAATAGTACCTACTCAGCTGGCCCCTTGGAACCTCTCGTTGTACTGACTTAACGCCTCTGTCAAAGCAAGGTATGTGGACCTGGGCCCCAAGCAGCACTCAGTCGGAAAGAAAGCTTTTCTAAATTGCTTGTGTCCTTTCTTGGAAATGTGCTGAAGCAAAGAGAAAGCAGTCGGGGTGCCTTCAAAGATTCCCCGGGGGGCAGGTCTCATGATAATCACATAATCTAGACAAGTCAGGGCAGGGGAACAGTCAGGGAAGAAAGAGGGGTCAGAGCTGGAGCTGGTCAGATGGTGCCCGGCGTTTACATCTGCTCTGAAGAAGCATCATTGTAAAGGATTATTACACAGATTCCTGTAGTTCATTCAGCCGATGGAAGAGACAAAACCTCCAGGTCGAAATCCTGCGTTTTCCTTTGTCCCCAGAATGAAAAGGACCTTTGTTGTCTCTCATTTAGATTTACTTAACATTCAGCCCAAAGAAAACGGAAGGGGGCGGGGGGTTGACCTGGAGGGGAAAGAGGCCACCACCCATCTCCCATCATTTTGGCTTTAACTGTTATAGGCTCCCATGAAAATGCTGGAAAGGGATTTGTTTTGTGGTTGTGTTTCCTTTCTTTCTTTTTTTTTTTTTAAAAAAACACATCATGACTAGATCTGCAGTATTTCCTCAAATATGTGAGGGGAAGGGAGCGGTGACTTCCTAAAGGAAAGTATTTATATTTTTAGACTGAAATGTGCTTTGACAAAGCTTTTCTCAAAAAATACATAAAAAAGAGAGTTCTGAACAAAGGAAAATACCTCTTAAACCATAGTTAAGGCAGTTTGGCTTATAAAGTATATTTTAATGGCTCACACATCAGCGGGGGCCAGGAGAGCCATCCCTTTGGGATGATAGGATCAGGATTGCTTGCGTCCACACTGTGAATAATGAACTGGGGATGAGGGAGTGGTGGGGGGGAAGGGGGAGCAGGCCTGGGAAAGATGCTCCTATGAGGACACAACCTGCTCTGCTTTGTCAGGAGCTTACGGTGTATTATGGGTCAAGGGAGCGCTGGAGGTCACCCAGTCCGGTGTTCCTGACGGGGCTCAGAACAGCAGCCAGTTTAAAGCAGAACCCACCTTGGGACACGTGGCTTAAGCAGGGACACTGCTGTGCCAGCCTGGGTGTGGACAGGTGGACCTGGCCTCTGTAATATGCTTTCTGGGCTCCGGGAAGTCACAAAACCTTTCCGTCACAGTGGGAGATAAAACGTGAATGCTCTTTGAAAAGGTAAGAAGGTAGCAGCAACATGGCGACAGAGAAGGCAACATGGAAACGGGAGGCTGTCCATTTCTGAGCAGATGGTCGCATGGGAGGAAGAGGTGGCGTGAAAATACACAGGACCCGAAAGGGAGCCTTGAACAAAGGGAAGGCCACAGATTAAAGGCTGGCTAGAAGATTAAATGTTTTCTAACTTTGCATTATCAAAGTTTGCAAACATTCAGGAAAATTAAAAGGATAGTATACTGATTACCTAGACAATGACCATTTATATCAAAAAAGTTTTTTCACATACCTGCACATTTGCTTCAGCTATCTGTATATGTGTGTGTGTGTGTGTGTGTGTGTGTGTGTGTGTGTGTGTGTGGTCCGGGATGAACGTTTCCTTAAGAAGACAGAGTGCAAGACAGGGAAAAACGACAAGGTGCACTGCAAAGAGGTTGTCGAATTTACTTCAGGTCACAGAAGTCACAGAAGAGGGACGACACCCAAGATTTCAGACTCTGCTCCTTCCACTGCGCGACGTATCCTGTGATTAATTGTGATTCACCCTTGGATCATACTTCTGAGTTTTCACGTTGCTTTCACATAATGCATATTATTTTCAGCGTCGTTCTACCCAGTGTGAAGGAAAGAAGAAAATCACAGGGAAAGGGAGAAGACATCCGGGGTCGTTGTCCTGAAAGCAGAGTATCTTCCAGGAGTTAAGCTCAAAAGATGAGGTGCGGTCTTTCTCATGCTGATATTTAAGGTTCTTTTGAAATTTTGAGCAGGAAAAGCTGGAAAAATTAATTGGGGGCTGTCATCTCCTAAGGAAGGGCCACACCACTTCACAGGGAAACCAAAGAAGCAGTTCTCTCCGGAACCTGCATTTCCTATCCTGCACACCGATGCTAGAATCTTGAGGAATACTTACCTGCTTGCACTCCCTGTTGTAGCTGCCTCCTGCTACTCTAGGCTACGCACATGCTGTTCCTCCTTCCAAAACACCTGCCTTCCCACCTTTTCAGCTGGGTTGTGTGCCCCTCACCCCACCCAGTGCTTACCCCTCTGGTTGCATTTTTACTCTGGTTGTAATTTCCTGTTCATTTATTTGTTTCCTCCGCTGGACCACAGACTTCACAAGGACTGAAGTTGTGTCCTAATTGCTTTTACAGTCTCAGTGCTCAACTCAATCCCTGCCACTAGCAGACATGCAGTAAGATTTGTTGAATGAAACCATGAACTCACAAAGATTTGAACTTTAACTTGGTGTAGTAAGATTTCAACGCAAGTGGAATACAGGGTAGCAGGGTTGGTTTCTATTTTATTTTGTGGTTTGTTTTCAAGGGCGAGAGGCAAGTGAGGGATTTGGCAAGTGTCTGAGGAAGGGAGGAAACAGACTTCAATGCAGTTAAGACAGAGGCTTAAGCAGGTTGGACGGTAGGTCCAAGAGAATACTTGCAGAGCTAATGACCGAGTCTTGGGGGCAGAAAATATGGAGGTTTTCAAACAGTTTCTTGAGCTCTGTGCTATAGTCAGCGTGGATGGAGGGTATAAGAGAGTAGGTGGACGAAAGCACCAGGGGCAAGAGGAGAATCTGGGCGTGGCCACAGCACTGCCCGGGGAGCCACGGTCTTGCTGGGTTTTAACAAAGGGCAAATGGGATTCGTTCAAAATAAGCTAAAACTCTGTGGATAGCCTGAGCAGGACCTTTCCAGTTTCCAAAGGAAGAGACTTAAGTTTCCAAAAAAATTTTTATTTACTTTTATTTATTTATTTATTTTTATTTTTATTTTTTTTTAAACATCTTTATTTGAGTATAACTGTTTTACAATAGTGTGTTAGTTTCTCCTTTACAACAAGTGAATCAGTTATACATATACATATATTCCCATATCAAAAAAATTTTTAAATGTTTATTTTAATTAAAAATGTACATACATAAAATTCACCATTTTAAGCAATTTATTTTTTTTCACGCTTTTTAAAAATTTTTTATTTTTTTTCAGTACATACTGATTTATTTATTTATTTATTTATTTTTTAACATCTTTGAGTATAACTGTTTTACAATAGTGTGTTAGTTTCTCCTTTACAACAAAGTGAATCAGTTATACATATACATATGTTCCCATAACTCTTCCCTCTTGTGTCACCCTAAGCAATTTAAAATTATATAGCTCAGTGGCTTTAGTACATTCACGTTGTTGCACAACCACCATTACCATCCGTCTTCAGAACTTTTTTCATCTTCCCAAACTCTGTACGCGTTGAACAATCACCACCATTCTGTCTTCTGTCTCTGTGAATAAGTTCTATCCTAGGTTAGCAGTTTTATAATGGTCACATTAAAGGAATTGATTTATAACTATATTGTGGTCAACAAGGCCAGTACCAAAATGATTAGAAAAATGTAGGTATGTCTGTAATAAATAAGGATTTTTTTTTAAGTCACAATAATCAGTTCTTTTCTCCAAAAGAAGATTCATATTAGGTGAATGTTTTGGTAACTCCAAACATGGGCAGCAACTCATTTCTGCTCAGTCCAGTAGGAGAACACTGATTTGAGGATTTTACAAGACTAACGTGCAAGTGTGTGACAATTTTTGTTTTGGCTCTTCTGGCCACTGTCTAGACTGGACTTCTTGCTCCTTCCTTTATATGATCCAAGGAAGGTCTTTCCAGAACCAGTTTCTTTTGTAATGACACGTACTTGAGACTCTCCTGGTCCCTTATCTGTTTTGTGGTTGTGTGTTATGGACTGACTTTCCCCAAAGAGCATTTTGTAGTTACAGAACACCATCCATCCCCAGTTAAGACATTTATTTAGTCATTTCCTTTAGAATCAGGTCCAAATTCCACTACCTGGTTTTCAAGAAGGTCTGTAGTATAGCACCCGATGCAATTCCCGGTCTTGAGTTACATTTTGGAAAACATTAGCCGAGACCTGTAAACTGCCAGATGCTGTTGGATGGTGGGTGGGTGGATATATAAGTTGTAGAGATGCAGAGAAGATGCACTACTCTCCAAGATGAACTGGGCTCACCTCCTCACCCATCCAGCTACAAGCTGTGTTCTTATCACGTCTCTTTCACCAGAAAGATCTTGCCCTGTCCATGCAAGGCTACCCATGTTCCTTAGGACCTAGCAAACATTCCTGTTCATCACAAAACTTTCTCTGACCATTTCAGTCTTCACTGATCTCTTGTTCTGAAATTTCAAAGCAACCATACTCTCTCCCATACAATTAGGCAAAAGGTAATATCATCATCTTTAATGTTTGCTTTATTTCAGATATATTGGTCTTCTATCTCCAATAGAGTGTAAAGCCCTTTTTCCAACCGTGCTGCACCCTCATTAAACATTTGTTCGGTGAGTGATAAAGACTCCTCCTTAAAATGAACAAAGAAACAAACAAGAACAATGCTTTCTCCCCTGTGTAAAAAGAGTATTGATTCTTCTTCTTTACTGAAGTTTAGTGGGATTTGGGGAAGGTGTGTTCAGTCAGCTATCTTTGTCCCTAAGTCCAGGTAACTTTTCCAACTTTACCAGCTCTGAAGTGGTGAAGCCACTACCCAACCTTAGATATTCTGACTCCAAGTTCAGTGTTCTTTCCAACACAGCAGAGCCCTTTGGTAAGAGAACAGAAATCCAGTTGCCCACAGCCAGTGGTAGTTACGGAGGACATAAATGGGAATCCAGAATAGATGAAATGGGAATCCAGAATAGATGACGTTATTTTTTTCCAGAGGGTAGGATTTTGCCAACTATCCAGTATTCTTCTCAAAGGGATGGAGACATTCAAATAT
Source organism: Kogia breviceps (assembly GCF_026419965.1). Taxonomy (NCBI): domain Eukaryota; kingdom Metazoa; phylum Chordata; class Mammalia; order Artiodactyla; family Physeteridae; genus Kogia; species Kogia breviceps. The sequence goes on from NC_081329.1 coordinate 11,256,271, forward strand.
CTATCCTAGAAGATCTGTGACTGGACAAAGGAGGAGAGCAGCCAGTGGCTTGTCTAGAGACAGAGACAGAGCTGTGAGGTAAGCGGTGCAGCATCTTTTTCAGCATTTCCTAATCCTGGGGCCAACATCTGGCTTCTTCAGAGTCACAGGAGGCCGTGACGTTAGGAGCAGAGACTATGGTGTCTAACCACTTTGATTTGGATCCCAGTGTCTTCTACAAGCTTTGTGACCTTGTGCGAGTAACTCAACCTCTCTGGGCCTCAATTTCCTCATTTGTAGGAAATCTGTAATATTAGAGCCTCCCTGGTAGGGCTGCTCTGAACAATAAATGAGTAAATATTTGTCAAGTGCTCAACATAGTGCCTGGCTCATAATAATAAATAGGTGTTTTCTGAAAAACAAAACAAAGTATACAGTGTCGTTTGTGGATTTTGTTTTTCAGAAATGGCACAATAAGCCATCATGGAATTTGCTTTTTTCATTCAACATGTGTTTTGAGATGCATTCACTATGATACACATAGATCCAGTTTTCTATTTATTATGAGTGAGAAAGAACATTAACTTGGGAAAGTGATGCTATATCACTTTCAAAACATAGACATATTTTATAGCACAGGGAGTTCAGCTCAGTGCTTTGTGACCATCTAGAGGGGTGGGATAGGGAGGGTGGGAGGGAGGGAGACGCAAGAGGAAGGAGATACGGGGGTATATGTATATGTATAGCTGATTCACTTTGTTATAAAGCAGAAACTAACACGTCACTGTAAAGCAATTATACTCCAATAAAGATGTTAAAAAAAAAAAGAAATCATTTTGGGGAGGATATCTCATTTAGCTGCACCCGAATATCAATGCTTCACTAATACCCTAGCAAATGCATCTTTCTGGATTTTTTTCAATTTTTCAAGGTAAATTTTTTAAGAGTAAATAGTATGATATTACATCATTTAAATGCAATGTTGTGATTCTTTGTTCCTCAACAGCTGTTTTAAAGTTTTACTTTTGCTCATGAGTCCATCCTTGGTGATGAATTCCATTTTTTAGAGACTTAATAAACAGATTTTTATCAATATAACCCAATGACACACACATATAGGCAAATCCTGACATCATTTAGAACAAACCTACTGTATATATCTTTGAACTTCTTCCCATAGTGACAAGAAATAGGTACAAATCCTACGTGTTTTCTGTTATGAATAATACTATTTATTTAATTTTAGCTTAGTTTTCCTTTTTTATTTTGAGAGTGTGTGTTTAATTATCAAAGTAACACCTACTCTTTTTTTTTGCACCCATTTCCCATCAGTCCCCTCATTTTTAAATATAAAAAACAAATACAGAGCAGGATAAAATAAAATGTTAAACCCTTTATCAATTCTTCCCAGTTCCACTTACCAATGGTAACTCCTATTAACTCCTTGGATTTGCAAAGGAGGGGGCAGCGTTAAGAGACTCTAACAAAGGGTAGTGAAGCATCCCGGGGAGGTAGCAGCTGCAGAGAGTCCTGTACTACTCTCTGAAGCATCAAGGAGCAAGAGAAGGGAGTGGTCACCAGCCCAGCAAGACCTGCCATTGTAGAAAAGGGCCCTGGAGGGGGGCCATGGCCTTGGGGAGAGGAACACAGTACTGCCCACCCCAAAGCCTGACTGGGAATTGTTGGGGGAATAAATACCCAATTCCCTCTCTCCTCCTGGCCTCCCCTGTCTTGCCAATTTCTGGGCCAGATCTAACTGGAAGTAAGAGGGCAAGTCAGCTGTTGGCGCTGCCCGTGGCGGTCAGGCTCCTGAGTGGAAAGCAAGATGGAGGAGGATGGAGAAGGAGTTTGGGGGAGAAATGCAGACAATCCATCAGGTCGCCTACCCACAGCCTCAGTGACCCCCCCAGTCTCTGAGAATCTCTCCATGGTGTGTGCATTTGCAGATTTCCCTGCGTGTCCTTTTAGAGCAGAGCCCACCTCTGCGAAGGATAATCCCTTAAAGAGGAGGCCTGACAGGGTGGATAGGAGCCTGAGTCTCCCAAATGGTTCAACTCTCTAGCCACAAAAGGGCAGGTCTGAGAAACAGGTGTCGCCTGCGGGGACATCTTTAATATTTAGAGTCTGACTCAGCAAATCCAGGTGGTAATCACTTAGATCCCTGGGCCACCAAGCAAAACTTTGAAAGAGCACTTAGCTTTTAATTAATGTATGATAAAACATAGAAGTATTTTCCCTTTCTGGGACCACAACGTTTGGACCGGTCTGACCATATTCAGAACCACGGCCTTGTTTTGTTCAGCTGCAATACTTTCCCCAACTCGAACCATGTAGTAATATTAGTACAGGTATCAGGTGATTTGTAAAGATGCTGAATTATACCAAAATCATGACCAAGTAAGTTTATTTTTATTTTCAATATATTGTTCTTTAATTTTACCCATGGAATTGATTAGGACAGACTTAAGGGGGTTAGAGATTTAGAAAATGGACGTCAGATCTCTTTTGTTCAGTTCTCCGAGTTAGGAGGAAAACAGAGCGCCAACAGAGAAATCAGATTTTCATAGAGAGCATTAATTCTAGCTATGGCTGGAGTAACACTTGTCTGTGATCTTCACTGAAAAATTAAGTCAAAGCCTGGGTTATGAGAGGATTAAGGATAGCGATGGGAACATTCTGGAGGACATGTGGAAGTAGATTAATTGTAGTATGTTCTGAGCTTGGAGTCTATACACTCAGCTGTGCAGAACTAAGGAAAAGGCAACCCTAAGCCCTTCGTGGTAGTAGGTGTAACACAGCTTCCATCAGTATGATTAGAACTTTCCAAACGCTGTGCATTTTCCTCTCTTTCCTTGTCACGGTTCTCAAGCCAATCGCCCACTCCTCGGTGCTTGGCTCCTAATGTGAACCTAGTAATTCGTGTGTGGTCCCACCAGCGACAATGACAGACACGCTGTCCCTAATACAAATGGAGATCCACACACCACATGTTTACATATTCCACAGTTGTAAATCAAGTGAACAATCTATTAAAATATACTCTGAGAACATACTTTACGGGATTAGTTGATCATTTTTATCTGGTTTTATCTTTATTTTTAACTGCATTATTGAGATATAATTTATACAGCATAACATTCACCTCCGTTAAGAATACAATTCAAAGAATTTTAGTGTGTCTACAGAGCTGTGCAATCGTAACCACAGTCTAATTTTAGAACATTCCCATCTTTCTGAAAAGAAACCTCTTCTCCATTAGCAATCCCCCCATTTCCACCCCAGCCCTCGGCAACCACTAATCCTCCTTTTTGCCTCTATAAATTTGCCGTTTCTGGACATTTCATACAATCAAAAACATTCGCGACCTGTGGTTGGTTGAATGCACAAATGTGGAATCGGCAAATACGGAGGATCCACTGTACTATAGAATCTGGAACCCATCCCCCATGGGTATGGAGGGTTGACTTCATTCCATGGCACATGGATAGTCAGCATTTTGCGTTCCATTCATCGGTTCATGGACATTTTAGTTGTTTCCGCTTTCTGGCTATTGTGAATAATGCTGCTGCGACCATTGTGGACAAGTCTTCGTGGGCATATACATTTTCATTTCATTTCTGTCTGGTGGGTTACTAGAAGTGGAATTGCTGGGTTTTATGTGGGTCTGTTTCGTTTTCTGAGAACTGCTAAACTGTGTTCCAAAGTGGCTATGCCCACCAGCACTGTATGAGGCCTCCAGTTTCTCCCATGCTCAACAACCCTTGTTATTGTCTGCCTTTTTTATTATAACCACGCTAGTAGGTAAGAAATGGTATATTGTCTGGGCATAGGCTCATGTCTGAGTTCTAATTTTAAAGATCTTACTTTCCTTTTCTAAAGATTTCTGTTTCTTAAAACTATTTCCATTCTCTGCTAAAATTCTCTATTGTTTCTCTGCATCTTTTCCTCTATGTTCTTTAACATATTATAATTATGTTGACGTTCCTGTCTGCTGTGGGTTTGTTTATCGTGTATTTTTTCCTCCAGGACTCAACAGACTCAATATAGTCCTTTTCCTTGGCATGCCTTGGAATTTTTTAACTGAATGCTGGACATTGTATATAAAATATTGTAGAGGCTCCAGGTAATACGATCTTCCTCCAGAGAAAGATCACTCTTTTGCTTGTTAAGCACATAGGGTGGGAGCTGATCATTTTCGTTCGGGAAGGGACTGAGCAGACTCTATTCTGGATTGCAGTGTACCTTTGTCGCACTCATCTTTATGCTAATGCTTTCAACTGAGAACCTGATGTACGTTCTGGAACTCTTCCACCTGGCATATCGTGAGCGCCAATCCTTGTCTCATCATTACTGACGCCGACAAAAGCTTTGTTCTAGTCTTCTGAGGGTTTCAGCTCGGCTTTTTATCCTCCTGCCTCTCCCGTTGCGGAGCACAGGCTCCGGGCGCGCAGGCGCAGCGGCCACGGCTCACAGGCCCAGCCGCTCCGCGGCACGTGGGATCTTCCCGGACCGGGGCACGAACCCGCGTCCCCCGCATCGGCAGGCGGACTCGCAACCACTGCGCCACCAGGGAAGCCCTCTGCAGCTATTTTGAACAGAAAATTGCCATGTTTGAGGCCTTGCGATTATATCACTTCAACTGTATAAAACTGCCAGAAAGTCTACTTGTTTCTCTGTCTATGGGAAGCAGCTCTCTCCTACTCAGGGAGAGGGGATTGGAGGGACTTCCCTGGTGGTCCAGTGGTTTAGGCTCTGCGCTTCCACTGCAGCAGGCACGGGTTCGATTCCTGGTCGGGGGACTAAAATAAATAAAGACTGGATTTCTGGACTCTTGTTCATAGCCAGGAATTGGATTAACCCATTTCCTTAGGGAAAATTGTCTGCAGAAGGTCAGATCACTGCTTCACGGGCCTCCCTCAGAAATGTTATTGCTTTTTTTTTTTTCCTTGTTGCTTCAGCAACCATGTGATGCCTTTAAGCAGACAATGTTTATATGTTATCTAGCTTTTCTAGCTGTTCCTGGCAGAATCATTGGTCTGACCTAAGCGACTCCATCCTACCTGAAAGCATAAGGTGAGTGCAAGAGGTGGTATTATATATATGTATCATTTTTAAGTGCTTGTACTGAGAAATTTTTAGGCTATCTAGTGTGCTCTATTGCCAGAATGGAAGACCTAAATGTACTTTTTTCTTGATAATATGTTTTCTAATAAAATAGGTTGTCTTTACTGTATGTGTATATTTAATTCTAATATGAAATATAATTTTTAGACATGGAGTGCTTATCGAATTACTTGTTCAATTTACATTGACACCCTTTAAAATATTTAAGTAGGATAAATAGAACAAATTAAAAGTGGTACACTGGAAAGATGCTAAGCTTCACAATGACTGTCACAGATGGTAGACAAGTTTTGTTGATTTGCCACTTATTTTGCATTTATAAATTATCAGGACAATCCCCATTAATACTATAAAGGAAATATGAACAAATTACAAATAAAACTACTTCAACTTTTTGAGGGGAAAGAGAGTACATTTATTCATCTAGAATAAGTGGGATAAATCCTTAGAAGTTAATGACTTTATCTTGAATCACCAAGAATGACTAACTATATATAATATGTTTTCTAAACTCTGGTGAGTCATATTGCTAAAGTAACTAAGTGGAAAACACCATAGGAATCGAATTCCATTTATAACTGAATGCCCAGTATAGATGATTTTGAAGTTCCACTTTGACAAATACCACATGAATAAGATCATTAAGCTTTCTCTTGTGCATGACTGTGTTTCTGTCTTTTAAGATGCTTTGGTATCTGCTTGTTTCAGATAGCAGTTATCTGATTAACGAGAGCGCTTTCCTAAAACTGTATATTTTTAGTTGGCTCTTCTCTTGCCTTTGGAGATCTGCCATCTGCAGTGATCTCAGAGAAGGGAGGGTCTGTTTACTGGAGAATGCGTACTTTGGGCAAGATGGCAGGGTCCTGGCAGGTTATAATTTCCACTGTTGGAGATCTCAGACTCTGAGCGTTCACTTCCTTATTTGGAGGAGACAAAATAAGGGGTAGAACTTGGCAATTAGATTTTTTAAAAAAATCAACAGATAATGAACTGATTCTATTCCAGTTAATAGGAGGAAATACATAAAAATTGTGCGTATCGCGTTGCTTTGTTATTAATATCGGCGATTGTTATTTCACGTGAAATAGTAACAAGGTGTTATATATGCTCATCCACATACTTACGAAATTAATAACAGTACAGTATGTATTATGGCATCAGTTTGCCATGTCTTTGTTCCCCACCGCAGCCTACATGGAAGATGCCATTTACACGAGGGACCCAACCTCATGGGAACACTAGTGAAATGCACAAACCCTGGCAGGGTAGCTGTAACTCCAGCCCTTTTCTTTTGTATCTAAGGAAGCCTAGCAGTATGCAAAGGATTGAGTAACCTTACTACTAGAGGAACTTTGAATCTACCTTAATTTAAAAATAAATCAAAAAGAATCAAGCACAAACGAGTACTCTATTGCTAATAACCGTTTTCTTGGACACACTGCCCGGTGACCGAGGCTCACCAGTGGATCATGTCCCTCAGGTTGGAAAGAGCTGTGTGTAATACGTCAATCTCGTATGATAAGTACTTATCTTTCAAGTCTTAGTTCAATATTACCCAGCATATGAAGTCTTATCTCATTCTCAATGTCACCTCTTTAATGAACCTCTCCTTCCTTTTATCTCCCTCCCCCTTCTGTACTCCCAGATAGTATGCACATGCTTCTACTACTGCACTAAGAAGGCCTAATTCCATTTTGGGGGGGAATTATTTGTCTCCTCTTGCAAACTGTAAGCCCCCCCCCAAATAACAGGGCTACGTCTTATTTATTTCTCTATGTATCATACTCAGAACACTGCCTAGAGTACAACAGTTGTTTGATGTATGATTCTTAATGAACGGGAGCGAGATTTAGTAACTTCCAGTCATTCAGAGTTAAAGGCTAAGGCATGCATTCTAAGGACATGGACATCCAATATTTAAAACATTTCATTAAAAAATGCATGATAACTTGATGTGGCCAATGAAATTTTTGTTCAAATAAAATGGAATTTTGGCATAAAATTTGGGGCATGTGGAGTTGGGTTTACCATTACAGGCAGGACAATTGTAAACTATTTTCATAGGGAAAAGTAGACCGGTTTCTGCCCTTAACTGCTCCCATGCACAGCTATAGGAATCCAACAAGATCAAACCATGAATAGAAACAGAAGACAAAGAAAAATATATTTTGCACACTGGGATAGGCTTCTGCCTTTGTAATGAGATGCCAGGTCTGGTGCCATCTGAAGGCCAGAGTTCAGAAGGGTCCTGGCTGTGTTACTGTCAACAGAAACATTATGAAGAAGCATCCAAGGACCAGCTGGAGTTCATTTTTAGGCTACATGAAGCTCTCAGTTATGGTGGCAATATTAAATTTTGTCTTAGAAGAGATTCATTCTTTGGGGGGATAAAGAGTGAAGAATCAGGGTGGCATTTAGGATCACTTTTAGCTATTTTGAGAAAGTGTCTCAGGCCATCAAAAAGTCTTCCCTGTAAGGAAGATCGATATAGGTCTCGACTAAGGTAAGTGTCTTTGGTATGTTGTGGGGAGAAGTGAGGCATGTGATGTACTTTTGCAGTCTTTTCAGCATCAAATTCATTCTCGACCACTGGATCGAGCCAGTATCTTCAAGTAAGTGATTCATAAATGTGCGGCTGTGATAACAAGACCATCACAAACTCTTTGAAGAAGAGTGGAGGGGGCCTTCCGTGTGTTTGGAACCAGACTGCCTGGATTTGAATCCTGGCTTGAGGACTTTATACCAAGTAACCAAAACCCTGAGCATGTGGCTTAAGGTCTCTGTGGATCAGTTTCTCATCTATAAAGTTAGGATGTCAATAGTTAACTACCCCATAGGGTTTCCGCATGGATTAAATGAATGAGTATACATAAAGCGCTTACCATGGTACGTGACACATAGGAGGCTCCATGTAAATGTCAGCTATTTTTATTATTAACCTGGTATACACAGTAATAGACATTTAATTGAGAGCATCTTTCCAGCTAGTAGGTGAGCACGTAGTCGTAAGCATCAAACAAAATCAATAATACTGCGTAAATTGTGTGCTACAATTAAGGGTGTTGGTGGATTACCCTTGAAAGAATCCTTTAGGGGGCTTTCCATTAGAACAAGTGGTAACCCCATGGTTACAGGAGCTCTGTGGAAACTCTGGACTCCTACTGCAGTGGGGCTTTATTGAATGGTTTGTGCAGATGTCATTCTTTCTGACACATTAATCAATCGGCGCCTTGAATTATGGACTTAGGAGTCTAAATCCACCTATCACACTTGTGAGATAAAAATAACATAGCGGGGCTTCCTTTTTGCTTTATAAAAGTTGACTTTCCAGAGATGCCACAATCAGGACGTCACTGAAATCTTGTTTCCTGCCGGGATTCTCATCCATGAGACTTCCCCAAGATGCATGCCAACAATACGAGAGCAACAGCGGTCCAATTATCTATTGTTTTGTAACCAAGCACCTCAAATCTCGGTGATGAAAAACGGCTGCCACTTTACTATGCCCATAGTTGTGTGGGGTCAAGAATTGAGACGAGACACAGTGGGGATGGCTCACCTCGGTTATATAAAGTTGGAAGCTTTAGTTGGGTTGACTGGAATGCCCAGAGGTGCCTGGGACAGCTCGATTGGAGGTTACTAGCGTGGGGTCTCGGGTCTTCCACATTTGGTGTCTGCTGGGGCTAGAATGTCTCCTTCACTCATGTGTCGGTGCCTGAGCTGGGCTGGTGAGGACTGGGAGTTGGCCAGCACTGCTCTCTCTCCACACCCTCTCCGTGTGGCTAGCTTGAGCTTCCTCACAACGTGATGATCTCAGCATAGCTGTACTTTTTACAAGGTGGCTGCTTCCAAGAAGCAGAAGTGAGAACGAAGAAGCGAATCAGTCTATTCCCAGAACTGGCACAGCATCAATTCAGCTCTACTCTATCGGTCAAAGCAATCACAGGGCCTGACCGGAGTCAGGGGGGTGGAGAGAGAGAGACACTACCTCCTGATGGGGGAGTCACACCACCGGAAGGGGTCACATTACGGAAATGCACAAACGTGGGAAGTGTTGTGGCAGCCATCTTTCAAAACCACAATCTGCCACAAACAGAAATTCCAAACTGACGGCCTTTAGGCTGGAATGTGCCTCCCTGAGTGATGACTGAGAGTCTGTTGTATCCCGGTGGATAATCAGCAACTGATAAGCTTGGACCAGAGTAGGTTTAGCAAAGCCCTCTTTCCCTGCAGGAATGGCAGGCAGTTGACGTCAGGAGGTGGGGAGAAGGGCTGATAAAGAATTTCATTCACAGTCCTCTTTCATTCTACACAACATCCCCCTTGATCTCGAACTTCACTATGGAGAAAACTGAGGCAAGCATTCTCTCCAGGGGGTTGGAGGGTTTCTTATTTGATGAGCTACCCAAGAAGTTCTTCCTGAACATTTTCAAGTAAATTGGTGCAATAATTCCTTCTGAATGAAGTAATAGTAGTTTATCTTGCAGGTTCTTAGTTCCTTTGGAGGCTGCAGTGTAGGCTGAGGAAACTTGGGTTCTGGAGTCACAAGTCTGGTTCACATTTTCGGTTTATCAACTAGTAGTTGTGTGACCTTGGCCAAATTACTTAACATCTGTGAACTTCGTCTTCTCGTTGGAAAAATTAGAATAATAATTGTTGCTCCCCATTGAGTTTTGCAAAAATAAGGCATTTGATAAATGTTAAATACTTTTCCTTGGAAAATAACCAGGAAATCTTTACCAGTACTTGGGTCAATATAAAGGTCTTGGATACTGAACCTAGGGAAGGAAATAGGTCCTTGCCAAGAAACATTTGCACCTTCTTTCCTGATGATACACGCAAGTGCCTCTCTGAAGGGAATACAAGACAGAGTACAGCTTTTCCAGTGACATCAGCAGTGTGGCCTATGCAGCCTTGGCAAGGTAGGCTACTTCTCATCCTTTGGGCAGGAGTAAATGCCCATCTCCTCCTAGAGACCTCAGTATCCTATCTAACGTAGGTCCTCCTGTTTCTTTCTGGCACTTCTCTGTTTGACACTTTCAAGGCACGCATCTCATGCTATCATTATACTTATGGTTGTTTCCTTGGTTATTGCTCCCCTATATCGTTTTATTTTTCCTTGACTGGTTTTTATTACTTAGCATTTGAAGGAATGCTCAACGCATCCCTGTCCTAGCTTCCTGCTGCTGCAGCCGCTGGAGACTGGGGGCTGCAAGAAGAGAGACTGTGATGGGTGGGGAAGCAAAGAGAGGGAAAGACTGAGGAAGAAAAGAAAGCTATACTTACAGGCAAATTTTGGTGAAACTGACATGGAGTAGAAACATGTGTGACCCTGAGTCCATGCATGGAGGGTACTGTGGGCCAACTGGGAACTGAGGGTTATTGAAAATGAAAATATGTTGGGTTATGTATCTCAAAAATATTACTGCCATCATATCTATCTTGTGAAAAATATCATAACGATTTCACCATACGTGAAAAGTTCTTAACACACTGCCTGGCATTTCGCAAGCAATCATTAAAGGGCAATGATGATGTTAGTGAGGTTGGTAATACGGGTGATGACAGTGGTAAGAAACGATAAAGTAGCTCCTTATCTTCATTCATTGAGTTCTGATGGTATAGACTCTAAATGGCCCTTCTGGTTCAGAGGGTCAGATAGTTTTTCTGACATCTTGTGTGTGTGTGTGTGTGTGTGTGTGTGTGTGTGTGTGTGAAGAGCTTGCTATCTCTAGGAGAGAGAGCACTTATATTAGAAGTTGCTCTTTTAATTTGTCGCTTTATTGCAAACATCGAAAAATGGGACCTTTTCACGGTTCGTTATAAATACTGTAGTAGGTAGACTCTAAGATGACCCCTAAAGATCCCTTCCTCCTGATCCTCATACCTTTGAAGATAACAGGATACTTTCATAGTCTCAAAGTATCTCTCAAAAAAATTTATTAATTACAAAGGATAAAATAGTAACTTTATAGTGAAAGAGTTAAATAGTTTAGAAATGTGTAAATATCATGTATACCTCTATATACACTTTATGGGGGTATGTGTACAGAGAGAAAGAGATAAAGGAACAAACCAAGCGTAGTAAAATGCTAACACTTGGGGAATCTGGGTGAAGATATTCAATACATGGGTATTCTTTGCACTAATCTTGCAACTCTTCACTAAGTCTGAAATTATGTCATAATACAAAAATTTTAAAAATTGCAAAGTAAAAAAAAAAATGTCACAAGTATAATATCTTTCCTTCTTCCATTTATCCAGCCACTACCACTTCCTCTCTTCCTGAGGCCCAGGCACTGAGAAGGGAAGGCGAAGAATGTTGCATCACTGGTGCCAAATTGAGGCTTAGTGCTAAAGCACTAAAAAAGCCCAGCAAGAAAAGATCAGGTCTCACCACTCCGCGGGTGCCTGGGAAATTCCAAGGGCAGGATGCATTCATATGACCATGGCTGCTTCCCTCATGTCAAACCCAGTCCTTGGCTTTCTAAGGCCTGAGGAGCTGGCTTCTGTGACTAGTGGCAACACACATTCTCATGCTGGCTCCACATTTTATCACTTGAGGCGACTTCGCAAACATTTCTTTCCTTGATGCTCTCTCCAGTCCAGAGACGTGGGCTGAGTGGGGCTTTATCAACTCCCATTTTGCAAATGGGAGGAACTGGGGTTCAGTGACTTATCCAAGGTCACCTTCAGTAAGATTAAAACCCAGGTCTTCGGACTTGGGTTTAGTAACTTTTTCATGGTAATAGAATCCCAGGATGCCAGCAGCAAACACTTCAGCAATCCCTCCCAACACGTAACATTTTTTCTAGTTCAAGGGTTTTCCAAGTGTGGTCCAGGACCAGCAGCAGCAGAGAATTTGTTCGAAAGAAGAAGTATTAGGTTCCACAGCAGGCCTACGGAATCAGAGACCCACATCCGGATACCTGATGTTTTGACAAAAGCTGCAGGTGACTCTGTGAAACACCGAAGTCTGAGAAACGCTCCTCCAGGGAAATGTAGCATGAAGCCTTGGCGTTCATTAATTAGGGCTCTAAATATACAACTAAACTTTCTCAATGAAAAATAAGCCAAACAGAGTTTGTACAGAAAGAAGCTTAACGAAGTGGGTTTTTTCGGTTTGTTTGTTTCTTGTTTTCTTTTTTAAAAAAGCATAATCATCACCTTTCCTGGTAAATTTCCGTATCCTTTTCCTAAACGGAGGGTTGGGTAGGTAACGCTCCGAATGACTAGGTTTCTTCTATCTCGGGCCCACAGTACGTGATGGAGATACGGGAGGAGAGTTCCACGAGAGCGTGGGAGCAGGGACGGATGACAATTTTTCGTGGTTGACAAAGTTTTTTAAAAAGCCACTTCCAAGGGCACATCAACCAGTCAGCTAAGCCACTTGTTCCAGCAGGAGGTGGGAGGTGAGGGCGGAGTGGAGCGTGGGGAGGAGCCACACTCACCGCTCCGGACTCGGTGCCTTCCATGTGTCGCCGTACGTCCCTGGCCCCGCCACCTAAACGCACCCCCCCCACCCCCGGCCATCCGCACCCCGTCGACCACCTTCCGCACCCTGTCGACCACCTTCCGCAGCGGACTCCGGGGGATTCCTCCGGCCGAGTGCATCCAGAAGGGTTCCCCGAACTCGGCGCGAACTGCCCGCCCCCTCCGGCGTCTCCGCCCCCCGCCGGGGCCGCCGGGCGCGAGAGAGGCGAGGGTGCAGCGGCTGGAAAATGAGCGGTGCAGGGAGGGTGGCCCGGAGCTGCAGGTAACGCGCGCCAGCCCTCGGCCCGAGCGGGCTCCGCACCCCCTCCCCTCCCCCGCGTGGTGACCCGCGGCGCCCGCCGGCAGGCTGCGCGCAGGGGCGGCGCGGGGCGTCCCCGGCACCTGGGCGCGCGATGTCTGGGGAAGCGGCGGCCCGCGGGGGGGCACTAACGCTCTCCGTTTGTCGCGCAGCGCCCTTCGCGCTGCTGTTCCCGGGAGCGGCGTGAGGCGGCGGCTGTGGTGAGCGGGGTCGCGTGCGGACGCCGGATGCCTCCGAAGATGGAGAAGTTTCTGCAGATAGCGCCTCACTCTCTGGCCATCGTCCTGGGCCCCGCCGAGGGGCCGGCGGGGAAGAGGTCCGAGGCCGCCCGGCCCGCGTCCCCGGCCCAGCCCCGGCAGCTCGCCCGGCACCACATCGGCTACGAGATCTTCGCCGACTTCAAAGCCGAGAACATGCAGCACTTCTGGAACAAGAAGGTCACGGCCGCGGTGGCCGAGACGTTCTTCCTGGGCTGGATCGACGAGCAGGTCCTGCTGATCCAGGGCAAGGAGGAGCATCTGGAGGCGCTGCGCGAGGGCTGGTCGCGCCGGGCGCTGCGGCCGCCCTCGGGCTTCCACATCCGCTGCCTGGGTGAGTCCGGCCGCTGCCCGCCCTGTCCAGTGTTGTCGCGCCGCGGGAACCCCCACCCCCACCCCCACCCCCCCGCTGCCCCGCCCGAGCCGGCGCGCTGGCCCCGCTCCCCCCGGGCGCCCGCGCCTCTCTCCACCCCCGCGCCGCACCCGGGGAGGGGCCGGCAGCCTGGGCGAGTGCTGGACTGGGGAGCTTCCTGGCACCTAAACCGCGGATCTGTACCTTGGTGAGCACGCCGCCCCCGGCCAGCTGGCGGGAGCCTCCCCGGCGGCCCCCGCGAGGCGGTGCCTGAGGCCTGCCGGGTGGGCGGCGGCGCGGGCGGCTCGGCGGGGCCGCGGCCGCTTCGGGTCTGCGGGTCTCACCTTCTGCGCTCGGCTGGGGCCGGGGGCGCGTGTGCGGACGCGGGAGAAGTGGAGAGACAGCGCTCAGGTAGCTTCGGGTGGCAGCGGGCTCGGCCGCGGGAGGCGGCGGCGAGCGGGCCAGGTGCGCGGGCGCCCCCGGCGCGTCCTTTCCTGGGACGACGACCCGGCCCGGCCGCGTTTACCTCAGGCGACGCGCCCCTCCGCCCCCTCCGTGTGGGTTGACTCTTAAGCGCCGCTGTGTCCTTGCAAGACGGAGCTGTAGGTTTCGTTGCCTCCAGTACACGTCTCTTCAAGTCATTTTGTGAGTTTGAAGGAAGGAAGGGACACGAGGAGGACAGAGGAAAGCCTGATCCTCAACAAAAGAGAAAACCGTGTCGGGGAAGAGAGCCCGAAAGGTGATATTCGCTGCCGCACTTCCAGTGCTGTCTCGACCTGCTGGTTTTTTTTTTTTTTTAATTGCATTACTTCATATGTATTTTTCTTAATCCAGTTTGCATCTCTTTTAGACTTTACTTTTTAGTTTTGTACTTTGCGCTCGGTGGCTCAAGGCGTATATAGTAAAGAGTAATGTTTTGTGAAACGATTTGAGGAAAGAAAGCGTTCTTTCTAGTCCCACGGTTTAGAAATGCTTTCGTGACATTTTGGGAAGAGGTCATAAGTTCAAACGCTAAAAGACTGTAGAGCCGCCTTTTTCGTTCGCCAGGGTTGCTACGCTACCTTCCGCCGAAGGAATAGCTTTTACCTGCTTAAGTGCCTTCCTCTGTACATATGGCAAATTTATAGCATCTTTTTTGTTTTGTTGTGTTTTGTCTATTTTCACATAGCAGAAATCGTTATAAAGCTTCCTTTAAATCGAGTAGATAAGAAACTAGTAAAGCTTGCATCTTGTATGTTTTATAACCCGTGCTGAATTTCAGAAGGTGTCTTAACTTTCTTTTTTGACGTTAGCAAAAACCTCAGTGGAGTCCCTGTAATTAAGCTGCCTTAGTAAAGGGCCAAGATCTGCTCTCCTACTGTAGAACTGCAACACACTAGGAAGTAAGAATATATGTAATCACTTGTATGCACTGTAGAGATTGTATTTTAATAGTTTTATACTTGACTTCATACTTAGTTTTTACTTTTTATTTTGGAAAATTTAAGCAATTTGCAAAACTCGTACGGGGGTTCCCCTCCCCACCCTGTTTGCGAGGTTAGGATTCCAAGACCCCCGGAGTGGATGCCTGAAACCCCGGATGAACCCTTGTATATACTATGTTTTTTTTTCCTACCTATACCTCCATACTTACGATGAAATTTAATGTTAAAATTAGGCCAGTAAGAGAATATCAGAATTGCTAGCATCATTACTCTTGAGCTTTGGAGCCATTGTTGTTGTTTTTTTTGGAGCCATTGTTAAGTAAAGTAATGTTACTTGAACACAAACACTGCGATACCACCCCTGTTGAAGTGATGTTGGCCGAGTGGCTGCTAAGTGACTAATGGACAAGCAGGTAACCTTCACGGATTCGCTCGGCAAAGGGATGATTCACACCCCAGGACGGGGGAGGATGGGGAGAGAGTTCATGAAGCTACCCAGAACGGCACCAAATTTAAAATGTATGAATTGTTTATTTCTGGAATTTTCCATTTAATATTTTGAGACCTCAGTGGACTGTGGGTAACTGAAACTGCAACTGCGGAAGCGAAACCACAGATAAGGGGGGTGTCCTGTATAATCAAAGATACTATATCGAACCCCCATGAATCCATCATCTAACTTCAAAATTTATCAGCACATGGACAATCTTACTCCAGCTATAAATCTCCCCCACCATTGGAAATCCCAGACATTGTATCAATAGCATTTGATTTGTAAATATTTCAGTTGTTCATATATTTTTTCATTTTGGCAGAATGCGTGAACTTATAGGAATTGGTGATCTGTCACATTAAGCAAAGAGAACTATTTTGGCAGTTTTTAAGGTTCGAGATTGCTGTAGTTGATTGACTATTGCCTGTTGCCTTGGCAGCTTGAACTGTCTCAAGCTGACTGGCAGCTGGTGGGTTTAGCAGCTGCACTGGCTCAGCCCTTAACTCAGTACCGTGATGGCAAAGCAAGGGGACTACCTCCTGACACGAGCATCAGATAAAGGAGCATGGGTGATGCCTTCTGGGACCCAAGTGGTCAACTTTTCTGAACTGTCTTGGGGGTTCAGAATTCCTCAGAATTCCGGTTTTGCTTCAGTAATGATGGTAAAATGCTGAATTGTGTGCGACAGTTTATGTCCTATAAAAATTATCTTCGGGAACCTCAGTGTCTGCTGCAAAGCTTCCTAATTTTTTGTCGCAAGATCTTTTATGGAGCCTTGAAACTCCAAAGTCTGGGAACCCCTGATGACTGGCTCACGACCTTTTATTCCAAGTCACAATATATGTGTGGACAAGTTCACGCACTCAAAAATACAAGAAACAAAATCCAAACCACGAACGTGTACTCAGAGGGAGGCTAGCTGTAAATCTGTAAAGACTGAGCGCCACTATCGTAGGAAGCCCTTGGCTCATCTAATTTATACGCAAAAGCAGGAGCTGGTCGCTGTCTGTGGGACTTTATCATTAGGAGTGCATTTCTTGCAGGATAACTTTCAACTGATTCCCCAGACTGTGCTGCCTATGTTATCAGTTACTTTCATGTAGTTTTGTGATTTTTTCCCTAATTATTTCATGGGTGTAAAACAGCCACAAAACCAGACACATAGATGAGCATTACAGAAGGCATTATATTTCCTCTTGTTGAACCTGAATTAAAATTCATCGATCACAAGTAGTCCTTTTAAATAACTGGTAGGCAAATGCCAGTTTACATTTTATTATACTTATGGTAAATAATTATTCACGACATTTGCTTGTTTTCCAGGGGGTCTCTGAGAGCCCATCTTAGAGCGTGGTAATAAAATTGTTCTGTTAGACCCTCCCAGTGAGGAAAAGGGAAGAATGGCTTTGCTCCATCTTGAGTTCCCGTTCTCCTGTGTGTTCGTGTGTGTGCGCGCGCGTGTGTATTAACCCGCCCCGGAGTGGAGAGAGAGGGATGGACAAGAGGTCTGCCCAGACCCCCTTTTCTGGCTCTGCCCCAGCGCAACTGAGGCAAGCCTACACTTTCACAGAAGGATTGGAAACAAGTTAGTGTTTTGCTTTGTAACTTGAAACATGCGTCTTGAAGTTGCCAGCAATCCAGATTACTTTTGCCGGTAATTCCAAAAGTATGTGGTTCTAACCACACACATTTCAGGTGGAGATTGGACAAGGAGGAGATGATTATGGATCCAGCAAGAAGCAGGGAATTAAGCAACTCAAAGGAAAAATAGTTTTGACTTGGGATATTCAAATCCACTGCTTAGAAATGACCTGCTAGCAGATTTCAATCCACTACTTAGAAATAACCTATTCTGGGCATGTAGGAAAAAAAGCTCAGGCATTTTCTTTCCAGGACCCTCAAAAGGGATGTGTGTGTGCAGGAAACTAGGCGGAATGTTTTAAAATTGTGCTGTGTATTCTGATTAAACGCTAAATTAAATCCCATACGTGTTCACTGAGTGCCCGCTAGTGACAGGCTCTGTGCCCCTCCCGAGATTATAAAGATTGATGAGGCATGCAGTCTTTTCGGAGATGCTGACGCAAGAACTGAGAGCGTGAGGAGGGCTCTGAGGACGGGGAGTAAAGGAGCAGGTACTCCTGCCTGGTGCGCTGGGAGAGGGGTTCCCGGCAGAGAGGATTGCACTAAGCCTTGTGCAGATGCCAGCCGCGGTGCCCGCCGCCAGGGCTTCCTCCAGAACAGGGGTGCTCTCCCACCCAGGCACGAGCGGTCACGGCGTTGGGGAGGTCCTGACACGTTTGGGGACTGGCTGGCTGGGGCTGGGGGGGGGGCGGCAGTGGTGCGATAAGACAGTGGGAAGGGAAGCGTGGGCCACAGGTGGTGACTGGGAAGCCCTGGTAGCTTTTGAGCAGGGGGAGGGGTGACACAGAGTGATCTTAGGTTGAATGAGAATTCTGGGGCCGGTGAGGGCGTTGGATGGGACTGGGAGGGGGTTGGACGCAGGTGCACCAGCTAAAGGTCTGTTGAAAGCATCGTGGGGAGAGATGGTGGGTGCTGCGTGAGTGCATTTGTTCCCTTATGGTACCTGCCCATGGTCAAGGCTCTACGTGCTACGGAAGGTATCGCGTTAGCCTGCTTGAGTCTAGAGGGCCTTCCGGTCCCAGCCCCAGACCCAGAAGCCCTTGAGCAGAGCCTAGATGCTTCTCCCTCCTGGGGCTTCTGGGGTTTCCCCACCCGCCAGCCTTATTCAGATCCGGCAATCTCCATAGATTCTCCTAATTTCAGATCTCAGGGAGCATGGCTCAGTGTCTCTGTCTTTTCCAGTGACTCTTTATACTTTCCCCATTTATCCTTAGATATTAACAGAGGACCAAACATGCTTTTTAGGCTTTAAATCAGGACTTGTATTTTAAATTATAACAATTTTTAGCTGGAGTATCCCTGAAACTCACATAATATTATATGTCAGCTATATGTCAATAAAAAGAAAATTGTTTAGAAGATATGGGCATCAAGCCTTTATTCTATTCCAACATCTTTATTGCTTTTCTCAAAAAGTTGCTCTCTTAAAGTGGTTTCTCCAAGTAGTAAATTTTTAAGACAATTGTTTCAAACATGTATACTCCAAAAGAATTTGTATATATCCCAACCAAAAGTTGACTTAATTAAGTCAACTTAAAATTGAATAAGTGTCCTAAGCTCATGGCTGGGATTGCTTAATGAGTGTTGTAAAGATTTTGGAACTGGAGATAACTGAGTCATTCAACAATTGGAGCACCTTCTATCTTCTAGGATTTGTTCTGGGAACGGAAGTGGAGAACAGATCAGACGCAGCCCTTGTACTTTTGCAGATTCCGTTCTAGGGGGTGCAACAGACATCTCAGACATTAAACAAAGAAATTAGAATTTCAGAGAGTTTTAAGTGCTGTAAAAATTGAGCAGGTGATAGAGAGTGACGAGAAGATATGAGATGATAGCTAACACTTATTGATCGTTTACTATTTCCTAAGTTCTATCTTTTTGTTAACCAACCTGTAAAACTATTTAGGTATCATTATTTTACCCATTTTGCAAATGAAGATATTGAGGAACACAGTGACGAGTACTTCTCCAAAGGTACCCAGGTAGTGAGCAAGAGAGAGGGGGTCTGGACCCAGGCAGCATTATTTTTGTTTGCTTGTTTCTTTTTTTGTCATACAGATAGGATTCAAGTTCAGGTTGTCCTGGCCAAAATTTCCTTCCCAGGCCCCAGTACATACAACCTCCCAACAGTTCAGGGTGCCAGGAGCCCAGTGGCAGCCGGTTTGCTTGGAGGCGGCTAGGTTCTTCTTTTTCCATTAGATAACACAAGGGAAAAGGGAAACCAGTGCTGGGTCCAGGATGCCACCTGAGACCATTGTGCTTGAGCTTCCTTTAGGCCAAGCAGGTGGGTCCGTTGCTTTGTGTGGTTTAATCATCTTTCTGCAAGGACTTACTCACAGGAGGGCGGATTCTTCATTTTCTGCCCCCAAACCACATTCCCTGCCAGTGCTTCGAGTGACAGCTCTATAATGCCCCTTGTTTCGCGTAGCACCTGACTGATGGATGAGCTGTCAGCTGCCAGTGGAGGAGCAGATAAAAATCAGCTTGAAGGCTGGAGGAACAGAAAGGAAAGCGCATGAGGCTGGGGCTTGTTAAGCCAGCCAGAGAATGGAAGGTGTGACAGGAGGTGAGGTCAGGGGGGCTGGCCAACTCCAGGCCATATGGAGCCTCCTGGAGTCTTATTCTGTGCTGACAAGGCATGAAGCATCCAATAAACATAGAGCACTGGGTTGGGGTCTGTAGAATATCCAGAAAAGTGTCAGAGGTGGGCCTCCCTCTTAGAGAAGCTTACCTCTCATATTAAAATCTCAGGGTTAAGTTTAAACAGTGAACAGCGATACATTTCAAGTTTTGTTAATTTCTAGCTAGTCATAAAGATAGTTTTATGAATTACCTCCCTCTGGCTCAAAGAAATTTTCAGTAAAGGTGTGTCAGTTTCATCGTAATAAAGCGTTTAGAATGAACTTCTGAGACCCAAGGCCTTGTTGTGATAACTGAGAGGCTTTTCAAAAATTTATCTCTTTCACCTCTTACTGCTGAATGCTGGTCTGGAGCGTATATTTCCCTCTTGCGTTAAGAGGTGAATTTATAGGTGATCCCAAGTTCTTTTCAAAGGGGCATAAAACTGAAAGGCCCATCTGTGTTTCTTGTGCTGGAGTGAAGGCACTCAGGTGCTTTCCGTTCCTGAGGTCACCACAGATTTGGGGGTAGAAAACCCGGAGAGGTTTGTTGTATCCAAAGTACTTGCTACAAATAATTTCAAACGTTTCATTCTGCTTAAAATATCCCACACAAAGATGTGTGCTCACCTTAAAAATAGAATTTTCAGGTATGGGGTGGGTTTTAACATAGTCACTTGGATTGTACTTGTATCATTATTCTACTCATTATACGTGGGTAAAAACACGTTTTGAACTCCTCCATTCTGTATTACAGCTGTAGACTTAATATAATCACAGGCATTCCTTAATTGGTGGGAACTAATTATCTGATGTATAGTTTATCTCAATGAGGAGGTTAAATAGATGTATTGATAAAGGACAAGCTAGCAATACAAGAATATAATCTATTAGTATATATTATATATGCACACACATTTATCCCTGAGAAGGTCCAATGCCAAGAGCTTTGTAGTAAACTTCAGTGACACTGGCGCTGGAGGACGCAGCTCTTGATATTTTGATATCAGTCTCTCTTGATAGAGAAGAGTAAACTTGGACACTGTCGAGGGTCAGGTATCTCTCTAAAGAATTTGACAAATGATTTGGATAAAGAGGTAAAGAGGATTCATCAGAGTCTTCGGGGGTGAAGGTGTCCCAGGGGGCAGACCTAAGTAATGTGAAAGCCTACAGGGCGGTGGCGACCACCGCG